>NC_056740.1:465765761-466039656 GCF_019279795.1 Protopterus annectens | reverse complement strand
GCCTCAGGTCATTTTTCCTGTCCTGCAGATTCCCAGACTGTCGCCATTCATGTGTGTTGTTGACAATGCAGGCTACTGCAGTGATCTGTGTCCCAGGCCAACTGGATGACATACACTCATGAAAGCTGTGATATATTAATGTGGGTGAGGGTTCATGCCTGGAGTATATGTCACACATGTTATAACACAGCAAAGTCTGTGAGTAATGGACATCCAGTGTAGGTGTATGGCAGCTGTTGCTGATATGCATAAAGGTAGCTTCTTGCTTAGGCGATACACCAACGGACTACACAATATCTTGGAAATGTGAATATCACAGGATAGACAAGAAAACACTTGTCCATATGTACACACCATTACCTGTTCTACATGATGGGTGCTGCCACCTACATGGTACTACTGGAATACTATGTTAAGTACATGCTGATGACAAAGTTACAGTTGTGTTACAGTAATAGAGCATGGCTTGGACAACAGGTATCCATCTGTATGATACCCATGTGGTGGTCATGTGTGTCATGTGCAGAATGCATTGTAGGCCACTGTATACACTTCCAGTCATGAATTAACATATCGCTAGTGTGTTGGCATGTCATTGAGACTGCTATATGCCAAACAGCATTCTTCACAGGGATGTGTGTGGCTCAGTAAGAATGGCTACTGGTATAGTGTAGTACTGCAGGGATATCACTGACACTGGGTTTCCTACATCTGTGTATCAGTTGAGGATAATCATGTAATAGGTTCATAGGTTCATACTAGGCTATCTGCCCTAGGGCAGTTATAAACCTATCCAGACCGCGTTGTCTTTTGACACCCATGTTAAATGAATTTTGATATGGCCTTTTCCAGGTTAGTATACTCTGCCTCTGTGTAACAGTGACACAAGTGATACCTCTGGTAAACCTACAATCTCCCATCTAGTCAGCAACATTCCTCTTGCAGAGGCATTAGGGACTCTGCCTAACCTGGACTGCGATTTTACTCCAGGTGAAGGGAGCCTCTGGGTTATGAATCTGTCCCTCCAGCATGTCCTATTTATGTAAGTGCTGAGATGCAAGTGTCACGGCGCATACCTCCATGGATTTGGATTTTCTGAGTTGCAGCATGTCCATTAATTCCAGGTTGGACATGGTTCTATATGTCAGGCATCTGTTTGAGCCCTTTGATCCCCTCGTGAGGTACTTGTGGACTTTCCAGTTGCTGTAGGTCAGGTGTCTGGTAAGTACACCAGAAAAGGGCATTGTACTCAATTATGGGCCTGATGAGGGATGACTAAAGAGGCACAATGACCTCCTGTGATCTGGCTGTGAATCTCTTCATGATTAGGTGGCCTATATAAACTGTCTGTGTAACCACACCACAACCATGTGGTTGTCAAATGACAGTTTGCTATCAACTCGGGTCTCAGGTCCCTAATCATGTGTACAGTACTTAATGGCTTACCACCTATGTGTTAAGTTGTGGTCACTTAGTTTTTGCCAAAGGGGATGACTATACAGGTTTTGACATTTAGCTTGAGGCCATGGCTCTGGCACCAGCTGTCTGTTTCTATGAGGCCCTTTTGTAGGATGCTTCTGTTGGCTGGTGAGTTGATTATGGCGCACAGGTTGCAGTCATCTGCGAACCTGCTCAGCCACAGTCCTTCTGTGTTGGCCTGTACCTCTGAGAAATATACCTGAGTGGGGTATTGTATCGAGGCTTTGCAAGGTCCAGGTAGGCTGTGTTGAACACCTTCCCTCGTCACTGGCCTTGGTGACTGTTTCAAAGACATCAACCAGGTTTAGAGGCAGGATGTGCCTCAACAAAGCCAAACTGGGTAGGATCCAGTGTCTGTGGGTCCACAATAACTTTATTTATGAGGTCTATGATGATCCTTTCCATAGCTTTGCAGACCAAGCTAGTCAGGTGTACAGGGCAATAGTTTCAGGATCCATTGAGGCACCAACTTTGTGGACAGGGGTCACTTTTGCTGTACACCACTCCTTGGCTACATATCCTGTAGTAAGGCTGGGATTGAACAGTACTTTTATGTTTGTGTTTAGTTCTTCTTGGAGTTCATGTAGGATGCAGCCTGGGACACTGTCTGCTCCCATTGATGCTGTGTTTCTGCTTTGGAGAGGCGACTGAGCATCTCAGATGTCAGGGGCATCACTCTGCTGGGATATATTTGCCCTTGTGGTGGGGAGGGGGGTGAGATGTTTTTGCTGAACCTGTCAGCAATGATGTTGGCAATGTATGTGGCTTAGGTGTATTCTGTGTCATTTAGGACAACTTCTGAGCATATTTGGGTGGGAATTCCCACCCAGATTCCTAACATAAGTAAAGAAAGCCTTGTGATTATCCTTTGTGTCTTGTGCAATATTTCTTTTGAAGCTGGCCTTAGATGATTTTATGAGTGCCCATAATTTTTGTCCCAATACTGATCAGAGATGCCTCCCCTTTGTGGGATATTGGTCGATCATGTAGTAGCTTCCTCCTTCTATTGTTTTCTGTTATGTGGCTGGGGTCCACCAGAAAGGACGCCTGTCTTTGGAGGATTGGGCCTTGGTTATATTTGGAAATGCATGATCTGTGCATTCCTGGAGGTGTTCATAGAATGCATTTATAAAGGATTCAGCAGTGTGGGCTGTATTTCTCACAGGCCCAGGGGCTTTGAAGGATTCCACCTCTGTCTCGGTTTTGAGCTGTGTGTAATTTGCTTTACACAACATTTTCACTGTGGTTTTCTGTGCCGGGGCTGCGGTTGGTATGTGAATATACAGTGAGATTACTCTATGGTGTCATCTTACCAGTGAGGGATACACTTCTGGTCTGGAGCATAGAGTCCCCATGTTGGTGATGATCAGGTGCAGTATGTTTTCCCCTCTTGTGGGAGTGGTAACAAGTTGTTCCATAGCATTTGAGTTTATGAATTCTAGGAACCTTTGCCCTAGGGTGTTGGAGCTACAGTAATGCTCCCAGTCTATGTGTGGGTAGATGAAGTTGCCCAATATAATGTTGTTTGGAGACACCTTCATATATTCATGTGTTCTTAAGTAGGCCAAGTGGATTTCCTGGGTTTAGGAGTGTGGTCTGTAGCAGGCTATGAACTGGAAGGCAGTTTTACCCACTGTTAGTTGCACGTGGATAGTCTTTGATGCTTCATGGTGTGGCACCAACCTGGGGGTGTGGGTATCCTTGACATTTATTGATACTCACCCTCCTTTCATAGTTAGTTCCATATTTTGGGGCTGTAAAGCATGGTATGAGGTGTAACCTGGTAGTGCTAGGGTGCTTTTGGGAGCCTTGAACCTGTTGTCTATTACTGCACAGATATCAACATTCTCCATGCAGAGTAGAGTTTGGACTGCATGCATCTTGCGGTTTACATGTCTGGCATTGAGTATCATTACTTCCATTTTCTTATCCCCTGTGCTACCTATGTAGGTGGGTTTGTGTTTACAGCCTTACCACCAGAATGCCAAGATGTGCAGACATTATACTGTTGGAATTAACACTGGTGTATAAAAAACTACAATGACAATCATACTGTTAATGCATCAGGCATGCTGGGATATACCCACAATGATATCATTACACTGTACTGTTAACAACATGATAATATTACTACAGTTCTATGTAGTCACCCTGTGCATCAGCACCATGCTATCCTGTTCCTGCATCAATGTTACAGATTGCAGGAGGTGGCACAGTTTCATCATATGCACAGGGTGTATACTTGGTATGCCAAAGTCTGCCATTGACACATCCAATCGACATGTATGTGTGTGTGTGTTAGTGAGGGACAACAGTACAACATGGGGCAATGTTGATGCAGTGTGTGTGTGTGTATGTGTTAGCCCTAGGTGTTAGCATTATGCATGTGTGTATGCATGCACACAGTTGCACCTCATGGCTGCCATATATGGATGTTTGTGGACAGCCACATACTGTACCTGCCAGGTCATACAGGTCACTGTCTCTGGCCACGGACACGGTACCTGTGCCTGGCAGGGGTGCTACGGACAGTATCAGGTACTAAGCCAGACTGGGTACTGTCATCAGAAGCAGTTGGTTGATGACTAGACACATGTCCCTGCTGGGACTGTCCAGAGCCACGTGCACGTGGTATTCTAGGGCGGTCTGATGACAGCACAGACCCAGCATTGCTGGGGCTGGTACTGGCACTATGTGAGTGGCTGCGGGTTTGTTGTTGTCCGCGACGACTGCCAGCTGCTGATGTTGCTGGCATACGTCCATGTCAATGCCTCAACCGTCCTGCATTGCCCTGGCTCATGGACATGTAGTTGTGGAACAGATCTAATGTGTCCCCCCAACGTCTGTCAATGACCTCACCGACAGTACGGATGGCAGCCGCTACGTCACGCATAGAGTCATTCATAGCAGTGCGATGTGCTCTAAGCTCCCTCAGACCCAGTCTGGTGTACCGTTCCATACATGCCTGTGCCTGCATTACAGCCCGGAACATAGCTGAGTTTGAAAGACCTCTCTGGGCACGTCTGACAGGGGCAGTACAACCAAGGATGCTCCCACGAGAACCCCTGGACATCTGCCTGTGTGGTACCATGTCAGGACTCTGGCCATGGCTGCTGTGAGGGGGTGCATGTGCCACTGATACCACATTACCCTGGTCAATGCCCACTGTATGCTGTCCCTCAGCTAAGGACATTGGTGACAATGGATGTATCGGCAGGATGACTGTGCGCATTGATGGGGTTGATTGCTGTGTACTGTCGATTGGCTGACCAACAACAGACACTGTCACACCTCCCTGTGCCATTACACATGTATCATCATTATCACTATCCCCAGCAGTGGCTTCAGGTTCCCTGCTGCACGCCAACAGAGCAACATCAGAACCTGTGAGAGAAAGACAGGAAACACATTTTACATTGTGTACACAATGTTACCACAGATGCACACGGGCACATGCACACATGCACACGGGCACATGCACACATGCACACATGCACATGGGCACATGCACACATGCATATGGGCACATGCACACATGCATATGGGCACATGCACACATGCACACGGGCACATGCACACATGCACACATGGACATGCACACATGCACACATGCACACTCCTCAGTACATGAGATGCAAACACACACACACCTGCAATCGAACACATACACAATAATGTTTGAGGGTATTATTATTACTATTATTATCATTAGTATTAATAGTATTGTTATTACACACTCACCAGCATGGATTGGCCGCCTTCCTGTTACTCCAGAGGGACCTGCACAAATAAGACAGTTATTGTCAGTGGGCACAACTGTGCCATTGATACTGTGAGTATGATACAGTACAGTAGTACAACAGTTGGCTTTCACAGGTGTACTGATGATATTCAGAATATCAATCTTGCACAAGAATTTCCAGGATAACAGCTACACACACAGTACACATCTCACACATACATAAATTACCAGTGCAGACAACACTCAGCTACAGATATGGCATGTTACCTGCACACTCCATGTCCACATGCTGGGTGGCTCCAGCCTCCATCATGACACATGTCTGTGGGTGTTGTTGTTGTTGGGCTGGAGCCACAACACTTAGGAGGAGCTCCTCCAGTCTGGTGAGGGGGGTGGTGGATAGGTACCCCACCACCTGTGGCAAGCTGTTGTCTGTGGATATCAGACGCACGCTGACAGACATTTCTAATTAAATCACTGCAGTGATGGCGTACCTGCTCATATGTCCGGTTATGCATGCCTATGTCATTTACCTGACGGACAAGGTCTTGCCACAGTGCAGCCCTCTCCTGCTGGTTCTTGCTGGTCTGGGGAAAAAAGTGTGGAAAAATCCCGCACCAGGCTCTGGTGTATCACCTCATCCTCTGCAGCTGAATAACAGGGGTTGCGCTGATGCACCATTGCCCTGGAAGGAAAAGAAAAATATGTGAGCAAGTAATATGGCACACATAATACTCTACTGTACTGATATCACTGAACTGCCATATATAGCATCTGTCTGTCTATCAGGGGATACACATGTAAATTAACACATATCAGTGCTCAGCCAACAACTGTGTGACAGTGCCTGCCACACTCCATGCAACAAACTAGTATACACCAGCACTCGGCACACTGTTTGAGGTCCAATGCGCAACCTCACACTGGGGGTATGTATCAAGCTAATGGATGGGGAATATTGTCATCCCATGTAATGCATGCAATGCACAGTTACAATTTCAATGGTAATCCACCCTAGTCTTTGCTGCCATACCCCTACCTACACCGCAGTCATATACAGGGAACCACAGCACAGCATATGGGAATGTAGTATGTTTGTATCCCAATAACTGAAACATCTTTCTCTGGCCTCACACCGAGGACACACACTACCATGACAGACACAACATCATGCTGAGCAATCACACCATTACAGACCTTGCACACAGTCAGTGGCACACTCATTCCACCTCACATAGTTGGTATTGCAATGACTACATGTGTGTGCATTGTGTCATAGGTAGGTACTATGCTATTGGCCCTGGGCCTACGGCAGGATAGTGTTATGCTACCCTGCCCCTTGGGACACATGTAATGTGATTGTACTTGCTCCTGTCACACAGTTACACAGAGGTGACTCATACAGCATATTACCTATCTGCATAACATTCATCACGGGTATGTCTGACATCTACTAATAGGGAGCCTTGATTGTTAATGCTGGGTGGTTTAGTCCAGGGTATGGCTTATTTGTGGATAGGAACCTGTACCTCCAGCATGTGCTCTTTATTGCGGTGACAAGGATGAGGGCCATAGGTCATTTAGGCTGGACAGATTGTGAGGTGTTACCATGGCGGTTGGACAACTGGTATGTGTGTGACATACTTTTGTATATCCAGCAGTGGTAACCTCTGTGTAGGTAGTATGAAAGGCACTCTATCTGTGGTTTTGTCAGTCACTCAGCATAGGGAATGTGATTGAGGGCATTATCACTCTTTGTTAGGTATGTCTGTGTCCTTTTCCCTTGCTGTAGTTGTCATGGGAGGTACACACCATGTAGGACATTGTGAGGTGTAGAGGGGTACAGTGACCTAAATTTCCATAGCTGACACACTATTTGTGATGACACGTACCATGTACAGGTATTACAAGACTAGTGTGCCACTGTGGATATCAAAGGGGAGGCTATTGTACACTTGTTTCCCATGTTCCCTTCTGACACCTCCAGTAGTAGGCAGGCAACCACCTATGTGGTAGTTAGTGGTTAAAGTGTTTTGGAATGGGGTATGGTACTCCAGTATCCACACTGGTGTTCAGTCCATGCATTTGTCACCAGGCACCTGTTGCAATACATCTGCCCACATGTGCCTCTCTCAGTCTATATATATATATATAGAGAGAGAGAGAGAGAGAGAGATATTCATATACACACATATCTATAGACATTCATATCTGTCTGTATATGTGTATGTATCTATAGATATCTATATGTATGTGTCTATTACATATATATGTATATACATATTCTATCTATCTATGTCTATCTATTTATACATACCTCTCTATCTATGTATATATATATATATATATATATATATATATATGTATATATATATAGACACATATATTTATATATACACATACACACACTAACATACTTCTAAACATCCATTGCTTATTGTACGTTCTACTACAACCTACATTGATATGTGCACATAGCAACCTAACTACATATGTATGTCCAGCCTTCACTAACAGTTGCAGTATGTCCCTTGCACATCTTCATATAGATACAGACTGCTAACACATATGGAGGGTTCACAGTATGTAGATTATGTAGTTTACATTACCCAGATTCATTCTCTCTCATTCTCATTCTCATTCATTCTCTCTCTCTCTCTCTCTCTCCCTCTCCCTCTCTCTCTCTCTCTCTCTCTCTCTCTCTCTCTGTGTCTCTCTCTCTCTCTCTCTCTCTCTCTCTCTCTCTCTCTCTCTCTCTCTGTGTCTCTCTCTCTCTCTCTCTCCTCTCTCTCTCCCTCTCTCTCTCTCTCTCTCTCTCTCTCTCTCTCTCTCTCTCTCTCTCTCTCTCTCTCTCTCTGTGTCTCTCTCTCTCTCTCTCTCTCTCTCTCTCTCTCTCTCTCTCTCTCTCTCTCTCTGTGTCTCTCTCTCTCTCTCTCTGTCTCTCTCTCTCTCTCTCTCTCTCCCTCTCTCTCTCTCTCTCTCTCTCTCTCTCTCTCTCTCTCTCTCTCTCTCTCTCTCTCTCTCTCTCTCTCTCTCTCTCTCTCTCTCTCTCTCTCTCTCTCTCTCTCCTCTCTCTCTCTCTCTCTCTCTCTCTCTCTCTCTCTCTCTCTCTCTCTCTCTCTCTCTCTCTCTCTCTCTCTCCTCTCTCTCTCTCTCTCTCCTCTCTCTCTCTCTCTCTCTCTCTCTCTCTCTCTCTCTCTCTCTCTCTCTCTCTCTCTCTCTCTCTCCTCCCCTCTCTCTCCTTCTCTGACTCTCTCTCTCTCTCTCCTCTCTCTCTCTCTCTCCCTCTCCCTCTCTCTCTCTCCTCTCTCTCCTCTCTCCCTCCTCTCTCTCCTCTCTCTCTCTCTCTCTCTCTCTCTCTCTCTCTCTCTCTCTCTCTCTCTCTCTCTCTCTCTCTCTCTCTCTCTCTCTCTCTCTCTCCCCACTGGTATCTGCACATGTGCATGTGATGGCCTCTGCACCAATTGTTGGCCAGCATTTACTAATTGCATGCAGCCTGCTGTGTTCTCACTGTGATTTCAGGACAGTGCTATAAAATGTTAGGTTAGGTAGGCCTTTCATTTTTTTCAAGGTGGGGACCATGCTGGTTTGCTGTGGACACTGTTGTGTGAGTCAAAAGGTTGGTATGTCTCTCATATCTAAGGCTGTGTTGTAGCCACTGAAATGCATGTTGTACTGAAACCTGACTGTTGCTTCTTCCAGTTCATTCTTCTCAGTGTGTATGTTAACTGACACCTAATAATACTAATGCTGTTTACAATGGAGTATGTACTTTCCTGTGGGACTTATGGATTAACTGGTATACAACAGTAGCTCTTGCAATTTCTTGCTATGGCTTCACTATTTAGCCTTTACATTCACTCCTTGAAGTCCTGCTATTTGTCTTTACTGGAATGTGTTGCTATGGCTTTCCTATTTTCCATTTACATACACTCCTTGTAATGCATGATATATTTCTTTCAGCAGCAATTTCTTATATGTTTGGTGTGGTTTGGTGGTACTGCATGCAGTCTAGTGAGGCCAAGGTGTGGGGTTTGACACTTACAAGGGTATCTTATTTTGCTGCTGAGCAGTAGTGGGGCCTTGTACTTTGTACTAACAGTTATGAATATCAGGCACATGCAGTGCTTGTAAACTGCTATACTGTCATTAGTTTATTAGATGGCTACATCCTTTGATATTTCTGAGTTGCACTCCTACATGAGGGTGTGCTTGTGGAAGCAGTTCTACAGCTATTCGCAGAGTGTGTAACAGCAGACAGGCTGATATGCCTGTGTGTTTCTGACACTTGCAGGCCTCAGATACTCTCAGGTATATATTTGAGCAGCCTCAGGAAATGGTACATATCAGTGGGATACACCCGTGATATATTGCAGATATTCTGCATTTGTGACTGTGGAGTATTTTGAGCATATGTATTACTACACCATTTCTGACATGCAAGTAGTGTCTACTTTAACTTATTCACAGTTACTATTACGTGGGATTCCTCACCTTTCTGCCTACTGTTAGTACATTTCACAGGGAGTCAGTGGGGCACAGTTAACATTTGCTTGCAAATCAGGGACATCCCTGTAAATCAGTCACAGTTGGGAGGTCTGGCCTCTTACCTATTCAAATATGGCGGTGTTTATCCTGCTCTGATACTCTGTGGGGTTTGCAAGGTGCTACTGTAACATTAGTACCTACTAGCATAGCTGTTTCTCTTATCACACTAATGTAATGCAATTCCACAAGAATTGCCAGTAAAGATACAAGAAACAAGCTTTGCGTAATAGCCTTCCTATATTCGCTTTACATCCAGTCCTTCTATTTAATGATATATTGCTTTCAGCACAAAGTTCTAGAATATCAGTCATGGCTTAGGGGTAAATCATGCAGACTAGTGTTTCCTGGGTTCGAGACTGACAGGGGAATTTTATTTTTCTGCTGAGCAGACTACAGGCCTTGTCATTCAGAGTGACTAAGGCACTTTTAAGCAGTTGTAAGTGGGTTTGTGCTGGTTTGTGCGGAGCTCACGCATGAGCAGTGCCGCTTAGCTTCGTGCACACATGCTTAGCTAAGCGCACACAAGCACACACCTGCTGACTACTGCTTAAAAGTGCTTACTCTCGCTAACACCCGTGCTAATTTCTTTTAAAGAAAAGAAAATGGGGAGATAGGAAAGTGGTGAAAAAGGGGGCACAAAGAGGGTAGGACAGTAGGAAAACAAGCTCGGGATTTGCAGGAAGGATGTAGGGAAGGCCCATAGCTGCCCATTTCTTTATCAGCAACAGCTGTGCATATGTGTGTAATTTGGTGTGAAATTTGAAACCTTCAACACCTGAGAGAGGGGTGAGGACAACAAAATATGTTGTACAGCCAATTTTAATTATCAGTTGACATGTCCAGCAGACATGTCTGCAAAATGGGCAGCTATGTATGGGGCGTAATTTTTTTGTGTGGAACAGAGTGCCTTTTTTTTTTTTTTCAGGTGAGAGTGAAATTTGAGGTACAGGAAGTAGGTATATTTGGGGAGGTAGGTTGGGGAGGTTAACAGACAAGACAAACAAGACACATACAGGGGTGGAGTATGACACATGTGGGTGGGGGACATAATTTACGGGGACTGATGTTTGGATATCACGAGCCCATGAGCCCACAGATGGCAACAGTGGAAATGAGATCCCCACCCATGGGCAGTTACCACTGCGCCTTCACTGCCCAGGATGGGGCTGTGCTGGGGGCTGTATAGGATGGGCAGGCACACCAGTGAGTTATGCCACCCATGCCTCAAGCTGACGTAGGGGTTCAAGCACAGACTGCCTGATCTCGCTACGCACCACAGACCGGACACTTTGGAGGGTGAGTGGACATTCCCCTCTGGCCACGCTTGCAGAGGGGGGACGAGCACCATCCCCTGCAGCGCTTCCACCCGAAGGTTGCACAGGGCCACCGGAGGAGGTTCCGGCCTGGGCACTTGTGCCAGGTGCACTCGCCAGCTGAGGTGGGAGAAGTGGGTCCGCTGGAACCCGCCTTCCCTCTTGTCCTATGTTTACCAGTAGTTTATGACATTTTGGATTAGTAACAAACAACACCATTCAAAATTAGTTGTAACAGCATGCATCATTATTCCCATTAACCAAACACCCATGAATTCCAAACATTGAACAGCAAGCATAACACATGCATATTTAGAACAACAGTACACAATCCAACAGCATGCAGGGTTGATTGATGGCAACAGACCATCAGGTTTGGATACGTGAACAGGGCACATGCATCAACGTACATGCAGATATGTATGAACCAACAGGACAAATGTCCATGGGAATTAATTGTGAATACACATACCCAGTTTGGTGTGGAATGACATTATTTGTGAAATAGGGTAGGGTGAAGAAATATTACATTAACAACTTAAACTACCTATACATATGCTGTACATTTCTAGTAGCTGCAGATATATATACCCTACATGTCTTAGTACAGTTTCCAATATGTAACCTTAGGAATGTTGGTGGTGGGAATGTTACTGCTACATTAATATCCATTCCATTTTTATTCATACATGTTCATATCTGGCTGTGTTCAGGTACAGCATCCTGCTACATTTGATTTATCTGGCTCTAGACAACTGTGGATGTTCAGTATTTCATACAACCATACTATCTCCATATTGCAAGTGTACAGCAACATATCCAAATTGTGGGACAGACACATTCCAGGTTCAGTACTTTCTTAAACCCATTTCACTCTTTGGTTGTGGCTGTCTCATTCATTTCATAATGTACTGACTGCAGTATAACTTTATTCTAGACTTATTACAGCTTTCTTGGTCGATTCATACCTCTTTCTCACACTCTCACTTGTTTTATTTTTACAATTCATGATGGTACTGAATTCTAGGCGTTATTAACATTTCTTACTTGTTACAACAATCCTTTCCAACAGACTCACTTATTTCATATGGCAGATTTTAAAAGGGGATGTATTTGACACATGTCGATCCTGTGTAGATTGTTCACCAGTCATTTTCAGGCTGAATCAGTTATCTGATATTACAATACAGGTGGAAAATCTCTATTTGACACTTATTTAATGTTTATTTCTGGATTACAGGCTGCATCACTTATCTAATCATACAGTACTAGCAGAATCTTTCTTCTAAGCTTATTTGAACTTTATTAATATGTGACTACACTGAACTCTTTTACAAGCTGTCTCACTTATATTCTATAACAATTCCATCAAAATAATTACTAACCTGCCTGGTGGCACAACTGCACCAGCCTATCAGCATAGGCTCGACGATTCATAGAACGGACACCTGAAGCTGTGATATAAATGAAGTAATATTGGAACATACATCTCCATAATATAGGCTAAGATAAATTTCTTACATACTTAATTACATGGATACTTACTCAGTAGTGGGGCGTTGGGCATTTGCCGGGCCTCCTGGATCCAATGGTTCAGTTGGTCCTGCTTACATCTCTTCAGGTCCGCATGGTGGTGATGGACCTGTTCACCAGTCCTTGGTATGCCTGCGGCACTGGTGAGATCATGTGCCAACCGGTTCCACGCCTCTGCCTTGTATGCACCCCAGGGAACCTGGCCCTGCATGAGTTGAGCCTCATGATCGTGGACTAGGAGCCAAACCATATATTTGGACTCCTCAACACCCCACCTCTGTGATCGGAAGTGACTGCCCTCTCCTACACCTGCCATCCTGACTGCAAATGGGTTCCACAATCAGTTATGCTGTGTATTCCCACCTATGGGGCTTATATATGCCCGTTTTCCCGCACTTATCTGTGATTGGCCATTTTGGACATATATCAGCTCATAAAAACCTGCTTTGTCATGCTTCTATTTCCATTCATTCCTATATATATGCTAATACTGCATTTTGTAGTATAACTGTCATGGCTTAGTGGTTTAGTACTTTGACTATGGTTCACAGTATCCTGGGTTCAAGCCTAGACATTGCTTTTTTTATTTTACTACTGTCTAGACAGGCTAGGAGGTGTGTCTGTGTAAAGGCAATTTTGATGCAGCTTGCTCAACGTTGCCCGTCGGTAAGCTGGTTGGCATGCTGCGCAGCTCCGCACAAACGGCTTACGCTGGGTAACGTGTTATTTGGCTATGAGCACGCATATTACGCTGTGTGAAGTGTTGCTCAGCTACAGGCATCCATTTTAAGTGTGTTAAACCACTGCTCAACTCCAGGCACTCATATTACACCTGTTAAACCGCTGCTCACCTGCAAGCAGTCATACTCAGCTTGTTAGAGCGCTGCTCAGCTATGGGCACTTATAACTTTTTTTTTATTTTATTGTCTCAGATTTCTTCAAAAATACATGGCCCATTTCATTACATTTTACTTAAATTATAGTTATATATATATACATATATGTCAGGGGATTGTTTCATGCTTATTTAACTAAATATAGAAAATGATATTGTGGGGGCTCGAACTGTGACTACCTCCTCTTTAGCCAATGTCTCTACCGCTACGCTATTGCTACTTGGCTTAATTTGCATATTTAGATCTTATATGCTTTTCAATGACTGCTAACTGTGGCTGAGCGGAGGGCATACCCGTGCAACCGAAAGCAACTACGGGCAAACATTTTTGAAATTATAAAAAAAAATTAAACTGTTATTTTTATGTTTTACATTACAGTTGGGTTTATAGTCTGTGTGGGCATGTGTGGTGTTGTGTTTCTTGACATTTCCGCTGACTCGCTCGTGGGAGGTTACTTTCAGGACTCTGACTCTTCTGGGGGCGTGTCCCTTTGCAGAACTCACCATTCAGACACGCCCCCTACTTTCCTACACGGACCGTGTTAGCCTAGGGTGTGATTCAGCATGCCCTCATGCATATGCATGGAATGCTGACGTCATACCGTTTAACTGCAGCCTCAGTGTAAGACATGTTAAGTCTTACACGGAGGCTTCGTGAATCCTGCCCATTATCTTTTCCACAAAAAACATGTTTTAGGTTGTCTTCTGTATTTAATAAATCCTCTATCACCATTCACATTAATCCCACTAGGAATATGCACAACATTATATCATTGCATTTTCAAAATAATCCTACATTCCCAACTCCCAGTCCATTAACATCTTTCATCATATATTTTTGTTGTGTCTATCACATCTTTGTATATTGCTTTTAAATGTTCTTTCAGTTCATCTTTTTCAACTTCCATTCTAAATTGTAGTATAACTCTTTTTTTATCTCTCTATTAAATGCCTGTACTACATATTCATTCCAAGGATTACGGTTCTTTTTTTCATATTTTCTAAGAATTTTTCCATATAGTGTCCTGATTAAAATATATCACAATATGTTTCCTTGTTGATAAGAATAAAAGCTCTTACCTCCTTGGGTGAAACACCCAATGGCGCAACTCTAGTCTCCCACACCTCATACCTGTCCAGTCCTGTTTCTTTCTTACTGGTTATTCTTATTACATATGTCTTTTTCATTTCCTTCATCTTTTCACTTCTTCTTTCACACTCATTTATTGTCTGTGTGTATGATTTCCTTTTTGTTGTGTGTTCTACAACCTCTTCTTCTTGTATTTTCTCCATGATTTCTCCCTATTATGCTGCCAGTTCACTCTCTGGTTCACTTTAGTTGATCATTTCTTTTAAATAAACATCCCACAGCCCTCCAGACTGAAGGGTTGTAGTAATGCATTCCTGCTGAGTCTTCTCTTCTCCCTCAAATAACTTTTCCTGAAATAAGACTTCCAAATATGGAACCACTCCACCAATTTTATTTAATGTTCCATTCTCCTCTGATATCAACGGATTGCTTCCCCTAATGGACGTCTTCAGCCAGTCACTTGGTGATGAGACACTGGAAGAGAGGTTGGAGAACACTGAGCTGTTACTCTACAATGTGACACCATGGGGTCTCACAGGAAAATAATGACCTATAAGCCTAAACTAGGTAGCAAAGAATATACTGAGGGAAAAGTGATGTGTTTTCATAAAAAACAGCAAACTGCAGGATAATTGCCAATGTGGGGGGGGGGGGGGTCCATTAAAAAAAGTTGTGTTAATATTTGGATTCAGGATTATGACTCAGTTATGCTGAAACTCAACAAAGAGTACACATATGACATTATATATACCATGACTTCAGTAAAACTTATGGGAGAACATTACATAAACAGAAGAGACCTTGAGGAGAGGATTAGCTGATTAAGTGGGCTTAGTGGCATGAAGCAAAGTGTGGCAGTTAGTCGAACCATTTTAAATGATAGAGAATTCATTTGTGGGTAACACAGTCATTGTTTGGACAAGTACTCTTTGTTATTTTTGTTTCAGACATCAAATGAGACACTGGAAAAAAAGATTACACTCTTTAGCAATAACCCATGACCGAGTATGGGGAATGCTAGATTTACCCATACTTGTCAAGTTTTGATCACCACAGTGAAGCTCAAATTAGCAAACAAAGCTAGCTATGGGTAAATCCAGAATTATTCACACACACAGTGACATTATTTAAAAATAAGTTGTTTAACTTTTTTACATAATATAATTGTATAAGCAGGCTGTGATAGTCTTCTGCACTGTCTCTGGCATTGACAAAATATGCTGACATTAGTACATTGAGCCAAAGTTCTGCCAGTTTTGTTGTTGCTGTTGTTTAGAAATTAAAAAAAACAGGATGCTCACAAAATACAAAGCAACAGAAATCCTTTTATTATAACATTGATTCCTTTTTGACTAGCATTTAGTTGATAATTGCTCTAACTCAGTAGGGTGCACACATATTACTATTTAAGTGGGACCCTTCTGCACTCCCAACATTATGGAGTTGAGCTGGATTTAAAAATTTTTTTTTTGTTTCTTTTTCTATGTTCTGATGTATATATATATTGTATGGTTCCATTTTGTGAGGGTGAAAATTTGTCTTCCACTTTCATAGGTCCTTGCTTATGAGGTAAGCAAAACAGAAGGCTTTCCTTACCACCATGGAGACATAGTGATCAAAAGTAAGGGTGCTGTCAACTTGTGTGCCCAAACCTCTCACTACTGATTTGGAGCTTAGGGTGTTGTTATTAATATGGCAATCTGCAGGGACATCACTTTTGCCAAAGGGGGCGATAATGCATTTTTTTGCATTGAATTTAAGACCATGACTTTGGCATCAGTAATTGATTTGCGTACGTCCTTCTTGTGGAATGTCTTAGTGACTGCTCCCAGTTTGCAGTCATCGACAAAATTTGTCAGCCACAGACCTTTTGTTTTTGCCTGTACTTCTGAGAAGTAGATTCCAAACAATAGAGGCACCAGCACCAATCCCTGTGGAACACCACTGGTAATAGGTCTGCTGATGGAGGTGGATTCCCTTATTCTGACTGTAAGTGTTCCGTCAGTGAGCCAGCTTGCAACCCACCTGACAGTATATTAGTTGACCCCCAGCTGGGTGAGTTTTTCAATGTTGCCTGAGTGGGGGGCTGTGTCAAATTTGTTTGCCAAGTCTAGGTAGACTTCATGCATTGATTTGCCTTCATCCAGAGCTTGGTGACAATCTCAAAGACATCCACCAGGTTCAACAGGCAGGATCACCATCTAACAAAAGCAAACTGGGGGGAGAAGTTTTCACTGAACCTGTCCACTAGCATGTTGGCTATTTCCACTGGTTCAGTATATGTGGTAGCATTCACTACCAGTTCAGTGCAAATCTGGGATTTTCCTTTAAGATTTCAAATGTAGTTAAAGAAGGCCTTATGGTTACCTTTAGCTAGGGATGCTAATCTAGTTTCGTACATAGCTTTAGGTGACTTTACAAGATGTCTTATTTGCTTGTTCAAGCTGAGAAGGGCATGCTTCCATTTCTGAGGTCATTCCTTCTTGCTCTTAGACAGCAATTTTTTTTCCTGTTATTATATGATCTGTTTATAGTGGATGTCCACCAGGCAGGCTTGTTTTTTCTTGAGGATCTTGCTTTGGCCCTATCATGGACAGCGGAGGTGATACAATTGTATAGATGTTTATGCAATGCATTGGTGTATATCCCAGTATAGGTGTCATTGTCGTCAGTTGGGACAGGAGCTTTGAAACTATTAATACCTTCTTGTTAGAGGCTGTGGTTGGCTTTGGAGAAGTTTTTTTAACTTAATTTCTCCTGAGGGGGGTCTGATGTATCATTACTTTAAAAGAGACTGATTTATGATCAGACTTCACCACGGATGGCATGCCAACTATCTTCTCCAAGGCATTTGAGTTAATGGAATCCAAGAACCTTTGGGCATGTGTGTTTGTACAAGTATAATTTACCTGCTCTATGGAGGGGTACTTAAAGTCACCCATAACTAGGTTGTTTGGTTGTATGTTGAGCAATTCAAGTAGACCCAAGTAGGCAGTATGGATACCATGGTTGATGAAGGGGGATCTATAGCTGATGATAACTTGGAGAGGGGTCTTTCCTATAGTTATTTGCACATGGAGTAACTCTACGGAATCATTCTGTTTAACCAATCAGGAGGGGTATTTATCTTTGATGAATATTGATGCTCCTCCTTCTTTAGTTTTCACTCATTCATTTTGTGGTCTGAATGTGTGGAAGGCATTATATCCCAGTATGGCTGGGGTGCTCTCTGTGGCCTTGAACCAGGTCTCTGTGACTGCACAGATGTCCACATCTTCCGAGGTGAGGAGTGCTTCCAGGGAGTGCAGTTTCAGATTTAGGCTCCTAACATTTAGCAGCATAACTTTAAGGTTGTTTTTTGAGGATACTTTTATGTCAGCAATTTTGTTTTTGTGACATTGCCTAAAAAGGCACTATGGGGGAGGCAAGAGCCTTAGCCAGTAGCCAAAATCAAAGAGATGACAGGTGGAGACCATCTCTGGCAAAGCATCATGGTCTATCAACCATATCATCCCAGGCTGACAGGTACTGGAAAACTTAGAATGACATCAGAAACTAAGTCAGTTGTTGAAGTCAATCATTCTTTGTCTGCACTGAGGCATCATCCTAGGTGAAGGTAGCATGCTGCTTAAGGCTAGGGACATACCCATCAGGAACACACAATCAGAGAGCTCAGTCATGTGTCTCTTCAGATAGTCCAGTGAGGTACATCTCAAGTCATTCACACCAACATGGACTATGGCAGAGTAATAACAGTGCCCGTTGTTGAGAGACTTGAGTGCATGTGTGATGTGGCAGATCTTGGCACCTGACAGATAGCTAACTGTGACCTTTTCCTTATCTAACCTGGTGAGTGGGACATCTGTGCATCTCACAATAGAGTAACCCATGCCTAAAACATTTGATTTATTTATTTTATTTATTTGATATCTACAGAGCTCTTTTTCAGTGGAGACCAAGGAGAAAAGCTCCACAGATAAACAAATGCAAAAACAAAACATCTTACAATATTAACATACAAGTGTATATACACAGGGGAAACAGAAGACAACTTATAAATGAACATGTTAGATTACAAGAATAACATTGAGGGTTTATACAGCCATGGCACATATTAAGTATATAAAATATAATATAAAAGTTAGATTCTATCTAACAGTTACCATTAGAGAGAAATTCAAGGTTGCTAGAATATCATAAAGGCCTTAAATGAGTAGTTGTGGTAAAGTCTGAGAGCTGAGTGGGGGGGGAGTAGTTTAGATGGGAGGGGGACAAGGACAGGTCCAGGAATTAGCAAATAAGTCCTTTAGCAGTTTTTTGAAGTTAAGAAAGTTGCCGTTTGTTCTAAGAGAAAAGGGAAGTTTGTTCCAGGCATTGGCGAAGGAGTGGTTGTATAAAAGGTTGCCAATATTTTTATTGGGTTTGTAGATGTCTAAGAGGTGTAGGTCTGTGCTGAGTAGTTACACTTAGGAGAAGAGGGAGTGATGAGGTCTGTGGGGGCAGGACAGCGGGAGGATTGATTTAAGATAGTGTGTGTGAGGTGGAGTTGGGGAAGAAGGAGTTGGTTACATAGTTGAAGCCATTGTAGGTTTTTTAAAGCTATGCAATGGTAAAAGCGATAGGAAAGGTTGGCAGTCAATCTGGCTATTCTGTTGTAGGTGGTTTCAAGTTTAGCTAATGGATTGGATTGAATATTGGTGAGAATAGGAGCTGTATAAAGTAGGGTTGGGAGAAGGAAAGTCTGTGCTAGAGAAAGTTTGGTTTTAATATTGAGGTATTTTTTTATGTCTGTATAACAGATCAAGTTTTTAGTGGGTCTTTTTGATGGCTTGCTGAATATGTATGTCAAACTTTAGTTGGTCATCTATGATTATACTCAGACGTTTAGTATGCGGTTCAACAGAGATAAGTGTATTATTAAGAGATGATACTGTGAAGGCATTCTTATGTTGCTGTAGTGATTTTGCTTTATGCCTTACGGGAATGTTTGGTGAGACACTGATGCATGCATTTGTATGTGTCCTGTAATTTGCTGGGAATTTTTTCAGTGAAGTATGTTTATGTTTGGAAGGGCTCTGATCTTTAGGTAGGCTTCTAGTGAGAACCATTGCAGATGTAGGTTTAGGTGTCCTACGCATGGATGGTGTAGGAGGTGAAGTGTGTGAGCTGACATGCTGCTTAGTATCTGATATATTGATTTGTGAGCAAGAGAGCCTAGATTCTAGATTCTTAATATAGATGCATCTCTCTCATATTGAATTTGTGTGAATTAGGAGATATGGGTTGTCGGTGTACATGATGCAATTGCTACATTCTCTTCTCATACTTCATTATATTTACCCCACTTTTGGGATAGGAGAGAAGAACATAGTAGCGGCATTGTTTTATGAGGTGCCCAGGGTGCAGGAGTACAGTATTTTTATTTATTTATTTATTTAACATTTGTTGACCAGGAACGTCCAACTAGGTTCCACAGAGCCTGTTTTCAGCGGAGGCCCGGGGAGAAATGCTCCAGGTGCATGTCTTTGGAATGTGGCATTGTTTTATGAGGTATGAAGAGTACAGGAGTACAGTATTGACATTGCTTTATGAGGTACCCAGGGTGCAGACGTACAGCAGCGGCATTGCTATATTAGGTGCTGAGCGTACTGGGATACAGTAGTGGCGTTGCTTTATAATGTTCTGAGGGTGCAGGAGTACAGTAGCAGCATTGCTTTATGAGGTGTCAAGGGTGAGAGAGTACAGTAGCAGTGTTGCTTAATGAGGTACCCAGGGTGCGGAAGTACAGTAGCAGTGCTGCTTTATGAGGTACCCAGGGTGGGGGTATACAGTAGCAGTGTTGCTTAATGAGGTACCCAGGGTGCGGGAGTACAGAAGCAGTGTTGCTTAATGAGGTACCCAGGGTGCGGGAACAGAGTACCAGCATTGCTTTATCAAATTGTGAGGATGTTGAGGCTTCATAATGAATGTCGGTTGCATTTATAGTTACATCTTTAGTGCTAAAGCACTTAGTGTGTGCTGGTTTAACCACAACATTTGTTTTATTTATTTTTATTTTATTTTTAGTAAGTAGCTTGCTGTTGTTTTAGAGCTGTTGACCTGCCTACAGCTTTCTATGGAAGTGTAAAGCATGCCCTGTAGGTTGTAAAAATCCCAAAGTAAAAAATTAACTGGGAAGGGTGTTATTAAATGACACTCCCAGATACAAACAGAAAAAGGTATTGTAAAGGCCAGTAAGATACAGTTTATGTAGCATTAGGAGAATAGATTACTGAAACACAGAGATGATATTACTCCTATATAGATCTGTGGTCAAGCTCAAGACAGAGAATTGTATTTACTTTTGCTGACCATACAATAATAAGAATAACAGGCTACTCAAGCCAGGACACAGAAGAAGAAATGAAGGACACAATATGGGTGCAGAAGTCACTTAAGAGGTAGCATAATGACATATAATTCAGAAGAAACTCACAGGAGAGAGAGGGGGGCTCCAAACAAATCAGGGATACAAAGTTCAATGTAGACATTAGAAAGCACTTTTTCACAGAAAGAGTAGAAAGTAAATGAAACAGGGTACTGAAAAGCAGTAAGGTATAACACCACAAGCATCCTTCACAAAAGGCCTAGGATGGGCAATGGGTGAAGAGAATGTACCTAAAGCTAGAAGGGGCAACTGATAGATAGTACCTACATAGGGAAGATTACATAGATGACTTGTGTTTTCTGCCATTACAGATATATTGTGGTGTTTTGGGATGAGGTTGGGTGAAATAAGTATATTGATTCTTACTAACTGTCTTTCTTTTTAAGTCTTTGTGGATACATTCCAGCCAATAAAGCATGAACGTACCCAAAAATACTGAAAAAGTAAAAAGGCATGGGCATTCAGAAGCCATGTGCTAAAACACTGGCATATCCCGAAGGGATCATTTGCATATATCCCATGGGCCTCCACTACAGGAGGTTTTATACAGGGAAGACTCTAGCTTTTTTTTTTCAGAATATGGCTAGAATCATCTAACATCGATGTTTATTTTATTTATGTTTATGTTTATAGGTTCATAGGTTCATAGGAGGTTGCTAGGTTATTGGCCCTAGGGCCTTTATAAGCCTAGCCATGTTGTACTCTTTCCTTATTGACCAAGTTGTACGGTCTATATTTGCAGCACAAGTCTATGATTAGTATCGGCTGCCCTTATCCAAGAGGGACATAGATGACACCCACGGGGTAAATTTACAGTCTCCCATCCAGTTGTCTAAGTTACGCTTAAATAGGGTCATTAAGGAGCTATGTTTTATGTGAATTAGATGTTTGTTCCAGAGGAGTGGCAATCTCTGGGAGACATATCTGTCTCTCCAGCATGTCCTGTTAAAGTCACAAGCTAGGTTAAGATCCCTAGAGTGAGTGAATCTTGTCCCATTTAGTGGATGTGCAGCATTTCCATTAGGGCAGGGTCAGAGACTGCTCTGTAGGCCAGGCACAAGTCGCCTCTCAGCAGCCTATAAGATACAGAGTACAGTGACAGGGTCTTCAGTCTGTCCATGTAGGTTCATGTGTTGAAGGCCCTGAATTTTCTTGGTGAGCAGCCTCTGACATCTCTCCAGCTGCTGGACATGTCTGATGAGGTACATACAGAAGGGAGCAGTACTCCATTAGTGGTCTGATGAGGGATGAGTAGTGGGAGGTTATAACATCCTTAACTCTGGATGCAATGCCCTTGCTTATGTGATGTGTAATACAGAAGACCTTCCTTACCACTGTGGACACATGCTGACTGAAGTTAAGGTTGCTATCAACCTGTGTTCCCAAATCTCTCACCACAGGGTTTGAAATAAGGGGGGGTACTGTTAATACTGTAATTTGGAGGGACTTCCCCTTTGCCTAAAGGGATGATAATGCATTTTTTGCCTTTAGTTTAAGTCCATGACTTCTGGCCCATCATTTTTCTGTGTAAGCCCTTTTTGTAGTATGTCAACATCATTGGGGGGCCTCAGTGACTGCACCCAGTTTGTAGTCATCAGCGAACTTAGTAAACCGCAGGCCACCTATTTTCACCCAGACTTCTGAGAAATAGATTCCAAACAGTAGAGGGCTTAGCACAGATCCTTGTGCTACACGACTGGTAACTGGTCTACTGGTAGAGGTGGAATCCCCATCTTTGACTGTATGTTCTGTCAGTGTGCCAGATGGCTACCCATCTAGTGACATATGGGTTAATTCCCAGCTGGGTGAGCTTCTCAATGATGTCGGAGTGGGGAGTTGTGTCAAAAGCCTTGGCTAAGTTGAGATAGGCTGCGTGTAGTGTTTTACCTTCATCCAGAACTTTGGTGGCATTCTCGAAGACATCCACCAGGTTTAATGAAGCTAAATTGGGTTGGGTCAAGAGTTTGAAGGTCACCTATGTCTTTGTTGATAAGGTCCATGATGATTCACTCTATGGCATTAGTCGGGCTTATGAGTCTATAGTTCCCAGGGTCAGTTGATGGACCCCCTTTGTGCAGGGGAATTACTTTTGCTGTTTTCCACTCTGCTGGGACAAAGCCAGTACTTAGACTGTGGTTGAAGAGAGTACCAAGTGGTTCCACTAGGTCCTGTTTTAAACCATTTAGTAGGCAGCCTTGGATCCACAGTGGTGGTGCTGCGGTAGTGTTGTCGCCTCACAGTAAGACGTTGTCCGATTCGATTCTCAGCTAGAGCGTCTTCTGCATGGAGACATGCGTGAATGGGCATACCTTCGTTGAAGGTTGTGCGTCAGGGCTGGTAACTCAGCATGTAAAAATCAACTACCAGTCATTAACGAACCAGAGTTCCGCTGTGGTGTCCCTAACCGGGAAAAGCCGAAAGACGCAACAAAAACAACAACAACAAAGTAGGCAGCCTTGGATGTTATCCAGTCCTATAGACACTGTGTTTTTGGTCATGGAGAGTGAGGTTATGACCTGTTCTTTGGAGATACTAGGTAGAGGACTGAAGACAGATGTGCTTTGGGGTATGTCTGGTGGGGATAGGGGGTTGGCTTGCACCAAATCTGTCTGCTAGCAGGTTGGCAATGTCCTCAGGGTCAGTATGAGTTTTACTGTCCACTACCTGTTCAGCACAAAACTGGGCCTTCCTTTTTAGATTTCTGATGTAGCTAAAGAAGGCCTTGTGATTACCCTTAGGGATGCTAGTTTAGCTTCATAATTGGCTTTAGAAGACTTTACAAAATATCTAATTTGCTTGTTCAAGCTGTGGAGGGTGTCTTTCCTCTGCTGAGTCAGTTGCCTCCTGTTCGTAGACAATAGTTTCTAACTGTTGTTGTATAACTTATTTATCCTTGATGTCCAACAGGGTGGCTTGTTTTTTTTTTTTTTGTGAGAACCTTGTTTTGATCCATTGAAGTGAACCTAAGTATATACATTTGTATAGGTGTTTATACAGGTCATTTGTGTATACCTCTGTATAGAAGTCATTGCTGACATTGGTAGCAGAGTCTGAAACTATTTATGCCATTGCTTAGGAGGCCATAGTTTGTTTTGGAGAAATTTTTCATTCTTTTTGCTCTTGAGGGGGGTCAGGTAAGATTGTTACTTCGAATAAGACTGATTTATGTGCAGACCGTACCAGGGAAGGCAACACACAGGGGGTAGTGCAGAGTCCCCCTGTGTATGTGAGTACTAAGTCTAGGGCATTTGAGTCCCTTGTGGGGGTGCAGACTATCTGTTCCAGAGCATTTGTATTAACAGATTCCAAGAACCCTAGGGCGAGCATGTTTGTGCTCATATATGACTCCCAATCAATGGAAGGATAGTTAAAATCACACATTACCAAGGTGATTGGCTGTATAGTAAGTGACTCAAGTAGGTCCAGGTAGGCAGAGTGGTTCTCATGGTTCATGGTCGGGGACCTATAGCTAACAATGATATAGAAGGTTTTTCTAGGTATTTATTTATTTATAAGTATTGTAGTAAAAATAGTAAATATCATACGCCAAGTACAAGACTAAATACAGTAACCTCTGACCATAGAACTGTGCCCATTGCTGAATGAAAGACTTAAATGACAGTGTGTGTGCATTTCTCCATTTGCTGAGATAACCCAACTATTCCTAGAATTTAACAGCGAGCATGGCCCCGAAACATGACATAAGTGTAATAGCAACGCAGTACCTAGAATTTCAACATTGGAAGGAGTATAGCAAAGCTCATTCAGCTGAGGCAAATATGTCAAAGCTTTAATGGGAGAATCCTCAATAAATAAAACAAACATTTAGGACTTAAAAAAAAAAATAACTATAAAAGTATCTGCAGCTTGGATCGCCTCTTACCTAGAAAAACCTTTTTTCTCAGAAATATTTGGAAACATGGCTAAGTGTAAACCAATTTATTGAAATTACCATTTAGCAGAAAAATATTGAAAAGTAAAGAGAGTAAAGGTCACTGCTGCTGTAGTTATATGTCATAAAAATGGATGTGCCCCCCCCAACCTACTGATTCCGATTCGGAATTTGTTTCTTCCCCACAGGACACAGACACAGGTGTGTTATTCTGCACAGGTATAGTTCTTATGTTCCTTATAAACCAGGAAATGTGGAGTAAACCTGTTTCTAGTTACACCATTTTCACTTCTACAGGAAGATGCCTGAAATACTCTTTGCCTCAGTAGCAGCAAATGTGCTTTCCTGTAACATTTTTTGATGTGTGCCACAATTTAAAAAATGCACACATTATGTCTGTAAGTATGTCTGAGTAGTCATTCCCGCACTGACGATTATTAATCTGTGTTCTGTACAGCAGGAGGGGTGTAGTGGGTGAGCTGCAGTTAGAAACTTCCTTTGTTAATGTTATTCTGTCAAATTGACAAAAAATACTCTTGTCATATTTAACAGCAGAACTGAGAAAGTGCATGTTTAATATTCATGGGGGTTCATATGTAGAGATGCATGCAATTTATCTCACCTACTTTCTAAATGCTGTCTGTACTGTGTCTTTGTGATGATGAATGTTAGGCAATTTTCCAAGCACTTCTTTGGGTTAGCAATTTCAGTGTCATGGTCGACTAGAATGAGGGCTGATAGAAGTTTGGGGGGGGGGGGGGTGAAGATGGTAACCATTTCTTAAATGTCTGCTGGGAGGAGACATTTTCTGCACTGCTTGTGAGTTTTACAGGAACATTGACAGCCTGATCTCAGCTCCATTTACAGGCTTGATTGGGTTAAATGAGATTTCCATATTCTTTATTAAGGTGCTGCCAAGAAGCCCAAATGCAATGCCATATGTGATTACTCACTTGCAATATGTTATGTAAAAGAAGGCCGGTAAAAAAATGCAAAGACATGATCCATTCCACACAAGCTGTGAAACTCTTGACAGCACCTATCTTCACAATGTTTGTGAAAAGGCAATGATGGGTTCCTAATAATTTGTAATTTGCCATCCCCCCAAAAGGAGAGTTGATAAATGCTGAATGTGTCAAAAACCTTCAGCATTAAATAATGACATTTCCAGAACTGAAGCTGAACAAGATGACGAGCCCCATTTATTTTCTGTGAAACAGTTTGTTCCATAAAAATAAAAGGACGTGGGAGAATGTCAAGATGACAGTAGTCACCTGAAGGATTTGTGTCACAGAATGCAGTTTAGCGTGTCCTGATTGTTGAATAGTTATCAAGCTAGTTAGAAACTTACTGTCTAAACAAAGTGCTTGTTTTCCCTCCAGTTGCATAAATACATATGAGATGACTAGTGATACATGGTTTTTGACATGCAGAAATACTCAATATCTATGATTTATAAATAAAACAGTAATTTTATGTGAAGCACCAAAATGTATGTTATAGAAACTATAAGATTCTTCTTCAAGATCCAGGTTTGAATCTGCCTAGATGCTTCACTCCTCAGTTCAGTTGGGATGATCCTGATGAGTGGAATACATTTCTTATCTTAATATTGTAAAAGTATTGGTTGTAGGGTACAGGTGTGTGAGTGTGTGTGTGTGTGTGTGTGTGTGTGTGTGTGTGTGTGTGTGTGTGTGTGTGTGTGTGTGTGTGTGTCTGTGTGTGTCTGTGTGTGTGTGTCTGTGTGTGTGTGTCTGTGTCTGTGTGCACGTGCATGTTGTGTGAGAGAGTGTGCGCTTGTCATTGGGGAATGGCATTAAGGGAAAATAAGTCGAGGATGCTAAAATACAAGGACCAGAAAAACTATTTCCTCCCCAGTCCTTAAACAACGGGTAGATGTTGTGTCAGCAGTCTTAGTAAAATGGTATAAATTGCTTCTTAAGATGGAATACTTCTTGACGAATGGAGGCTGGCTTTGGTTGCTACTTTGCTAAAATAAATAAATAAAGAAGACATGGAAAATGCAAGCTAGTTACATAACGATCTGCCGTATCCCTTTTCAGAAGTAGCGAAGGAGAAAATATTATGGGGCAGACGTGTGCATTTCCAGAACACAGATCATATGGCAAATGAACGTGGGCATATGTTCACTGTGCAGAGATTTTAACAAGCCTTTGTATCCTTGTTGGTACAGATAGACTTCAGGAGTGATTTTTGTCAGTATTGCTCAAGACGGGCCTTTAAACAGCTAAAAGGTGCAGTGTGGGACTCTGAATTGTTTGACAAATATGGGATTAGTTATTGAACAGGGAGGCAAAGTGTGAAATAAAGATTTTGCCTGACAAGTATGACATTAGTGACCAGCAGAGTGTTGCCTGATTTAGTAGACATCTCTCCTGTTCTGCATATTTCTGTAACACATCACACTGCGATGATAAAATACTATAAGAATGCTTGCCGCCAGCAGCCTTTGCTTGTTTACATCTTTATAAATCATCTGTTAACCGGTACGGGAAATTATGCTTGAATACCCTTTCTATTATGCAGACTAAAAAGACAAGAATAAAAAAGGGTTCTCATATGGACAATTAATAGTAACCAGTCAGTCTGAGTTTTATGTATTTGGGAGATGGAAGGAAAGAAATACCCAGTCAAAAGATATTCAGATATAAGAAGGCAGTAGACTCTACACAGATGTTAATTGGATGTCACAGTAGCATCATAGTGTTGGTTCCTGACAAAGAACCACCTTCCATGACGTCTAAATATAGATTAGACGTCTACAAGTGAGGTCAAGTTCAGGTCTAGTGGGGCAGTATTTAACATCATTGTATCTCATAGTCTATGGTTCACTTATGACCACTGGATGCTATCTGTCTGGTGCTCTTGCCTTCTCTCCATGTCCACTTTTATTTTTCATTTGGGTGTTTCAGTTTCTCCTCATATTCCAAAAACATGCAGCATACGATGAGTGACTATTTTAAAACTGTTCCTAGGTTTGTACTGCATAGATTTTATCCCTGGGTTAACCCTGCAGAGGAGAAATTAGGTTAATGAGATTTATTCAAGTAAGAAAAAAAGAGAGAAATAATTTAAAAAAATTCACATATTATGATGGTGGGGGGGGGTTCAAGAGAGGTTCAAGGGTGGATATTTATTTTAAGAGGAATAACCATAGATTAGACTGAGAAAAGATATATTTTTTGTTTTATAATCAGCCCAAAACTTCATATGGTGAGCAATGTGAGACAGCAATAGCAAAGGGCAAACATTCTAGAGTGCATTGATAGGAATTTGGACGCTGGAGATACAGGTTTCAATGCTGTGTTATACAGACTGTTGAAAATACCTTATCTAGACTGCTATTTTGCATTCCAGAGTCAAGATCAGAAAAGCAAAATACATTTGTCTGTGCAGTGTATGTCATGGCTACCAAAGTGGTAAGTAAAATGACCATGTGGTAAACGAAATTCACTTAGAAAAGACAGAATTCTTGCATGAGTACAGGTTGAAAGTTAGACAATAGTTATCATATGAACATACTATAAAGCAGATAATACAGAACTAAAAACAAAGGATATGGGTGATGGTATGGAGGCAAGAATGACCTCTAATCATATCTCTCAACTGTCCAGATTTTTGCAGAATGTTCAGATTTTTGCTTTATATTTTTGGTCTGTTTTTCATAAAATTGTGGCAAATCATTCAAGGCTGAAGTTAGAAAATAATGACAGACATTTGAGTTTCAGACTTCATACCCTTCAGAAAATTCATGCTAATGGAAAACCTGTTATTCTATCAAATCTCTAAGTTTGTAAGAGCAATATTTAAAAATTGTCCCTATTTTTGAACCTTTGTTCCACTTTTAGTTATGGCTTTATCCAAATTTCTTGCTCTAAGAGGTTGAGAGGTATGCTTCTAATGGAGATAATATTTCACAAAGATCTTGGTATAGTCCAGTATCTGTGACTGAAGGATGCTGGGAAATGCAGATCTACAGAGATCTGAAATCAGGGCATAACATTTCACAAAGTATTAGGGCCTCATATGCTTTATTGTAGTGGGTTGTAAGGTGTGACATCAGCACGTATTTGTGCAATAAGACTGTTACAATACATTGGTGAAGAAAGTTTTGAACGCAGGTCTGTGGAGTTCTCAAAGGTCTGGTATCAGGACATATTATTTCATGGAGAGAATCTTAGGGCCCAGCATGCAGGTCTATTATCAGGACATATTATTTCATGGAGAGAGTCTTAGGGCCCAGCATGCATTGTTAACAGGGTTGTGAACTGCACATCTGTAGATTATCTGATAGGTCTTCTATTAGGATATGATAGTTAATAGTTCTACAGTTGCCATGTCTGGGAATAGAACTCCTCTCTAACTAGTACACCACACTACAGCATTACACAGTTATGGCATGCGCCACTGAGTTTAGAGAGAAGAGTGTTAAGGTCTAGCAAATATTGAGAAATGGAGTAGTGAAATGCTGTTCATAGACTTCAGGTCTGCATTTAAGCTGTTCATAGACTTCAGCTCTGCATTTAATATAGTGGTACCAATGCAGCTGATAGAAAAATGCCACATTTAGGAATCAGTAAACATCTTTGTAACTGGATTCTGGACTTCCTAACTGAGAGATCACAGAGGGTGTTTTCAGGAAAGAACACATCAAAGTGCATCATGATTAACAAATAGCAATCCCAACAAATAACCAAGGAAGTACTGCTGACACACAGAGCTGGAATCAGATAAGATACACAAAACGAGTTTACCTAGGTTTCGTCCTACTGGCAAAAGGACTTCTTCAGAACTGTTTTACCTGAGTACTAAACATTCCTTTTATATATCACTTACAACCCCACCCTTTGTAAGTGCATACTCATTTAAACAGACAGTACATTACACAGTTTGCAACATGAATATAATACAATAACTAATTACATTAATAAACCTATAAAACACTACACATGTTAATGACCTAAAATTCATAAAATATATAAAGATATATATAAAAAATGAAAATGTATACATTATTATTATATTACTGCTGTTAAAAATGTTATTAAAAAGTGTAGAAATATGTTGAAAATATAGTAAAAATATATATATATTGGTGCATTTACCTGTTTTCACAGTGTATAAAATCCATATATTTCTATCCCAATATATCTTTTAGTTTTAATACTGGGATTATACTAATGTTCTCATTTATACCGGGAAAGACTGTGACATTTAACCATAATTGCCATCTTAACTCGGCAATGTCCAAATGCACATCTAATACCCTGCCTTGTGCATCTTTTACAATTTGTTGTATGACACAAAATTGAAATTCATGCCCCTGATGATGTAAAACATGCCTAGCCAAGGCATTGATAACGTTATCTTTTTGGATGTCAGATATATGTTCTCTAACTATTTCCCTAAACCGCCTACAAGTCTTCCCGATATAGAATGCCATACATTGTTGGCATTTAGCCAAATAAACCACATTCTGTGAATAGCAATTATAATGTCTACAAATGGATATATTGTATCCATTCAAACTTAACCTACTACTAGTAACCAAAACATACTTACATATATTGCACTGGCCACATTTAAAATTACCACTGGGCCTATTGTCATGCGTAATTTGTGAATCTTCCAGTTCTAAAATATTTTTAATAGATCTGTCTTTTCTAAATACACAACAGGGACGTTTGCCCATCTTCAACTCAACATTTTTGTCAACCTGCAATATTCCCCAATTTTTGCTTACTACTTGCGTAACCCAATCTGCATCGATATTAAATGTGGTAACAAACATCACCCCATCTTGAGACCTATTGCTATGCTGCTGCCCACTGTTATTTAATTGTAAATGCTCACTTCCATTTCTCACCATCCGCCTAAGGATAGCCCTATATATGCCATCCCTTCTCTTTCTTATAACTTCCTCTTTGATAGCAACGCACATCCCCTGTGGGTACCCTCTTTTAGTAAACATCCCTGTGATATATTCCAATTCTTTTAAAAGTACTTGTTGATCACTAACCATTCTGGCTGCCCTCCCCATCTGTCCTTCTACAATGGACCTCTTTTTGCTTTCATGTAGATTATTTCTTTCATTTTCAGTTTTAACCTTCTTAGTGCAATCAGTGATCCTGCCTGTAGATGGCGTATAACATTTCTTTTAGCTACCTTTTTCCTCAGGGAATCCCTGTACTCTTGTTTATATGGTTTGACAGTAATATTTCTCTCCACTCCCTCCTTATGTGGGATATCCTACCCTTTGACTGTTTAGGCTGCTTACATCTCTCCCTTCTTTACCTTTTCTTGAAAGAAACCCTCCACTCTGCCTTTGTATCCCCCCTCACTCTCTTTTTTCCTCTTGGCCTTTCCAAATTTTCTGACTATCCCACGTTTGTCCCTCTTAATCTTTCTGCCTTTCTTTTGTGCGACATCAGTTATTCTAGAGTGCTTCTTATTAACTGACTCCTAGAAACACACACGCACACACATGCACACACACACACACACACACACACACACTAACACATGCATGCACACAAGTACACATACACACACACACACACACACACACACATGCACACAAGTGCACACACACACACACACACACACACACACACACACACACACACTGACACACATGCATGCACACAAGTACACACACAGACACACACACACACTGACACGCATGCACACAAGCACACACACACACACACACACACACACACACACACACACACATGCATGCACACAACTGCACACACACACACACACACACACACACACACACACACACACACACACACACACACACACTGTTCCAGCATTGCCCTTTTGCAAGTATTCAACTGTCCAGATTTTTGCAGAATGTCCAGGATTTTGCCTCTTATTTTTGGAGTCTCCAAACATTGTTATTTTCTGGCAAATCATTGACAAAGTCAGAAAATAATGACAGAAATTTGAGATTTAGACTTCATATCCTTTATAAAGGTTCATGCTAATGCAAAGCCTGTTATGCTATCAACTTTCTAAGTTTGTAAGAGCAATATTTAAATTTGTCCCTGTGTTTGGGCCTTTGTCACCCCATTATTTATGGCTTTGTCCAGATTTCTTGCTGTAACACGTTGAGAGTTATGCTAGGGTGACAGATCAATATATCACTGTAACCATAAAAGTAAGCTGTGGAAATAAGAGCAAGCTTTAGGCATTGTCAGTAATACAGTATCTAGCACACTTGTCTTTGGTGCGAAAGATTGTGGGTTCTATTCTCCCACCTGGATGATAGATTGCTGACACTTTCATTATTTATTTTACATTTGTTTACCGGGAAGTCCATCTGGACAGAGCTGTCTGTTTTCAGTGGAGGCCCAGGGAGAAAAGCTCCAGAACAATTCCTAACATACTATATACAAGACATTTACATGAGCATTGTGGTTTACACTTTCACTTATAAAAATATAGCAGATAATAGTATATGATTGCATAGATATTTACATGAGCATAGAGATTTAGACATACAAGTAAAAGTATAGAGATAGTAACACATGATGGTGGTTCATACAGTATGTTTAGTAGATAATCTTGAAGATGTACTGAAGATAAGACAAGAAAGGAAAACTAAAAAAGAATATAGACACGTTCATATGAGGTGCATCGACATTTTAAGGGCAAGCTTTTCAGCTTAGTCCAGGGGAGAGATAGTGGGTATAGATGGAGCAGTGGGACTAGGCAGCAGTGAATTGGTAAGTAATGTGTGGTAATATATAGTGCATCTGTGGGAGTTTTAAAGAGGAGGTTGTATATAGTGGGTAGGGGAAAGGAGTTAGAATATGTCAGCCAGGTGCTAGGCAGTTACAAGTAACGTGATAATATATAGTGCATCTGTGGGAGTTTTAAAGAGGTTGGATAGTGGGTAGGGGAAAGGAGTTAGAATATGTCAGCCAGGTGCTAGGCAGTTACAAGTAACGTGATAATATATAGTGATAATATATAGTGAATCTGTGGGAGTTTTAAAGAGGTTGGATAGTGGGTAGGGGAAAGGAGTTAGAATATGTCAGCCAGGTGGTAGGCATTTACAAGTAACGTGTGATAATATATAGTGCATCTGTGGGAGTTTAAAAGAGGGTGGATAGTGGGTAGGGGAAAGGAGTTAGAATATGTCAGCCAGGTGCTAGGCAGTTACAAGTAACGTGATAATATATAGTGAATCTGTGGGAGTTTTAAAGAGGTTGGATAGTGGGTAGGGGAAAGGAGTTAGAATATGTCAGCCAGGTGCTAGGCAGTTACAAGTAACGTGATAATATATAGTGCATCTGTGGGAGTTTAAAAGAGGGTGGATAGTGGGTAGGGGAAAGGAGTTAGAATATGTCAGCCAGGTGCTAGGCAGATACAAGTAACATGTGGAAATATATAGTGCATCTGTGGGAGTTTTAAAGAGGAGATTGGATAGTGGGTAGGAGAAAGGAGTAAGAATATGTCAGCCAGGTGCTAGGCAGTTACAAGTAATGTGTGATAATATATAGTGCGTCTGTGGGAGATTTAAAGAGGTTGGGTAGTGGGTAGGGGAAAGGAGTTAGAATATATCAGCCAGGTGCCAGGTAGTTACAAGTAACGTGTGATAATATATAGTGCATCTGTGTGAGTTTTAAAGAGGTTGGATAGTGGGTAGGTGAAAGGAGTTAGAATATGTTAGCCAGGTGCTAGGCAGTTACAAGTAACTAGTGATAATATATAGTGCATCTGTGGGAGTTATAAAAAGGTTGAATAGTGGGTAGAGGAATGGAGTTAGACTATGCCAGCCAGGTGCGAGGCAGTTACAAGTAACATGTGGTAATACATAGTGCATTAGTGGGAGTATAAAAGAGGAGGCTGGGTTGTGGGTAGGGGAAAGGAGTTAGAATATGTCAGCCAGGTGCTAGGCAGTTATAAGTAACATGTGATAATATATAGTGCATCTGTGGGAGTTTTAAAGAGGTTGGATAGTGGGTAGGGGAAAGGAGTTAGAATATGTCAGCCAGGTGATAGGCAGTTACAAGCAATGTGTGATAATATATAGTGCACCTGTGGTAGTTTTAAACTGGAGATTGGATAGTGGGTAGGGGAAAGGAGTTAGAATATGTCAGCCAGGTGCTAGGCAGTTACAAGTAACTAGTGATAATATATAGTGCATCTGTGGGAGTTATAAAAAGGTTGAATAGTGGGTAGAGGAAAGGAGTTAGACTATGCCAGCCAGGTGCGAGGCAGTTACAAGTAACGTGTGGTAATACATAGTGCATTAGTGGGAGTATAAAAGAGGAGGCTGGGTTGTGGGTAGGGGAAAGGAGTTAGAATATGTCAGCCAGGTGCTAGGCAGTTACAAGTAACGTGATAATATATAGTGCATCTGTGGGAGTTTTAAAGAGGTTGGATAGTGGGTAGGGGAAAGGAGTTAGAATATGTCAGCCAGGTGATAGGCAGTTACAAGCAATGTGTGATAATATATAGTGCACCTGTGGTAGTTTTAAACTGGAGATTGGATAGTGGGTAGGGGAAAGGAGTTAGAATATGTCAGCCAGGTGCTGGGCAGTTACAAGTAACGTGGTAATATATAGTGCATCTGTGGGAGTTTTAAGGAGGAGGTTTTATAGTGGGTAGGGGAAAGGAGTTAGAATATGTCAGCCAAGTGCTTGGCAGTTCCATGTCCAGGAGTTGTTTAGGTGGGAAATCAGCTGTTTTTTGAAGATGTTTTTTTTTAGGTCACCCTGATTTGTAGTAGTAGGGGGTTCCAAGTCTTGGCAATGTTGCTAGAATACAGTGAGTCACCAGAGCTGTAATGGCTTTTGGAGATTGTGATTAGTGCCTTGTTAGTGGATTTAAGACCTCAGTCATTGGAGTAGAGGGTGATCAGGTTTTGTAAACCTGGAGTTCTGACAGGTTCGTACAGCATTCGGTGAGCTAGTTTTGGGCTAAGGTGTTAGGGAGTTCCAGCCAGGAAAGCTGTTTTAGGCCTTGAGAGTGGTGGGTGTGGTAGGAGGAGTTTGTGGCGAATTTTGCTATTTTGTTGTAGCATACCGATAGCGTGTTTAAATCGCTCTTGTTTAGATTAATTAGGACAGGAATGAATGCAGTGTAAGGAGCGTGCTGCACATCTGAGTGTGCAAATGAACTTGTCTGATCTTTTAAAATAAAATTCGTAATCTTAGAAGACCCTACTGTTTTTAATATTTTGGAGTCAAATTATTATTTAATTGATCCTGTCTCTGCATAGCCTGACAACATTTTTATTTATTTATTTATTTATTTTATTTTGTTTGAGAGCATACTTCTTGTTTTTCTTTATGTGGGCTTCCAGAAGGGTCAGGAAGGGGGATTCAAGCATGAGGAAGGTGATGAAGAGAAATCCTACACTCATCTGGTCTTACTTCCTTTGTTGTTTGAAAAGCAAGTTCTTGTGGGTCATAAATCTCTTGTTGGGTTATACCAAGATAAAGGACTTGAAATGGAAAGTGACAGTGGATTGTATAAAATATGTTACCCCACAAGAGGTACACCCGTTTTAATTTATCTTCAGACTGAAGTCATCCCTGCTGGTTTAGTGGTTTGTGGTGGTCATCACACTGCCCACTATGAACGTGATTGTCAATAACAGGCAGATTTTAGCTTCTTTATCAAGCCCATGTTGTATGTAATGTCAACAATGCTTACTTATAACAACAGTTAATACCTCACTGGCGATATACATTAACTTGACCAACATTCCTTTATCAATCATTGTTCATAAGACAATTAGGAGAGTCCAGAATTACAAGTTTCCTTCTCTGTCTATAAGAGTATGAAAAGACAGCCCAGCCATGAACTTCTAGACTGTCTTTTTCCCCTCACCTGTTTTTCGTTTTTTAACACATTTATTAATTCTTCACATTTTAAACAATGACATTGATACATATACGTTAATAGAAAAAGTCCCAAACAATAGTAATTTATTATTTTTTTCATGCAGTCTTGTTGACAGCATAGTGACTGACTGTTTCAAGTGGCAAAACATGTGTAGCAAAGCACCATGAAAGAAAGTTCAAATTACTGAAACAATCTCATTAATTTCCACTTATCTAAGTTCACTTCAGGCCTGGAAATAAAAATATATACTGTGGGAAACTGTACTGAGTTAAACCCCCATAAGACTCTTCATAATACATTATCAACTTATTGTGTTATACATTTAATCTGTGGATTTTAAGATATTGAAATATTACCCCAATAGTGTATAAAGTGTATAAGCTAATCACCCTAGATATCCACATCCCCCCCCACCCCTAATTAAGGAAATCACGGTAAAAAATTTCTCCAAATCCAACTTCATGCTTCTTAAGACAGAAGTGGTGAACTTCATGACACCCATGCAGATGGACAGTACAGTTACGACTGCTGAATCCTACACAAATGCACTTTATAAGCACTTACAGGAGTGCATGGATCATGCTATCCCAAACAGAAAGGAAGCCAATCTGGTGGTCCCCTGCCATAAACAAACTCTACAACAGAAGGAAGAAACTGTTGCAAAAGAGAGTAAAATCCCATGAGTGGAGGAGTTCCCTGGACAGCCTCAGTAAGAAGCTGAGATCCCTTATAAGATCCTGCAAAGCTAGCTATGAAAACAAAATCACCACTGATTCTATAGACAACCACAAAGCATTCTATAGCTATGTCAAGAATCTCAATGGCAACACCCAGATCTGCTCTGAGTTACTGCACAATGGCATGAAAATTACAGAACCAACTGATATTGCCAACATCCTGGCAGATAGTTTCAGTGCTAACTTTACCCCCCCCCCTCACCCCCTAAAGGGCCCATAACTATACAGGAAGAATGCAGAGTCCCTGTAATCACAACTACACAGATAAAAGCTGCACTCTCTAAAGCCAAAAACACAGCATCCATGGGATTGGACAATATCCCAAGCTGCATTTTACATGAACTTCAGAACAAACTGGCTCCCTACCTAAGCACCATGTTCAGTCATAGTCTCACATCAGGCTTTGTGCCCACTGAATGACACACAGCAACAGTTATCCCACTCCACAAAGGGGGAGCCACCACTGATCCCGGGAACTATCACCCTATTAGCCTGACGAGCCTGGTCTGTAATGTCATGGAACATATCATCATGGAACTCATAAACAAAGACAGTGGTAACCTCCAAACTCTGGATCCCACCCAGTTCGGGTTTGTGAAAGGCAGATCATGCCTCCTGAACCTGATCAACTTCTTTGATGCAGTCGCAAAAGCTGTAGATGAGGGTAAGGTGGTTCACACAGCCATTCTTGACCTCACCAAGGCTTTCGACACCATCCCCCATTCTGTAATTATAGCTAAACTCACTAAACTAGGTATAAATCCCTACATCACAGGATGGGTTGCCAATTGGCTCACTGACAGAACCCACACTGTAAAAGCTGCAGATTCCAAATCTGACTTCAAACCAGTGACAAGTGGAGTACCACAGCGTTCAGTCCTGGGACCTCTCCTGTTTGGAATCTACTTCTCTGAAGTACAGGCTAACACAGAAGGCCTTTGGCTAACGAATTTCACAGATGACTGCAAACTCGGAGCAATAGTTGAATCCCCAAATGATGTGGACATCCTACAGAAGCGCCTCACTGAGACAGATGCCTGGTGTCAGAGCCATGGTAAAATCTCTGTACCCATGAACTACAACATAGGTGGCACCCTGCTTAATGCCAGATGTGTGATAAGAGACCTGGGGACCAAGGTGGACAGTAGTCTCTCCTTTGATAATCACATCACCACAGTAGTCAGGAAATCCTTCTACGTGGCACACTTCATCACAAAAGGGTTCTCATCTAGAAAAAAAGTGATCATTGTTCCCCTCTACTCGACAACCATTAGACCCATTATAGAGTGCAATGCCTCTTTTGGAATATACCTCAAAAGACATCTTCAGCAGTTGGAAAGGCCACAGAGGTACCTCATAAAGAGGATTACTGGCCTCAAACAAATGCCCTACACTGACCATCTCAAATAACTCCAGCTTTACTCCATAGCATATCGCCTACTCCGAGGTGATCTCTGCCTAACATATAAAGCTATGTCAAACCCAGAGCTGTTGGACATGCTACACCTAAAGAAATCCCAATCCCTCCGAGCTACATGCTCTAGGGACCTAAACCTTGTCACCACATGTTGGAGGGATAGATTCCTGTCCCAGAGACTTCCCATACTCTGGAACAAGCTACCCATCTATGTCAAGCAAAGTTCCTCATTAGCACTCTTCAAGAAAAATCTTGATGAGTGGATGGGAAATAGGAAATACATGCCAGGGATCACTTCTGTGTCTCTGCTCGACAGGGGCACAGGAAAATAACTTTCTTGTGTGGCGTAAGCCAGGGAAACTTGTTGGCTAGGTTTACGTAGGCCCTTGGGCCGATAGCCTAGTACCTACCTATGAACCTATAAATTCAAGTTGTAGAATCTAATTTTTTAAACAGTGTCCTTCATTGAAAGTTAGCATGTTGTTTCGTGATGAACTAATTATCTGAAAATCCTTACTAGTTTCATTTGGCTATGACTTTCTTAAATTTTTAAATTTACTGAGTAAGATGCAGTTAATTTGACAGTGCTGCCCTTGTTGTTGATATGTCTTCTTGACTGTATTTTGACAAGTTCAGTCACATTTTAGGTTCTGTTGGAGAAGGACGTTCATAGGTTCATAGGTTCATAGGTTCATACTAGGCTATCTGCCCAAGGGCATTTACAAGCCTAGCCCATAGTTATGTGGCTTTCGCCACCCCTTTAGTTTGAATAAAAACTATGCCTATCATTTTGCTGTGCCTCTGTCAAGCAGTGACGCTGAAGTAATCCCTGGGGTATATCTGCAATCTCCCATCCATTGGTCAAGATTCCTCTTGAACAAGGCCAGCGAGGTGCTCTGCCTCACATGTACCGGGATTTTGTTCCACAGCATAGGGAGTCTCTGGGTGATGAATCTGTCCCTCCAGCACGTTCTATTTATAACCGTGTCAAGGTTTAAGTCTCCCGCACTTGTGGTTCTGAGGGATCTAGATTTTTTGAGGTGAAGCATATTCATCAAATCTGGGTTTGACATGGCATATGTCAGGCACAGGTCACCTCTGAGCAAGCGGTATGAGACTGAATAGAGCTGGAGTTCTTTCAGTCGGGCAGCATAAGACATATTTTTGAGACCCTTTATCCTTTTGGTGAGGAACTTTTGGGGCCTTTCAAGCTGCAGCAGGTGTCTGGTCAGATACATTCGAACGGGCATTGTACTCAATCATAGGTCTAATAAGTGATGAGTACAGGGGGACGATGACCTCCCTTGATCTAGATGTGAATCCCTTCATGATCAGGTGGGTGATATAGAAGGTTTTCCTAACTACTTTAGCAACATGAGTGTCAAACGAAAGGCTACTGTCAACCTGGGTCCCCAGATCTCTGATGACTTTTTCTGTGCTCAGTGGATTGCCACCTATATGGTAGCTAGGGGTAGCCTTGTTTTTCCCAAAGGGTATGACTATGCATTTTTTGGCGTTTAACTTCAGGCCATGGCTCTGGCACCAGTTATCCATTTCTGTGAGGCCCTTCTGGAGGATATCTGTGTCAGATGTGTTTTCGACTATGGCGCCCAGTTTGCAGTCATCTGCAAACTTTGTCAGCCATAACCCTCCTGTGTTTGCTTGTACTTCAGAAAAGTAGATGCCGAACAAGAGTGGACCCAGGACTGAGCCCTGGGCCACGTGTTTCTTTAATGCCTTGTAACGGTTATAATTTGTTGCCACATATCGCTGGTGTGGGCACTTTTTGTTATCCATTAAATACCAAACATTTTCATCGGTTTCCTTACATTCAAGTGAGAATCTCAAGAATGAGTGAGTCAGTTACTGTTTAATCAATTTTCAAGATTAAAAACTGTAACTACAAAAAAAAAAATTAGGAAACACAATTTTTTGGAAGGGAGAAGAGAGATAGCTCCCCAAGCCTCCCACACTGTTAAAATTATATACATCAACTCCATAGTGACACAGTACTGGGTGAAAGTATAAAAAACACTGAATGTACATCCCTACCTTGCATAATCCAACTAATTATGGTTAAACAAACCAGAATCTGAAATAATTGATGAGGCACATCATCAGAACATGCCATAATTAAGTGTTTTCGTTTGATGTGCATAGAGATAGCTACTGTTATTGTGCAGTTAATTTAATTGGATCATAGGGGTCCTTGTGAAACTAGATTCTGACTGACTGGTGAAATACAAAGCCCTTACTTATAGTAGATTGTTCTATATCCTGTTAGCCTAAACTGAATGAGACATGCCTCTTCATTTCAGCAAAGTCGAATGTCCAGTCCCTATTTTCCATGGAAATTTATTGCTGCTGTAGTTTAAGTGTGTTTTGACAACTCATTTGTTTTTGGGGATTTTTCTCTTTCTGTTTGTAACACTATGGAATTGGTTTATATAAGTTTGGGGCAGTGGGGGCTGGCCCAACCATGAAGGGTGCAGCATTCAGTGGGCTTATTCCATTGAAAAAAAAAAGATGTATTTTCTAGTTTTTTTTTTGTCTCTGTGAGGTTACCACCATTTACTTTTCTCGATTTGTAAATCTCATCAAAATTTGACTTAAAGTGTCACAGTGGAGCCTTAAGTGACCGACTTGTTAACACACCCGATGAACATTGTAACACAGTTAGAACTTATTTATTTATTTTTATTTTACATTTGTTGACCGGGCTAGTGTAGCTGGATACATGTCCACTTTCAGTAGAGGCCCGGGGAGAAAAGCTCCAAAAAATAAAAATAAAAATAACACATACATACGTTAAGAGTAATAACAGATACAAAATATAATACATACATACGTTAAGAGTAATAACAGATACAAAATATAATATATACATACGTTAAGAGTAATAACAGATACAAAATATAATACATACATACGTTAAGAGTAATAACAGATACAAAATATAATACATACATACGTTAAGAGTAATAACAGATACAAAATATAATACATACATACGTTAAGAGTAATAACAGATACAAAATATAATACATACATACGTTAAGAGTAATAACAGATACAAAATATAATACATACATACGTAAAGAGTAATAACAGATACAAAATATAATACATACATATGTTAAGAGTAATAACAGATACAAAATATAATACATACATACGTTAAGAGTAATAACAGATACAAAATATAATACATACATACGTTAAGAGTAATAACAGATACAAAATATTGGCTGATAAAATGTACAAATAGTAAAAAAAGCAGTTGTTACATAAAAAGCAGTTGTTACAAAAAAAGCATGTTTTTTTTTCATATATCTTTATGAAATACATTAGTCTTAGCAAGGATAGAAGTATCAGTAAGAATCAAGGGTACTGTACATAAGATACAATATCCAGGTAATCATACATATTTATGATGACATGGTATTATGATTGTTTAGGTAAAAATTATAGAGTAAGGAGTAGTTGTCAGTTAAGAAGGAGAGAGGTTAGTCAGGGTTAATACAGGAGCATAGCCAGTGTGTCTTTAGGAATAGCTTTAGATTCTTTTTAAAGAGTGAAAGAGAACTTTGTGATGTTAGTTCAGTGAGTAGTACATTCCATAGCTTTCCTACAGAGTTAGAGTATAGGGAGTCGCCTGCTGAGTGAATGGATCTTGAGGTATTGATCAGCAGTTTTTCTGAGGAGAGTAGGTTCTTTTTATTATTATTATAAGGAGTAATGAGGGTAGAGAGTATCAGGGTGTAGGTGGGTTTATGCAGGGCCTTGTGAACTATGGGGAGCTGTAGAAATTGAAGATCATTGTGAAATTCTAACCAGTCTAGTTGTTTTAGATTCAGACAGTGATGAGTACTGAAAGGGGAGCCTGTGGCAAATCTAGCAGTATTATTATAGGATGTGGCCAGTTTGTTGAGGTTGTTTTTAGAAAGGTTAGTATATATGGGGGAGGCATAGAATAGAGTTGAGATTAAGTGGGTTCTGGCTGTAACAGTCCTAGCTACTGAAGTAAGAAAGGGCTTAATTCTGTAAAGGGATCCCAGTTTTTTGTTCACTGATTTTATTGTGTTGTTTATATGGGTATCAAAGTTGAGGTTGTTGTCAATTGTTATTGCTAAGAGTTTAGTGGTTAGGTTGGGAGAAATGATGGTGCCGTCATTTGATATAAGTGTGAGATGTATGGGGGTGGATTTTCGGGTTGGTGTGAAAAGTAAGAGTTTAGTTTTTGGGGGTTAAGAAGGAGGCAGCGCTTTAAAAACCATTGTTCTACAGTATTGAAAGCTTTTTGGGTAAGAGATTTAAGTTCAGTTTCAGAGGAGGCTGAGCAGATAATGGTAGAGTCATCTGCATATTGAATGCAGGTGGTGTTTGGTACTGCTGCTTGTAGGTCATTAATATAGAGCGAAAAGAGGAGTGGACCTAGAATGGTTCCCTGAGGAACACCGAGGGAGACAGGTAGGTTATCAGACAGTGTATTATGCCACAGTACAGCCTGCTGATGGTTTTCAAGATAAGATTTAAACCAGTTCATGGTTAGGGGATCAAGTGAAAGGGATTTCAGTATGTGCAGGAGAAGTTGGTGATTAACCATGTCAAAGGCTTTAGATAAATAAATGAAGACTGCAGAGGAAAGAATATTTTTGTTACGGTTAGGACTTGTTATCATCATCTTAACCAACCCCTTTTTCCTACTTTTTTCTACATGGGGTGAGAGTGTTACATCAGCTGTTACCATCTCCCTCAGTTCAGTGCCATCCTCCTACCTTTTTGATAGCTTCATGTCTTCCATCACACACTCCATCTGTCTCTTGGCTGGACACACTCATTTCTTCATATGTCTCACACTGTACATCCAACAACCTGTCTCCAGCACTTCATCTCCATCACCACTAGCTTCCTCTGCTGCTCTGCCTTCACTGCCCAGGTTTCTGCACCATACAGTAGTACTGGTCACACCACTGTTTTGTACCCCTAACATTTCACCTTCATTGGCATTCTTCTCTCACACACTACCCCTGATATTCTGTGCCAGTTAGTGGTGAGCCCTCTAATTCCATCTTTCATTTCCTCATTCAGACTTCCCTTCTCCTCAATCACCCCTCCCAGATACTGTGAAACTGTTTCTCTATTTTCCATTCTATCTCAGTTCTCAGCTTCTTCTGATTTCTTCTATTGGCTGCCATTACAACAGTCTTATCTGTCCTTAGTTTTATCCCATGTGCCTTCTGTTTTACATTCCAGTCCCTATCCTTTGCTGACATTCTTGTTCGGAGTCTGATTGTAATGCCACATCATCTACATACAGCAGGTTTGATGAAACAAAATGCACACTCAATTATAATAATAGAAATAAGGACTTTCTGGGGATTATATCAATCAGTTCTTGAGAATAACATGATATTCAGCTGTTGTTCTTACCACATTACCCCACTATGGGTTGATTAATTAGGGCATTAACATACCTTCTGCTCATTCCTTCTTACCCAGTAAAAATAAGCTGCATCCATTTATATGCCACATTCTATATTGCACTATATTGGACTATATTCCACATTCTGTACTGCAATATATTGAGCTATACCCACTTGTGTGTGATTATATATACACTGCACTCACTAGAAAGGCAGACAAAATAACACTGACACTTCACGATTATTGTATGTTAGATAAAGAACATTCGGTGCTGAGACACGATAGACACATTGTAAACTGTAGTATTAATATCTTTCCACTAAATGGAATCTACAATTAATGTACTATGCTTTTCTTATCACTGGAATGAAGCTATAATGTAACATTGAAATCAAACTGTTTTAGCTCTCTGCAACAATTTGCCTTCACAATAAAATAACTAAACAAAAAAAAAAACCTTGGACTGAGGCCAGAGGTCACAGATACCATTTTTAACATGCTACATATGGCTACATATAGAACAGAGCACCACCCTAGTGAGATTTTGTCTCACTAACAAGATATGTGTAGCTGACACAGTAGATTGACAGTCTGGAACTTTCCATTGGAAATGAAAACTCTGAACTGGATACTTTAGTAACTTGTAAAATTAATAGATCATGTCTGGCTCAGTGGTACAAATGCAGAAGCTGAGGAGGTTAGTTGCTCCGATCATTAAGAAACTACCTTTGCAGCTATTTAATCTGGAGATACTTGGCACATTGGTAATCATTTCATATTCCAAGACTCATTAGTGTGAATTCTTGAAAGCAAGACTGAATTTGAGAAAATGCAGACCTATACCAAGTCTGAGACTGTTTTTTTTTTTTTTTTTTTTTGATCATAGGTTCATAGGTAGGTACTAGGCTATCGACCCAAGGGACTATGTAAGCCTAGCCAACAAGGTACCCTGGCTTATGCCACCCAAGAAAGTTATTTTCCTGTGCCATTGTCAAGCAGAGACACAGAAGTGATCCCCGGGGTGTATTTCCTATCTCCCATCCACTCAAGATTTTTCTTGAAGAGTGCTAATGAAGAACTTTGCTTGACATAGATGGGTAGTCTGTTCCAGAGTATGGGAAGTCTCTGGGACAGGAATCTATCCCTCCAGCATGTCCTGTTTATTGTGGTGACAAGGTTTAGGTTGCTAGAGCATGTAGCTCGGAGGGATTGGGATTTCTTTAGGTTTAGCATGTCCAACAGCTCTGGGTTTGACATAGCTTTATATATGTTAGGCAGAGATCAGCTCAGAGTAGGCGATATGCTACGGAGTAAAGCTGGAGTTTTTTGAGGTGGTCAGTGTAGGGCATTTGTTTGAGGCCAGTAATCCTCTTTGTGAGATACTTCTGTGGCCTTTCCAGCTGCTGCAGATGTCTTGTGAGGTACATTCCAAAAGGGGCGTTGTACTCTATAATGGGTCTAATGAGTGTCGAGTAGAGGGGAACAATGACCTCTTTTTTCCTGGATGAGAACCCTTTTATGATGAGGTGTGCCACGTAGAAGGACTTCCTGACTAGTGTGGCAATGTGACTATCAAAGGAGAGACTACTGTCCACCTGGGTCCCAAGGTCTCTTATCACATCTTCAGTGTTAAGTAGATTGCTGCCTATTTGGTAGTTTATGGGTACAGAGTTTTTACCAAAGGGGATGACACTGAACTTTTTGGCATTGAGCTTGAGGCCATGTCTCTGACACCAGGCATCTGTCTCAGCGAGGCCCTTCTGTAGGATGTCCACATCATTTGGGGACTTGACTATGCCTCCTAGTTTGCAGCCATTTGCGAACTTCATTAGCTAGAGGTCTTCTGTGTTAGCCTGTACTTCAGAGAAGTAGATACCAACAGGAGAGGTCCCAGGACTGAACCCTGTGGTACTCCACTTGTCACTGCTTTGAGGTCAGATTTGGAGTCTGCAACTTTTACATTGTGGGTTCTGTCAGTGAGTCAGTTGGCAACCCATCTTGTGACGTAGGGATTTATACCTAGTTTAGTGAGTTTAGCTATAATTCCAGAATGGGGGATGGTGCCGAAAGCCTTGGTGAGGTCAAGATAGGCTGTGTGAACAACCTTACCCTCATCTACGGCTTTGGTGACTGCCTCAAAGAAGTCGATCATGTTCAGGAGGAATGATCTGCCTTTCACAAACCTGAAGTAGGTGGGATCCAGAGTTTGGAAGTTACCAATGTCTTTGTTTATGAGTTCCATGATGATACGTTCCATGGCCTTGCAGATCAGGCTTGTCAGGCTAATAGGTCGATAGTTCCTGGGATCAGTGGTGGCTCCCCCTTTGTGGAGTGGGATAACTGTTGCTGTGCGCAATTCAGTGGGCACAAAGCCTGATGCGAGGCTATTATTGAACATGGTGCTTACGTGGGGATCCAGTTCATTCTGAAGTTCATGTAAAACGCAGCCTGGGATGTTGTCCGGTCCCATGGATGCTGTGTTTTTGGCTTTAGAGAGTGCAGCTTTTACCTGCATAGTTGTGATTACACGGACTCTGCATTCTTCCTTTATAGATATGGGCCCTTTAGGGGCTGAGGGCGGGTAAAGTTAGCACTGAACCTATCTGCCAGGATGTTGGCAATATCAGTTGGTTCTGTAATTTTTGTGCCTTTGTGCTGTAACTCAGAGCAGATCTGGGTTTTGCCATCGAGATTCTTGACATAGCTATAGAATGTTTTGTGGTTGTTCTTAGAATTAGTGGCAATTTTGTTTTCGTAGCTAGCTTTGGAGGATCTTATAAGGGATCTCAGCTTCTTACTGAGGCTGACCAGGGAGCTCCTCAACTCATGGGATTTTACTCTCTTTTGCAAAAGTTTCTTCCTTCTGTTGTACAGTTTGTTTATGGCAGGGGACCACCAGATCGGCTTCCTTTTTTTGGAGGATAGCATCTTGGTTCTGTTTGGGATAGCATGATCCATGCACTCGTGTAAGTGCTTATAGAGTGCATTTGTGTAGGATTCAGCAGTTGTAACTGCATTGTCCATCTGCATGGGTGTCATGAAGTTCACCACTTCTGTCTTAAGAAGCATGAAGTTGGCTTTGGAGAATTTTTTTACTGTGGTTTCCTTAATGAGGGGGTGTGGCGGGATGTGGTTATGAAGGGTGATTAGCTTATGGTCGGATCGGACCAACAAGGAGTTGAATTCAGGTGTGGAACACCGGTCACTCATGTTGGTAATGACTAGGTCTAGGATACTGTTGCCCCTGGTGGGGGTGTGGATAAGTTGATCCAGGGCATTGGAGTTTATGAATTCCAGAAAGCGTTGATCTAAGGAGTTGGTACACGAGTAGTTTTCCCAGTTAATGGTGGGGTAGTTGAAGTCGCCCATTATTAGGGTGTTTGGTTGAACCCTAATATTTTCAGTACATCAAGAAAAGAGGAGTGGGAATCCTGGGGCATGGTGGGGGATCTGTAGCAAGCTACAATTTGGATTGCAGTTTTGTCCAGAGTTAGTTGCACTTGGATAACCTCAGCTGCATTATGCTGAGCAACTAGCCTGGAGGTGTGGATATCCTTAATGAATATGGACACACCTCCACCTTTGGTGTTACGGTCCAGGTTACATGGCTGAAAAGTGTGGTATGAGTTATAGCCTGGTAGTGCAGGGGTGCTCTCTGGAGCCTTGAACCAGGTCTCAGTCACTGCACAGATATCGATGTTCTCCATTTTAAGGAGTGTCTCGAGTGAGTGCATTTTGAGATTTAGACTTCTAGCATTGAGTAGCATTGCCCTCAGTTTTTGCTTGCCTGTTCCTGTTAGGGTGGTGAATTTGTTATTTGAACCTTGCCTAAAAAGGCACTATAGGGGCAGCAAGAGCCTTAGCCAGTATCTGGAATCCCAGGGGTGACAGGTGCAGGTCATCTGTGGCAAAGCATTCTGGTCTGTCGACCATGTCATCCTAAGCAGACAGATACTGGATCCTCTTAGAATGACACCAGAAGCTTAGCCAATTGTTGAAGTAAATAATTTTGTCCTTGTACTGCGATATCATTCGGGGTGATGGCAAAATGCTACTCAGGGCTAGGGTCATACCTGCCTGGGCTACAAGATCATAGGGCTCTTCTATGTCTCGTTTCATGTAGTCCAGGGAGATACGTCTCAGGTCATTCACACCAACTCTCAGGTCATTCACACCAACATCATCTTAGGTATGGTGATCTCAGAGTTGGTATGTGTTAGTTTGAGAAAGTGTGGGGGAAATGTAGAGGGGTGCTTGTACCTGTGAAAATTTTAAAGGCAAACAGAATTGTTCTATATCCACTGTTCTTTGCTATTCTTGTAGTATTGTTTTATTCCAGAGCTTGCACTTACGAGTCTTCAAATTTCAGTAGGGATTCTCTTTCATCTCTAATCGAAACTTTGTGGGTATGTTTAATGAGAAGTTGTTTTTCCAAGCTCAAGTCTCACTTAATTCCTTATGACATCCTTCAATCATTTTGTGCTGGTTTTAGGACATGACACAGTACTAAAATCTCTCTTACTATAGTCATTAATGGTGCGGTATATATGACTTTAAGTCCTAGATCTTTTGGCTGCATTTAGCATTGTGGATTATTGCTTCCTACAAGAGTGTTATTATCAGGAACATTTTATTTATTTATTTAAGATTTGTTTACCGGGAAAGTCCGTCTTGGAACAAAGCCAATTTTCAGCAGAGGCCCAGGGAGAAATGCTCCAGATGCATGTCTTTGAAATTAGAAAACTGATGTCATGTGAATCCTAAGAGTATACTTAGCTTAACAGGAAACTTCACTGTACTCAAGATGAGTTTACTCATCTGTGTTTTCAAAGTTTAATTTTTAAAGTCCTGATATACATACATACCTAAAACTAATCTGAAAAGTCGACAACTACAAGCTGACATGAATTGCTAGGCATGCATATTGAAATGGTCAATATGGCACAGAGAGAGATGGAATTGTTAAAGAGTGATTGTAAAGTGATGAAAAAAAGATATTTCCATATTTGCATTTATAATGTAAAAATGTGCCCTAGGATTCATTAATAATCATTGGCATTCATGAATCCGGACAGTAGTCTGACGCTTTCAAGTTCAGGGTAGTCTATGCATGTAGTGGTTGGTAGTAAAAAAATACATTAAAACTTGGTTAGTAACATAAATACATTTGGAGATATCAATCTTTGGTAAAGCAGTAATGAATGTTCACAATATTCTCATAGGTTCATTAATTTCATCACAGCTATTTGACCTATAGGAGAACAAATAGTACCATCTTATATAAACATAAAGGCACACAATGTTGTCACTGATTTTTGTAGATTAATATTGTTTTGAAATATTGTACTGTTTATATATACCGGATGATGCCAATAGAATCCTCAGTCAAATAGAAGAACGATATGTTGTAAAAAACACTGATGGATTCGACAACCAGGAAAAGAATATTGCTTCAAAATACCATAAACGAACTCTTTATTCACGGAAAACAAACAGATAAGCGCTTTCACGCGCTTGGAGTGCGCTTCCTCAGATCTTCACATTTAATCAACAATTGCAGATAGTATATATAGCCAGTAAAATTCAATTAAATCAGGTCAATGCATTCAATCATTCAATTACTCAATTAGATTCATGGTAAAGAACAGTGCTCACATTTGTATAAAGGACTAATAGAAGACAAATGAATTGTCACAATGCTTATGTACATCTCTTAAAACCAATGCTTTCTGACTTTAAAACATTTAAAACATATCTGATCGCTGTATAATAATGTGCATTTTGTGCATTTTGTAAACGTATGGAACAATATATGTTCATATATAAAATCTTTCTTATGTTCTGTATGAAAATAAATATAAATACATATGAAGGGTACATAAAAATAAATAAAACATAAAATGTGAAATTCATGAAATCACACGTAAATACATGTATATAAGAGATATTCCTATCTATAAATATCAGACATAACTACCATATTGGAACATCATATTATAAAGTGTGTGCATGTCGTGGCTTATATAGAGACGTAGCTATGAAACTACGAAACCAAAAATGTAGAGATAAACATTTATTTTATTTTTCTATGTACTTCCTTGCTAAAGATGTATATATAGACTCTCAAGTGCATATTCAAATTCTATATGCTTTCATACTAAAGATATCTATAAAATCTTAAATATTAACAAATAAATATTAATGAATAAATATATAGATCAGTAAATAAAAAGATGAATAAATCATTATGTGTACATATGTTATATACTATTGAATAAAATATGTATAATATATATGTAAATATAAATATAAATGCAAATATATAGATAAGCCATTTATAATGAATACGTAGATGAATAAATATATAAATAAATAAATAAATATGCAAGTATAAATATAAATATAGTATAGGACAATCAGTGCGTTCAGTCATTGTATATCAGATATACAGTAATGTTTTTTAGAATAATGTTTTCTAAGATAAATATAAAATGAAATAATAAAATATTTCATATATTGTATTTATAATACACATATAATTAAATGGTGCTATTGAATTAAAGGCATCTTCATTCATGACCTATGAATATTAGTTGAAACAAATGCAACGTTTCAATAAGCATAGACAAATATATATATATATATATAGATGTAACAACCTTTACTTATATATCCTGCTATCTAGGACTGGTTTAATACAAATGCTCTGGTTCAGGCCTGGATATAAGTGGGCACCTAATTTCAAAATCCATGACAATTCAATATTTGCTAAGGTGTTTACATTGTTCCCCCATCTTTTATTCAAACTTACTAGCTGCAGTACTCTAAATCTAAAACTATGCTCTGTGAATTCATTTATGTGTCTGGCTAGAGCATTCTTATCATTCTTCTTCTTTATTTCATAAATGTGATTATATATCCTTTGCTTAAATTTTCTCTTAGTTAGACCAACATAAAAAGCTTCACATCTTGTGCATGTCGCTAAATATACCAGATTCATGGAGTTGCAGCTTGCATAAAATCTGGGTTTGAATGTGAAATCCATTCTTGGGTGTTCATATAGTTGTTTGTCACTTATATATCGACACATGTTACATCTTGTACATGGGAAGGTGCCTGCAGTTTTAAGATGTATCTGTTCATTTGATTTGCCTTTCTCCTCTTTAAAACATAGCAGTCGTTTTAAACTAGGTGAATTTTTATAAACGAATTTAGGTTGCTCACCTACTATATTTTTAATTCCTTCATCCACAGTTAATAAATGTTTTGAAATATTGTGAAAATATTATATGTATAATTTGTGTAGATTCGCCAATATTTCAAAACAGCAATATGCCAAATCTTTTATTATACATCATAGGAAAACTCTCAAACAGGTGAAGAATTCTCCCACTTATATCTTGTCTCTGTCTTACATGCTTATGGAGATTAAACCCTTTGCTTAACCATAGTACTAAAAATCAGAATCTATAGACAGATTCATGATACTAAAACTTGTGTGTAGCCCATATCTTTCAAATAGCTTTCATAGTTTACATTTTTTATCTCCTGTCAGATACTGTAAATCTTATGTGATTTGCTTTCAGAGGGGGAGTTTGGAGGAAAGTTTTCAGGAAACAAGTGGCTTCCTGGTTTAGAAGACTTCTGGAAGTAAGGGAATTAGTCATCCTCCTGATTCTCTGGTCTCAAGGTAGTATTTCTGCCATTGCTATGTAGACAACATATAAGCTTGCAATCAAGTGCAGCTCCCTCTGTCCTGATTCTGAAAAATGGGTCAGACATGGCTGGCTATGTCTTTTGTAGACCACTGGATCAAGTGGTAATGTAACAACCTAATTAAATTGCAAAATTAATGTAGAAGATTAGAGAAAAGTTATTACCGTTAGGTGACTTAAGCAGAAGCAAGTAATATCAGGGGACAGCAGGGGAGGACATAAAAAAGGGAAAAGGTGGCATCTTCAATAGAAAACAAGATGCTATGGACACTGATATTGGGCTATCTACCATGACTAAACTACTGGGGTTTTCATTTGAAGAACCTTCTCATAATTAACCAGATTCTTTGCACTGAGAGTTACGATGATAGACTAGAATGTTGTAATTCAGTAATGCAGGTAACAAATACAGATGGATAAAGATACAGTTGAGAAACATTGCCCAGACAAGATAAAGAATCCTCAGTTTCATACTACATGACTTACCTGCTGATCTCCTGAGTTGGACCACCTCTTACAGCGGAGTGGAGTCAGAATGCAAATGCAAGAATAAATAAACTCCGACATACCGTTTCACTAACGGCATACATTATAGTAACAAAGTAAGAACTGCTCTAGCAGCCTTTAATGACACTGCTGACACTAACAGCATTCTGAGATTTATAAAAATGTGTGTAAATACTGAGTGAAAAGATTTCCATATAAAAATGTAAAAGAATAGCCCATATTTAAGTTTAGCTACTTTTCAAATCTATAGTATAACTTAGGAAAATGAGTTAAGTCTTCCTAGAAATACAAAATACTCTAACTTGTTAGCTATTTCTGATGTTGAATTTTGACACATTCACTAAATGTTTAACACACACACACACACACACACACACACACACACACACACACACACACACACACACACACACACACACACACACACACACACATCAAATACATCATTATTGAGGAAATCTAATGTGGCACCATTAAATCATCTGAGGAAGTGATGTCATATTTGCAAATCTTGAATAACAGTTTAACATACTTTCAAGTTTGCTGAATTTGTGCAACATCAGGCTTCCAGAGCAAACTGCGAGCATGATTTCAACTTGACAAATAAGAAAAAGCCTAAGATAGATACGGGCTACAACTCAGTCATCTTGATTCTCTAAAAGGAATACAATTATATACGATATCAGGGAAACGTATGCACACGAATGATGTCTGTAGCTACTGGAGATTCTCTAAAAGGAATACAATGATATACGATATCAGGGAAACGTATGCACACTAGTGATGTCTGTAGCTACTGGAGATTCTCTAAAAGGAGTACAATGATATATGATATCAGGGAAACGTATGCACACTAATGATGTCTGTAGCTACTGGAGATTCTCTAAAAGGAATACAATGATATATGATATCAGGGAAAGGTATGCACACTAATGATGTCTGTAGCTACTGGAGATTCTCTAAAAGGAATACAATGATATATGATATCAGGGAAACGTATGCACACTAATGATGTCTGTAGCTACTGGACAGCAATCAGATTCAGAAAAGAGAAATGGATCTTGCATGCGTATTATCTGTGTTGGCATCTGTAGGTATTCCTAGGTATACACAACACCTATGCAGCTAATTTTATATTCTGATAGAAGATATTCTGTACTAACTGTTCCTAGATAGTACTGAGTAATCAGAGAACAAAGACAAACAAGAGAAGCAGAGTTTCCTTTTGAATAAGCTATGCTAGAGCGCACTGTCATGTTCCTGTTTGCATACATACCTGAACTAAATATATATATTATTCAATATGATGCATAATCTGACACCTGTCAGGCAGTGCATAATCTGACGTCTGTTAGGTAGTTTTGTTGTCAGTTCATAGGTTCATAGGTATGTACTAGGCTAATGGCCCTGGGGCCTTTACAAGCCTAGCCATAGGATTACCCTGGCATAGTGCCACCTAATCTTAGTTCCCAGTACCTCTGTCGAGTAGAGCCACTGGAGTGATCCCCGGGGTGAATTTTCTATTTCCCATCCACTCATCACGATTTCTCTTGCAGAGGGCCAGTGAGGTGCTCTGCTTGACATGTATGGGAAGTCTGTTCCATAGCATGGGCAGTCTCTGGGTTATGAACCTGTCCCTCCAGCATGTTCTGTTAATTGTGCCACCTATAAGTTTTAAACTTAGTGATGTAAATACTACCATGGAAAACTATAGTCTTAACATGCATGTGGAAAAATCTTTTCAGCTGCAATAATGTGTGTTAAGTGGGATATAGCAGAAATGTGCAATTTTCAATTTAAATTTTGCGTGGGTTGTAACGGTTATTACAACTGATCTGCAGTGTTTGAATTGAATTCTGATACAGTTTATAATGGTTAATATACAATGACTGGCCATTAGCATTCAAAAATGTGCATGTTGATTGGACAGCCCAACCAGCATGCTAGTTGTAAATCAAGCATATACCAATAGAAAAAAGTCTGATCGCTAAAGTACCATACAGCAGCCAGACTTTTTTTCTATTTGTATAAGGTAGACAGGCATTAGTCTCAAGGAAAGAAAGTCTAAACCTGAAAAGCATGCCATTATTTAGTGGCTTTCCCCCAAATCACTGAGGAACAAAGTCAGTAAATAATGACACACATTTCAGTTTCAGACTTTCTTTCCTTCAGACAATGCACGATTATTCTTGCAGCTTTCTAAGTTTATAAGGACAACAGTAACACTTGATCCTGTCCTTTACTTATGGCGTTGTCCACATTTCTTGAAATAAGAGGTCAAGCGGTACGAATGAGAACAGAGAAAATACAAGGAAGCTCAGGCATGTTCTGCAAAATTTTAGAAGCGTACCTGATTGTCTTTGTATTTTCCCTGTTTCTCTTGTACCGCTAAGCTGTCTTGAGGGTACAGTTTTTTTTTCTTTTTCAAAAAATAAATAAATAACAACAGCGATCTTCCTTTCTCTGTTGCTTGCATTTCCAAAGCACTGATGTACTGTAGGAGCCTGGGAACTCAAGCCCCATATGCGTGCACAGCGCATCATCAAAGGGAGAACACCACGGTGCCATTATACAAAGGCATTATTTGAGAAAAGTAATTGCTTTCTTAAATAATATCATTGTATAGTAGCAATAACCCACAGCTGGGTGTGGGTAATGCTGGATTTACCCACAGTTGGCTTTATTTGGTTACTCAGGCTTCACTGTCATGACCAAACCACACCAACTGTGGGTAAATCTAGCATTACCCACACCCAGCCACGGGTTATTGCTATATTACTTTACTACTTTAGTCTTTGTTCCAAATTCAAAGACGAGAGAGAGAGAGAGACAGAGACCAGACCAAGACAGGGTAGAAGAGAGAGAGAGACTGAAGTGTTGTACTCATCTGCAGTTTGATGATTTAAATTTTGACCTTGGTGAGGTAATTATTGCCAGTTTTTATCATACATGCAATGATTTAAAATTTTAAAAGGATTGTGTTACTGACTTTTATTTGCATAAGCTGATGAGATGGCCACTTTTCAAAATGCAGTAATTCCGAAGTCCAGTCTGGCATAATTAAAACTGATGTGCACTTTTCAAACCAGATCTTGTACGGTTCAGCTTAGCACTTTCATCTCCGTTCCAAATATAAATGGGACTGAAAGATTCAAAATTTAAACTGCTGTCTAGTTTTTAAACTAGACATTCTGTGCAGTTAATCATAATGGGTCTTAGTCTCTCTCTCTCTCTCTGTTCAAGGCACAGTGCTGGCACAGACTGCACACAAGTACTGAACTGGTGTATAATTTGCAAACCGAATTTATATATTCAGACTTAGAATTTATATAATTTCTAAAACTAATTTGTGTAATTTTTTTTCTACAAAAGATTATTTTATCTGTGTTTTACATATACTGCATATACACAACTGTGCACTGGAATATATAGATAGACAGATAGATTTAGATGGATGGATATATATAGTTATTGTGTAATTATAATCTCCACTAATCACACAACATGTTAATTATGTGGTGTGTCGTGTGAATTTGTTTAATTGTGTAATTGCAATTTTTTTTGCATGAAGGATTTGGTCAGCTCAAAGTCTAGACACACGCCATATTGTTTTGCATAAGGCTAAAAGCCAGAGGGAATGCTGGCTAGCAGTTATGTTTTCCTTTTAGTGTATATGAAATATCGCTCAAATTATACATTTGATTCCACTGGAGGGCATTTCCACTGTTGTGCATGCCTTGGCCTGTTTCCATGTGGATTATCTTCATACTCTTTACCAGGGACTGGATAATGGATACCTCTGTCATGTACAATGCAGTAGCAGACCTACTAATGGCTGCCTATTTGCGGTAATTTTGTCACCGCTGTTCTGCATGGAATATTCTGGCTGTCCTTTCCTTTATGATTTAGGCTCTTCATTATTCAGGGATCTGCTATCATCTTACCAACCATCTAGATTGTACCATTTACAGGAAAGATGCTGCTAATGATGTTGCACTCAGGCAGGGTCTTTCTTTTCTTACCTTTCCACATACATGTGCAATTCATTACTTTACGATTTTTGTTGAATACACAGCCAGTTAATTTAACAGATCATTTAAACACATCACTTTTACAAAGCATTCAGTTAACTGACTAGTTCTGACATGAATAACCTAATTGGTCTAAATTTGGTTTTATAATTGCAATCATTCATTTAGTCTCTTATTTTTGAAGCCTGCTTTATCATATTCAGTGTTGCAATAATCATCCCTGGTGCAACTTTCTGTGTGATGCACCTGTTAAAGCAGAAATTGCTGCCATTGCAGCAGACCTGAGTGCCTTCCTTCCCCCGGGATGGGTGAGTTGGCATCTGCTGTTCGTACTCACCCCCACTCACTGGCTCACCAGTACCTGGTCCATTTGTTGATCCTAGGTCATCTGGGTCGGAAGCAAGGCTTTGTCCCTCCTCACTATAGATCCAAACACCAAATATTGTTGGTGTGATCATGATTCGGTTCTCAGCATCATTTAGCAGTTTAAGAACATAGCTTTTTTGAGCTCCTGCTTTTATGTCTTCCTGTGGCTCATTCCTCCCAGTCGATCTAATTTCCCTGCTTGTGGATTTTCTTAATAGGTACTTGCTAATCAGGTCTAATGGATGCATGCTTATTGTATCAGCTGGTCTGTCAGGGAACCTTCTAAACTGGATTCTTGCTACCCTTCCATCATACTTTTGTGCCAGGATTACTCCCTCTATCTCATAACTGTGGATGCATTTACTGTAACTTGGACAATTATAAAACTTATTATATCACTGTGTTTATATTGTGTCTTACAAGTTCTGCTTATTCTTACCTTGGAAGTCAAACAAAGGGACATAGGATGTGGGTGTAGTCTTACAGAATGACATGATACCATGATTTGTGTAAGTTGATGGTTTGTGTGTTGTCAAGGTGGGAATGGCATAATTTTTTTTTCTCCAAATTAGGGACAGTAGAAAACATGGTCCCTATAGGTACTCAATGCTGAAGGCTGTACTTGAAGATCGGCTTATGTCGTGATTACACATTATTGATTTTTCACCAATACACAGTCTTACAAAGTTTACTCTTCATTCAAAAAAGGTGCTACACTTTTCAATTCTTTATTATAGGTTCATAGTTTCATAGGTAGGTACTAGGCTATTGACCCTAGGGCCTATATAAGCCTAGCCAAAAATGTACCCTGGCTTTCTCCACCCAAGAAAATTATTTTCCTGTGCCCCTGTCAAGCAGAGCCACAGAAGTAATCCCCAGGGTGAATTTCCTATCTCCCATCCAATCATCAAGATTTTTCTTGAAGAGTGCTAATGAGGAGCTCTGTTTGACATAGATAGGTAGTCTGTTCCAGAGTATGGAAAGTCTCTGGGACATGAATCTATCCCTCCAGCATGTTCTGTTTATTGTGGTGACAAGGTTTATGTCCCTAGAGCATATAGCTCAGAGGGATTGGGGTTTCTTTAAGTGGAGCATGTCCAACAGCTCTGGGTTTGACATAGCTTTGTATGTTAGGCAGAGATCGCCTCTGACTAGGCGATATGCGATGGAGTAAAGCTGGAGTTTTTTTAGATGGTCTGCGTAGGGCATCTATTTGAGGCCAGTAATCCTCTTTGTGAGGTATTTCTGTGGCCTTTCCAGTTGTTGTAGATGTCTTGTGAGGTACATACCAAAAGGGGTGTTGTACTCTATAATGGTTCTAATGAGTGATGAGTGCAGGGGAACAATGACATCTTTTTTTCTGGATGAGAAACCTTTTGTGATGAGGTGAGCCACGTAGAAGGATTTCCTGACCACTGTGGCGATGTGATTATCAAAGGAGAGACTACTGTCCACCTGTGTCCCAAGGTCTCTTATCACATTTTTGGCATTAAGTAGACTACCAGCTATGTGGTAGTTCATGGGTACAGAGTTTTTACCAAAGGGGATGACAATACACTTTTTAGCATTGAGCTTCAAGCCATGGCTTTGACACCAGGCATCTGTCTCAGTGAGGCCTTTTGTAGTATGTCCACATCATTAAGAGTTTTGATTATGGCTCCTAGTTTGCCATCATCTGCAAACTTTATTCGCCAAAGACCTTCTGTGTTAGCCTGTACTTCAGAGAAGTAGATACCAAACAGGAGAGGACCCAGGACTGAACCCTGTGGTACTCCACTTGTCACTGGTCTGAAGTCGGATTTGGAGTCTGCTACTTTCACAGTGTGGGTTCTGTCCATGAGCCAGTTGGCAACCCATCTTGTGACACAGGGATTTATACCTAGTTTAATGAGCTTATCTATAATTCCAGAGTGGGGGATGGTGTTGAAAGCCCTGGCAAGATCTAGATAAGCTGTGTGAACCACCTTACCCTCATCTATGGCTTTGGTGACTGCTTCAAAGAAGTCAGTGAGGTTTAGGAGACATGATCTGCCTTTTACAAATCCGAACTGGGTAGGGTCCATAGTTTGGAGATTACCAATGTCTTTGTTTATGAGTTCCATGATGATACATTCCATGGCCTTGCAGACCAGGCTTGTCAGGCTAATGGGGTGGTAGTTCCTGGGGTAGGTCGTGGCTCCCCCTTTGTGGAGTGGGATAACTGTCGCGGTGCACCATTCAGTGGGCACAAAGCCTGAGGTGAGGCTATGACTGAACATGGTACTTTTGTAGGGTGCCAGTTCATTCTGTAGTTCATGTATAATGCAGCCTGGGATATTGTCAGGTCCCATGGATGCTGTGTTCTTGGCTTTGGAGAGTGTGTTTTTTACCTGTGCAGCCATGATTACAGGAACTTTGCATTCTTCCGGTATGGAGATGGGCTCTCTAGGGGGTGAGAGGGGGGTAATGTTAGCACTGAACCTATCTGCCAGGATGTTGGCAATATCAGATGGGTCTGTATATTTAGTGCCATTGTGCTGTAATTCAGAGCAGATCTGAGTGCTGCCATTGAGATTCTTGACATTGATATAGAATGCTTTGTGGTTGTATTTAGAGTCAGTGGCAATTTTGTTTTCGTAACTAGCTTTGGAGGATTTTATGAGGGATCTCAGCTTCTTACTGAGGTTGACCAGGGAGTTCCTCCAGTCATGGGATTTTACTCTTTTTTTGCAAGTTTCTTTCTTCTGTTGTAGAGTTTATTTATGGCAGAGGACCACCAGATTGGCTTCCTTTTTTTGGAGGATAGCATCTTGGTTCTATTAGGGATAGCATGATCCATGCACTTGTGTAAGTGCTTATAAAGTGCATTTGTGTAGGATTCAGCAGTCATACCTCTATTGTCCGTCTGCATGGGTGTCATGAAGTTTGCCACTTCTATCTCAAGAAGTGTGAAGTTGGCTTTGGAGAAGTTTTTTATGGTGGTTTCCCTAATTGGGGGTGGGGACGGGATGTGGATGTCTAGGGTGATTAGCTTGTGGTCGGATCTGACTAACAAGGAATTGACCTCTGGTGTGAAACTCTGGTTGCCCATGTTGGTAATGACCAGGTCTAGGATATTGCTGCCCCTGGTGGGGGTGTGAATAAGTTGATCCAAGACGTTGGAATTTATGAATTCCAGAAAACTTTGAGCAAAAGAGTTGGTACGAGTAGTTTTCCCAGTTAATGGTGGGGTAGTTGAAATCAGCCATTATTAGGGTGTTAGGTTGTACCCTAATACTTTCCTGTGTATCAAGAAATGAGGAGTGGGAATCCTGGGGCATGGTGGGGGTCTGTAGCAAGCTACAATTTGGATTGCGGTCTTGCCCAGAGTTAGTTGCACTTGGATAATCTTGGATGCATTATGCTGTGCAAGTAGCCTGGAGGTGTGGATATCCTTAATGAATATGGACACGCCTCCACCTTCAGTGCTTCATTCCGGGTTAGGTGGCCGAAAGGTGTGGTATGAATTATAGCCTGGTAATGCAGGGGTGCTCTCTGGACCTTTGAACCAGGTCTCTGTCACTGCACATATGTCGGTGTTCTCCATTTTAAGGACAGATGTCGATGTTCTCCATTTTAAGGAGTGCCTTGAGTGAGTGCATTTTGAGGTTTAGACTTCTAGCATTGAGTAGCATTACCCTCAGATTTTGCTTGCTTGTACCTGTTACGGTGGTGCTAGAAATAACTTGAAATGCCTTCCCACAAATGGTAAACATTTAACAATTGTTTAATTTGTTATTATAACTATTTTTTTGCATTAAAACACTGACAGACCCTTTATCTAAGTAGACGTATTACACTTGAAGTATATCTAGACAATTTTGTTTTGATTACTGTATGAAAACTATTTTTGTAAAAAGTTAGAGTTTATCTTTACTTTGAAAGATTAAATGCCTCTTTTGATTGCTTAAGAAGCTGCAATTCACTCAAAATACTTTAGACAGTTATGTGCGTTAAGATGTGAAAATTGCTTTATTTTCCTTTTACGCTAATCATTTTTCACCAAAATGCACTCTGTTCACTCATTTCAACATTCAGTCATTAAATTATTCCGTTTAATGCAGTAGTTACTGCATATTATCATTAAGTTGATTGCTTGTGCTGTTACAAAAATTGGTTAATGATGTATTTGTAATATTAATACTTATTATACAGTGTTTCATTGCATATTGATTTATCTAAATATCTGTCCACAAAGTGCCATTTACTAAGTAAATGTTTTCTAATATATTAGCATTTCATTTTTATTTTTATCACAGTGTTTGACTATAATAAGGCCTTGTATAGCAAATATGATTTTATAATGCAGATGCATTCATTGTATGATGTTTGTTTTAATATCTGGCAATTAATACATTTCTTTAATAGTAATTCGATGATTACTGGTGTACAAAAATGCACACTCACTGTTATATGAAAATCATACTGCATGACCATTAAAGTCTATCCTTTTTGCCCATATATCACATTGCATGTAGCTATTTTATAATCAAATATTTCCACAGTTTTTGTTATTGACAATCACTTTAATGGTCTTTTTATTAATATTTTGCTCATAGAACTCTCTAGGCTAATTAATACAAAGGCTGGGATTCATAGGTGAGTTGTGCACACCTATGCAATACTAACTGCAAAGGAGTCTGTTGTGTGACAAATGTTATGTGGTTAAATAAATAAATAAACGGAATAGCTCGCAACTAAAAAGACATGTATGAGCATTTTTCTAGGTTCATCCACATCATACCTCTCAAATGTCCAGATTTTTGCCTCATGTTTTTCTATTCCTCATAAAATTTGCAGTTTTCTAGCAGATCACTAGGGTAATTTGAGGGAGGAAGTCACTAAATAATGACATACATTTGAGTTTCAGATTTCACATCCTTCAGAAAATTCTTGCTATCACCAAGTGCTCGAAAGACATGCGTGCGTAAATGGGCATGCCTTCGTTGAAGGTTGGGCATTGAGCTGGCACCTCGGTGTTTCATAAAAAATCTACTGCCAATCATTAGCGGACCGGAGTTCCACTATGGCGACCCCTTACCGGGAAAAAGCCGAAAGACAAACAACAACAACCAAAAACACTTTCTAAGTTAAGAAAAGCAATATTTAAAATCTAATATTTAAATTATATCCCTATTTTTGGTCTTTAGTGTCCACAGTATGTCAGGCTTTGTCCAAATTTCTTGTGGTAATAGGGTGAGAGGTATGAGACACACTCTGCTCATGTCTCCTACACATGCTAATTAGCTTTTTACTATTTATTAAATGTCTACAAATCCCAGGTAAGTTTTCCTTTTCTTGTTTTACACCACAAAACATCCTTTTTTAGCTTTTCTGGCTAATTTCAAGTTCTTTTCAACCACAGATGGGTCTTCCTTGCACAAGCTGATAGAATTATTGTGCAGTTGCTAAGGCACACTGCATTAGCACTGACTGTACAGACACCAGACCTATAATACAGTGTATGTTTTACTTCTTTATTTATTTCTGTTTGCTAACCAGGGTAGAATATTGATCCATATGGACCTTTTTCAGACTCAGCCTGGGAGCACTGTTTGTTTAAGTGGCTTGCTAAGAATAGATTAGGAGGTAAATGGCATCTGAGGGACTCAAACCCATGACTACAGGAAACAGGCGGTTAACAGCTTGTGCTAACTGCCACACTTAGATATAGCAGGATTCATAAATGTGGTCTGTAACTTCACACCAAAGCATGTCTGAACCCTGTTCATACACATTGCATAATGTTCACAATTCATTAATAATGGTTCACAATGTGAGTGTAACTTTGCACGTGTTTGTGAACCATTCATACTAGCCAATATATGGTATTGACAGAGGACAATAGAGTAAATGGCATACAATATAGTGAATGCACATACCACATCTCTGTTATAGTTCATACATGTTACCTGTACATGTAGCTGGTAAGTGAATGCTTATGTTATAGTTAATTCATGTTACCTGTACATGTAGCTGGTAAGTGAATGATTATGTTATAGTTCATACATGTTACCTGTACCTGTAGCTGGTAAGTGAATGATTATGTTATAGTTCATACATGTTACCTGTACATGTAGCTGGTAAGTGAATGATGTTATAGTTCATTCATGTTACCTGTACATGTAGCTGGTAAGTGAATGATTATTTTATAGTTCATACATGTTTCCTGTACCTGTAGCCGGTAAGTGAATGATTATGTTATATTTCATGCATGTTACCTGTACATGTAGCTGGTAAGTGAATGATTATGTTATATTTCATACATTACCTGTACATGTACCTGGTAAGTGAATGATTATCTTATAGTTCATACATGTTACCTGTACATGTACCTGGTAAGTGAATGATTATGTTATAGTTTATATATGTTACCTGTACATGTAGCTGGTAAGTGAATGACTATGTTATAGTTCATACATGTTACCTGTACATGTAGCTGGTAAGTGAATGAGTATGTTATAGTTCATACATGTTACTTGTACATGTAGCTGATAAGTAAATGAGTATGTTATATTTCACACATTACCTGTACAAGTAGTTAATAAGTAAATTATTATGTTATATTTCATACATGTTACCTGTACATGTAGTTGGTAAGTAAATGATTATATTTCATACATGTTACCTGTACATGTAGCTGGTAAGTGAATGATTATATTTCATACATGTTACCTGTACATGTAGCTGGTAAGTGAATGATTATCACTCTTTGAGGAGACAACAGCTAGCAACAACTTCCATCAGCTGGTTGTGCCATAGTGACAGACAATAAAGGATGTGAAATGCAAACAAAAGCACATCACAAAAGTGTAAATCTTGTGCATCTGTTTATGTATCAAGGCAATTAGGACAGATAGGATGTAAACACATCATGAATGTGATGCCCAATAATGGAAGCTTTTGAGTAATACACATCATCCCCATGTGTTACATTCTGGAAGCAGTCTGGAACTATCTCCTTTTCAACCTGTCTGCCTGAAAATCTGTCAAAGTTATTGGCAGATGTTAGCAGACTGCATGCATGCTCAAATAAAAGAGCATAACTACCCTTCTCTGTTGTAGCCCATCAGAAAATATTGATATCGGGGGATTAAAAACAGACACACCAAAGACATCCATAACCCATGACAGCAGAATACTATTGTGTGTGTGTGTGTGTGTGTGTGTGTGTGTGTGTGTGTGTGTGTGTGTGTGTGTGTGTGTGTGTGTGTGTTTCTGTCTATCAAACGCAGCACTTCTAGACAAGTATAAAGGTTGTTATCCTGTAAACATGTATAGCAAATAAAACATTGTGCATATGTTTATGACACTCTGGTCCTTTCCTGGGAATCAGGAGGGTACGGGATATCATGTTTACAATGTTTCGATCCATTCCTGGTAATCAGGAAGGCACTGGATATCATGTTTACAATGTTTTGATCCATTCCTGGTAATCAGGAAAGCACTGGATATCATGTTTACGATGGTCTGATCTGTTCCTGGTAATCAGGAGGGCACTGGATATCATGTTTACAATGTTTCAATCCATTCCTGGTAATCAGGAAAGCACTGGATATCGGGTTTATGATGGTTTGATCTGTTCCTGGTAATCAGAAGGGCACTGGATATCATGTTTATGATGTTCCAGTTTGTTTCTGGTAATCAGGAGGGCACTGGATATCATGTTTGTGATGTTCTGATCCATACCTGGTAATCAGGAGGGCACTGGATATCATGTTTACGATGTTCTAATCCACTCCTAGTAATCAGGGGGCACTGGATATCAAGTTTATGATGCTCCAATCCATTCCTGGTAATCAGGAGGGCACTGGATGTCATGTTTACAATGTTACAATCTGTTCCTGGTAATCAAGAGGGCACTGGATGTGCTACTTTGGCATCAGGAACAACTATTTGAACATCAGCACTACACATCAGTTATGGGGGGAGAGTCAGTATATATTAAAGTAGGAGACAGTCACTATCATTTAGTCTTGACCCCTTTTATGTCCACTGTGCCTGCAAGATATTTATTTCATATGTGTCCATTGTTGCAAGACATCACAGGCTTTATTCTGCTTGGATTCTTACATGCCTTCACTAATGTTTCTTTCTGACAACTGCTCCATGGATTCCATTTTTATTACTGCGCAAGCCATATTTATTGTGACAGTTAGATGTAACATAATGAAAAGGATAATAAAAGATATATTGACACCGAATATCGCATTGTATGAGACACTTTGCCAGTATTATGGGAAACCTCTCTTCCCGCTATTCAGAATGTCTGGGCAGTTAAATATGATGTCACCATTACAGATATAAAAATACAGGTACATAATGCTTCATATAAGGCTACTGAAACAATTATACTATGGGACCATTCCTAGCTCTTTTGTAGTTCACTGCTTAAAATCCGCCTCTGGGCATATTTTTCTGGCTATACTGCTCAGACAAGCTCCACGTGGGTTTACAGAGTGGTCCTAGCAGCAAGGAACTCGAAAAAGCGACTACTTTCTGGATTTAAGTATCTCTGCTTTTTTTTCACTGAAAATAGCTTCTGCTGCTTACTTTAAACTAGCCTGAACTGTTTTTTTACTGATTACTGCATTTATTTTAAAAACTGCACTTAAAGTTACATTTAGTCGAATTTAGTCGAAAGTTTGCTTGTTTGTTTGTTTAATTGAACTGTGGAGGCTGCCCACTAAAGTGTGCTAGCCTGTGTAACTAATTTATCACTGTCTCTGCATTTTCTGTGTATTTCTGCAAAAAAAAAACAAAAAATAATCCTTGTTTTCCCGCCTTTCTCGACTAGTTTAGACCAGTATACAGGCATTGCTGTATTCTGGGCTGTGGTGTAGTTCCTGTGTTGTCCATTACCTTACTTGGATAAAAGGAAGTTTCTTTGCTCACCAGTGGGAGTGGGGAGCCTTGAGCAGCCTACCTATCCTTGGGGGAAGTGACCTCAGCACAAGAAGCTGTTAGTAATTGGTTGTTTGGGACCATTCCTAGCTCTTTTGTAGTTCACTGCTTAAAATCCGCCTTTGCACGGCTTTGCGTGGTCGTGCACATAGCGCCGGTTAAACAAGGTTAAACTTTTTCTGGCTCCGCCAAGTCTGCTCTTCAATTTTTCCCTTAGAACTGTTCTACTTGCAATCTAAACAGCCTATACTCTATCTGAAAAGCTCAGCACTTGCTCCTAAAGCATTTTGTATACAGGTAAAGCACTCTTAAACAAACAAAAGTACTTCATTCACCTAAATTCTGTTGAGTACCCATTTCCCTATAGGTCCTTTCTGACTCAGTTACACAGCAATCTTTTTCACTATTTCTAGCATGTCGAAGGGTCAGTTGCTGGTGTCCTCTCCTGTTCAGCTGGTGAATCTGGGAATCTTGAGGCAATGTTACAATTGCCTCATGTACACAGACAACCCTCTCCTCCTCCCAACAAATACAAATATATGCGAGAGATGCAACTATATAGCCAAACTGGAGGCTGAGCTCTCTCAATTCAGTACTGGCAAGACCAGTCAGGAGGAGAAGGTAACCACGCACACCACAAACCCAGTCTCACATAGAACTATCACAACTGCAAACCAAACACATAAACACACAAAAACATACTCGGAGGCGCTGATTAAAAATCTACCAAAACAACAGAGGCCTCCAAAGCAGACACCCAAGCAACCACCACCTCATGACATAGCAAATGCAACACATAGTTCACAAAGTCAGTGTGCTAAACAGTCACAGCCCTTAAGGCCAAACAACATACCAGACACACTTGTAATAGGTGACTCCATAGTCAGGCACACTGACGTCCCGCTCACCAGACTGAACAAGGAGAGGGTCACAGTAAGCTGCCTGTCGGGAGCTAGAATCCGCCACATAACACAAGCACTCAGGTCACTCCACAGCAAGTACAAATATGACTCAGTCATTGTACATGCTGGTGTGAACGACCTGAGATGTACCTCCCTGGACTACATGAAAAAAGACATAGAGGAGCTCTCTGATTATGTAGCCCAGGCCGGTATGACCCTGACCCTGAGCAGCATCTTACCCTCACCAAGAATGATGCCACAGTACAAAGACAAAATGATCAGTTTTAACAATTGGCTTAATTACTGGTGTCATTCTAAGGGGATCCAGTGTCTGTCTGCTTGGGATGACATGCTTGACAAGCCACGCTGCTTCGCAAGGGATGGTTTGCACCTGTCACCCCTGGGCTTACGGATATTGGCCAAGGCTCTTGCCACCCCCATAGTGCCTTTTTTAGGCAAGGCTCAAATGACAAACCTACCTCGCTAGAAAACACAAGTGGAAAAAACTAAGGGTAATGCTGCTCAGTGCCAGAAGTCTAAACCTCAAGATGCACGCCCTCGAAGCCCTCCTCAGTATGGAGAACATCGATGTCTGTGCAGTGACTGAAACCTGGTTCAAGGCTCCTGAGAGCACCCCAGCACTATCAGGTTTTACCTCATATCATGCTTTCCGGCCCCAAAACTTGGACAGAACCACAAAAGGAGGGGGAGTATCCATTTTCATCAAAGATACCCACACTTCCAGGTTAGTGGCAATGCACGAAGCATCGGAGACTATCCAGGTGCAACTAACCATAGGCAAAACTGCCTTACAGTTTATAGCATGCTACAGACCACCCTCTCAAACTTAGGAACCCCACACAGCCTTCCTGAAGACACTGGAGAGTATGAATGTCTCTCCAAATACCATAATTTTGGGAGACTTCAACTACCCAAACATAGACTGGGAACATTACTCAAGCCCCAACACCCTAGCCCAAATGTTCTTAGAATTCATAAACTCAAATGCAATGGAACAACTAGTTACCATTCCCACAAGAGGAGACAATATACTAGACCTGATCATCACAAACATGGGGACAAAATGCTCCACACCGGAAGTACATCCCTCTTTGGTAAGATCAGACCATAAATTAATCTCACTGGAAATCCACATCCCGCGCCCACCCCCTGCACAAAAGACCACAGTGAAGAACTTCTCAAAAGCAAACTTCACACTTCTTAAGACTGAAGTGGTATCTTTCAAGGCCCCTGGGCCAGTGGAAACCACAACCCACACTGCTGAATCCTTTGCAAATGCCTTCTATGGGCACCTTCAAGAATGCATGGATCATGCAGTCCCAAATAAAACCAAGACCCATTCCCCCAAAGGCAGGCAACCAGTCTGGTGGACCCCAGCCATAAACAAACTTTACAACAGAAGGAGGAAGCTACTACATGACAGAGCAAAATCCCTAAAAGGGAAGGCATCTCTGATCAGTACTAGCAAAAAACTACGATCACTCATAAAATCATCCAAGGCCAACTTTGAGAGAAAAATCGCAAATGACACAAAAGACAATCACAAGGCCTTCTTTAGCTATGTTAGAAACCTGGGTGGAAACTCACAGATATGCTCAGAGTTAGTCCAAAATGACACAAAATACACTGAACCCACTGACATTGCCAACATTCTGGCAGACAGGTTCAGTGCAAATTTCTCCTCCCCAAAAGGAGAAATAACTATCCCAGCAGAGTGTAGCCTCCCTAACATCTCAGATGCCCAGGTGAGAGCCGCCCTCTCTAAAGCTAAAAACACAGCATCAATGGGACCGGATGGTGTCCCGGGCTGTGTGCTACATGAACTCCAAGAGGAGCTAAACCCACACATAAGGCTGCTGTTTAATCTTAGCCTTACCACAGGATATGTACCCAAAGAGTGGCGTACGGCAACAGTGATCCCACTTCACAAAGGCGGTGCTTCTACGGACCCTGGAACTTACCGCCCCATAAGCTTGACGAGCCTGGTCTGCAAAGCTATGGAGAGGATCATTATGGAACTCATAAACAAAGACATTGGGGACCTACAGACATTGGATCCTACCCAATTTGGCTTTGTCAAGGGCAGATCCTGCCTTTTGAACTTGGTCGACTTTTTTGAAACAGTCACTAAGGCCATTGATGAGGGTAAGGCAGTTCACACAGCCTACCTTGACCTTGCAAAAGGCTTTGACACAATACCCCACTCGGGCATCATAGACAAACTCACCAGCTTAAATGTAAACCCATATGTCACAAGATGGGTTGCAAACTGGCTCAAGGACAGAACCCACAGGGTCAGAGTTGCTGGAGCTATGTCAGACTCTAAGCCAGTCACAAGCGGTGTCCCACAGGGCTCAGTCCTGGGACCCCTCTTGTTCGGCATTTATTTTTCTGAGGTACAGGCAAACATAGGAGGATTGTGGCTGACAAAGTTCGCAGATGACTGCAAACTGGGCCATAATTGATACTCCAGCGGACACAAACATCCTTCAGAGAGGCCTCATAGAAATGGATAATTGGTGCCAGAGCCATGGCCTTAAGCTGAACGCCAAAAAATGTATAGTCATACCCTTTGGGAAATACAAGGTACCGACAAATTACCACATAGGCGGTAATCCATTAAGTACGGAAGAGGTAATCAGGGACCTAGGGACCCAGGTTGACAGTAACCTCTCATTTGACATTCACATTGCCAAAGTGGTTAGGAAGACCTTCTATATTGCCCACCTTATCATGAAGGGTTTCACATCTAGATCAAGAGAGGTCATTGTGCCCCTGTACTCTTCTCTTATCAGGCCAATGATTGAGTACAATGCCCCGACACCTGCAGCAGTTGGAAAGACCCCAAAAGTTCCTCACCAAGAGGATAAAGGGTCTTAAACATATGTCATATGCTGCCCGACTGAAAAAACTCCAGCTCTATTCAGTCGCATACCGCCTACTCAGAGGTGATCTGTGCCTGACGTACAAGGCCATGTCCAATCCTGAATTAATGGACATGCTCCACCTCAGAAAATCCAAATCCATCAGAGCCACGAGAACAAGTGACTTAAACCTCAACACAGAAATAAATAGGACGTGCTGGAGGGACAGATTCATAACCCAGAGGCTCCCTACACTCTGGAACAGAATCCCAGTCCATGTTAGGCAGAGCCCCTCACTGACTCTATTCAAGAGAAATCTCGACGAGTGGATGGGAGATCGTAGGTTTACCCCGGGGGTCATCTCTGTGTCACTACTAGACAGAGGCATAGTAAACTAAACCCTAAAAGGGTGTAGTATTCTCATCCTAAGGGGTGGTGTAAGCCACATACACTCTGGCTAGGCTTATAAATGCCCTAGGGCAGATAGCCTAGTACGAACCTATGAACCTATGAATACAGAATGTGTCATGTACACAAGTATGTACTGTACCTGTTGTTATTGGTAATATGTTGCATTGTTTTTTTATAAAGTAAACTTGGAGGGCAGATACAATGTAATTTTAAAGAAACTAGTTGTCATTACATCTTTTGTGATGAACATGCAAGCTGTACTGGGCTAAAGTATAAAAGTATAACAGAAACTGAGTGATAAAAATAAAAATATTGGTACACGAACTGAAACGTGATAAAAGTAATAAACAAGCAGAGAGGCATCATTATGAAATACTGCACATTAAGTACAAAACAGATGACCAGGAAAACCGATCATGAAGGAATAACTTTTGAATAACAGGAGTGATGTTAGTAGCCGAATGGGGAGAGACAATAAAATCTGTGCATGACTGGGTCAATTAACTGGCCAAGGAAAGTGGTGGTTTGGATCCACATTTGTTGGCACCTATATGGTAGGAAAAGCAAATAGTGGCCCAAATGCAAGGACCAGTCATGTAATTGTTAAAATGTGCTGCCATTAAATGGGAGAATGGATTCTGCAACAGGCTGCCTAGAAAGGAGGTCTGATGATAGGGGTGTATGAAAGAGAAGGTGGTGAAGAAGTTTTAAGTACAGCTATACCAGCAAAGAGTTGCTATTGCTCTGACATTGAAAGCAAGAAAGGGCTGTAGGCAACAATTGTATATATATATATATATATATATATATATATATATATATATATATATATATACATATATGTATATATAATGCAAGGGGAAAGTGAAGTTAGAGCCGCATACAGCAATACAGCATCCACAATCAGAGCAAGTTGTGATTCTTTCATTGTGCAGAGGGACAAAAGTTGACAAATATGCTCATTTGGAAGGTGGAGGCACAGAGCTGAGTCACCACTTTGTATATCAATAGTGATAAATAAGGTGGCACATAAGACCCTGGCCAGAGAGGGATGGGGAAAGGAGAGGAATTCAGGGGTAGATGACTGTGGGCCAATCAAAGTGACATATGAGAGGAAGGCTACAGCAGAGCAGGAAGTAGATTGAAAAGCATGTCAAAAGTGAGAAAACAGTGCAAACGACCAGATAGACCCAGACCCTGACAAATAGCAGAATTAAGATTAATAATCAATCAGTTAGAAAAAAGCATTTTAGGCTCAGACCCTGAAATACGAGCAACCCAGTAAGTCCAGGAGGTTTTCTGGACAGAACCGGCCTCGTACAAATGGTGATTCATTATATGTGTTTATTTGTGATTTCTATGTCTCTCCCAGCTGAAGAGAGACACGGGGGGGGGGCACAAAAATGGCGATAGCTGGTAGAGGAGGAGTTGTAATGGTGTTAGGGGTAAGGGGATGAAGTAACAAAATAGGGTACAGAGTGAGATAAGACTTTAGTGGATTTGAAGAAGGGAGGACATGATCCCAATGGGTTACTGAAGAGATGCTTCCCATAAGGATGAAAATACTGATTTAACGCCAAGTTTATCAAAGCAAGTATGAAATGGGAATGGATAATGTAAATGTTTGTTTATCAGTGTTTGCAGGAAAGAGTTACATTGTATTAACAAAGAGTTAAGAGTTACATGGGTTTTGCATTACCTAAATATAGATTAGATGTGTTTATAAATATATTATCTATTCAAACTGTATATTTTCAGATTGGTGGAATTATAATGCAAATTAGTTATTATTGTCATTTAACTAATTCACATCTGGCTGTGGGGATATTCACTGCTGAGTTATTAATAGCATACCTCTCAACCTGGAAACATCAAAATCTGGACAAAGGCCCATAAAAAATAGGTACAAATCTGTATGCTGATTAAAATAAAATTTGCACACATAATTTTGCAGCCCCACCCACTCCAGTGGAATTGTGGGATAACAACTTTCAAATAAAAACTGAAGAACAGACAACCAAAATATGGACCAAGAGTCCCCCTGCAGCCATTTCAATGTCCCATTACTTGGCTATTTTACCTCCTTTACCATAAACACTGTAATGTGCATACTGCTTCTACAATGATTATTTGGATTTTATTTTACATTTTATAGCACAAACACTAATAGAAATCTGCTAAACAAAGCAATACAGTCTCACAATGAAAACAGCCTTAGCATTAAAACTTCTCTGCCCTTGAAACTAACATTCACTGAAACAGCATCAAAACCTACATCCAAAGAAAATGCATCTGGCCAGTGGCAGATAAAGATTACCTTTGGGTTGTTTTCAAATCATAAGTCCCTTGCACAGGAAACATACATGTGTTCTTTGATACACCTTCCTGATTGTATTAAATTATATTCCTTGTATAATACAGTAGAGTTGTTAGAGGGTGTTTTAAATGTATTGCTTTGAACATTTTTCCAGTAAGCAATGAAACAAAATGCATGAACCAATAATGACAAAACTGCCCAATTCAGAACACTTCCAACATAAAAGTCTACTCAAACGTTTACAATTCACCAGTATCATAAATATGCACAATCTCTGCATTGGTAAAAGACATCTTGAATTTTCTAAATAATTCCACATTAAAGAGATCTGTAACTACTGAAGAGGTTGCTGCTTGCAAACAACTTTATATTTCATTGTTTCATCTACAAGTAAAGTTCCTGTTGCCCTTGAAGAATAATTTACCTATAGGTAAAGTCAGGGAAATATTCAACATTTGTGTACTGGGAAAGTCTGACTTGGAACAAAGCTCATTTTCAGCAGAGGCCTGGGGAGTAATGCTCCAGACACATGGCTTTGTAACATGGGAGGAAACTGGAGTACCTGGAGAAAACCCACACGAACACAGCAAAAACATGCAGACTCCACCCCAGCTAAGAATCGAACCAGAGAACCTCTTGATGTGAGCTGACAACGTTACCGCTGCACTGCTGCATCAGCCATGTGAAAATATATATATATATATATATATATATATACATTTTTATAAAATATGCTTGTAGATAATTATACTGTGTGTCTCTGTGTGTGTGCCTGTGCATATGTGTGCATGTGTGTGTGTTTGTGTGTGCGTGTGTGTGCCTGTGTGCATGTGTGCGCATGTGCATGTGTGTGCGCATGTGCATGTGTGGGTATATGTGTGTGTATGTGCATGCCTTTGTGCGCATGCCTGTGTGCTTGTGTGAGTGTGTGTGTGTGTGTGTGTGTGTCTGTGTGTCTGTGTGTGTATGTGCATACTGGTGTGCTTGTGTGTGTGTGTGTATGAGTGTATGTGTGTGTGTGTGTGTGTGTGTGTGTGTGTGTGTGTGTGTGTGTGTGTGAATGTGGATGTCTGTGTGCTTGTGTGTGTGTGTGTATGTGCATGCCTGTGTGTGTGTGTGTGTGTGTGTGTGTATGTGTGTGTGTCTGTGTGTGTATGTGCATGCATGTGTCTGTGTGTGTGTGTGTGTGTGTGTGTGTGTGTGCACGTGTGTATGTGCATGCCTGTGTGCCTGTGTGTGTGTGTGCATGCCTGTGTGCGTGTGTGTGTATGTGTGTGTGCGCGCTCGCGTGTGTTTGTGTGCACACCTGTGTGCATGTGTGTGTGTGCGTGTGTGTGTGTGTGTGTGTGTGTGTGTGTGTGTGTGTGTGTGTGTGTGTGTGTGTGTCTGTGTAAACCATGTAAATAAGAATCATCTCCATCTGCATAACATGTATCGTGCTACAATGTCATGTTATACACAAGTGGAAAAAGTAGAATGACAGATTTATGATGGTACCGCATTGGAGGCATGAATTCCAGGAAAAGGAGCCAGGGACTGATGAGATAGATATGGAAGTCACAAAGGGGTAAAATCTGGCCGACTCAGCAATACCCAAGTGGCTGTTATGACCTCATCCTGTCTTTTCCAGGGGAGCAGCATTAATGGATCATTGTGATGTGCCCATAGGCCATTAGGGATCAGCTCCTAAGGACTGAAGAGTACATCAGAGGGGGTATGGAGGCTGCACTACAGAAAGACAGGATGCAGCAGTAGTGAACATCCCAGTGCAGAGAGAATGTGTATTAAGTAGAAACAAAACAAAAAGGCTGAATAAGTACACCTACAGGAGTTAAAGATATTAAAAAGAGAGAGATTGGGAAGTTGGAAAAGAAAGGTTATAAATGGGTGGGAACAGACTATATTCCAAGAGAGAGAAAAATCAGGAACAGGAATATTATTACAAGAAGGAGGCAGGTGGCAGAGGGAGGCGAGTGTGATCAGAAGAGTGATAGGTGGACAATGTGTGAAGGCAGAAGCGTATTAAAGGGGTGCCATTACTGCCCAAAACAGCAATGAATTACAGAACATGATGCAGTTTGTAAATGCAACTGAAACAGTGAGACATTGAGTAAAGGCAGTGATATGGGCTGAACATCTCAATGTAGTTTTAGAGTTGAGATTAGACAGACTATATGAGATGGCAGAGTTTAATATGAATTGTAAGAATATTGTATTTGTTCATAGGTAACTACGATGCCAGCTGACCTTATGGGCAATTTTTAGGCTAGCCAATTTCCATTTTTGTGCTCGAATTAACCTATCCCATTTTGTTATAGATTGGCCTTACCCATTCCATGGTTGATAATACCTCTAATGAGAATATCTGATATCACACCACCAATAATTTGAAGGAACCCATGCATGGGATAAAACATTTAAGAGTTGTCCCTGCCCAGTAGTAGTACAGGGAGCAGTTCTGGAGTAGATTTTCTGTTTCCTATTCATAGATCTAAGTTGTGCTTGAATATGCAGAAGGATACATTTTGTTTTATGTGGATGGGGAGTCTTTTCCAGAGCTGTGGTATCCTCTGCAAGATATACCTGTCCCTCCAAACCATTTTGTTGATATTGTAGAAGAGGTTTAGTTCCCAGACCAAGTATTTCCGATGCCATATGACTTGCTGATATGCAGTAAACCCATCAATAATAGGTTGGAGGTTACCTTGTATGCCAGACAAAGGTCACCTCTTAGCAGTTTGTACGATACCAACTATGGTATCAGGGCTTTGAGTCAGTCCATGCAGGACATGCTATGCAAGCCTTGTATCCTTTTAATAATGTATTTTTGTGGGTGCTGCAAGTGTTGTATGTGTCTGGACAGATATGTGCCAAAGAGGCATTATATTCAATGACTGGCCTAATAAAGGCTGAATAAAGAGGGGTAATGACATCCCTAGATCTAGACACAATCCCTTTGTTTATAAGCTGTTCAGTACAGACTGACTTTCTTACAACAATAGATACAGTCATTGTCAACATGGTTTCCTAAATCCAGAACAACTAGATCAACTCTCAGGAGCATATTGTCAATGTGGTAGCTTTCTCGGGTAGATGACTTTTTTGCATTTACACAAATGAATGAAACAGATAGGAGTGTTAAATACATGGAGGGGAATGGGAAGGAAGAAGTAGTTTGTATAAGGAAAGGCAAGCAGACAGGTAGGATGGATGGGTATCAATGGATGACAGATGGGGTATTAAGGGATGATGGATGGAGTATTAATGGATGATGGATTGGTATTAATGGATGATGGATGGGTATTTCTGTATGATGGATGGGGTATTAATGGATGATGGATGGGGCATTAACAGATGATGGATGGATATTAATGGACGATGGATGGGTATTAATGGATGATGGATGGGTATTAATGAATGATGGATTGAGAATTGAGGGATGATGGATGGGGCATTAACGGATGATGGATGGGTATTAATGGACGATGGATGGGTATTAATGGATGATGGATGGGTAATAATGGATAATGGACGGGTATTAATGGATAATGGATTGAGTATTAATGGATGATGGATTGAGTATTAATGGACGATGGATGGGTATTAATGGATGATGGGTGGGTATTAATGGACGATGGACAGGTATTAATGGACAATGGATGGGTATTAATGGATGATGGCTGGGTATTAATGGATGGTGAATTGGGTATTAATGAATGATGGATGGGTATTAATGGATGATGGCTGGGTATTAAGGGAAGATGGATGGGTATTAATGGATGATGGATGGGTATTAATGGATGATGGATTGAATATTAATGGATGATGGATGGGGCATTAATGGATGATGGATGAGTATTAATGGATGATGGACGGGTATTAATGGACAATGGACGGGTATTACTGGACAATGGATGGGTATTAATGGATGATGGCTGGGTATTAACGGACGATGAATTGGGTATTAATGTACGGTGGATGGGTATTAATTGATGATGCCTGGGATAGTAATGGATGATGATATTTTATCTCAGATGGGGACTAAAGATGTGCATGAATGAGGAGTGTTGGATCATTCCTTTGTTACAATATTATGGGAATGGTGCAGAGAATCTGGAGAAGCTGCGATGGAATCTGAGTCAGTAGAATAAGTACAGTTGTTACCATGGTCAATGACACAGCTGAAATGAATAAATTAGAAAAGGAAACCATAAGAATTAAGGAGAGGAATGTAATCAAGGCTGTTTGGACAGCAGAAGGGAGTCGATATACAGGACATATCGAAATAGGCAGGCACAGGATTGGATGGAAGAAATAAAAATGAAGCTGCGGCAGAAGTAAATAGGCACGAATGAAGAAGAGAATGATCTAAACGAGGCAGAGATGAGGTGCGCCTGGGCAGGATTACAGAGATATAAGAATAGACAGCGGAGCTAAAAAAAGAACACATACAGGCAGAAAATTAGTGGAAGGAGAAATAAAGAGTAGATAGATATGATGTTGTTACTGTACAAACTCAAAGAACATAGAAGAGAACATTGCTTTCTGGAGTGAAAACAGTTTCTGTACGCATGAAAAGAATCAGATGGGATGAAGTCTGAGGAACAGAAAGGAGCAGAACTCAGAGTGGAAGAAAGGCTAGAGACAGACAAAGAGGTGAGCATGGACAGGAGGGTGAGGCAATTAGATTTACAAACAAAAAGAAAGAAAACGCAGGTATTCCATTTGCTTTCCCAGTTGACTGTACAAGTTGATAGGATTGCAGGAAGGGAAGACGTCAGTGAATTTGTTTAATAGAATAAGAGAAGAAGAGAATATTCCGGAATCAGACAGGCAGAGTTGTTATACAAAGGAAAGCGGAAAAGTAGCACATAACAGCAAATTATACAACAATTTCTTTATGCAGCAGTGACATGAACATTATGGGTCTATATTAATTTATCAAAGGTTCACTTCAGCAAACCTTTTTTCATCAAACCCTAACCATCAAACATTCATTTCAGTGAACTTTCTCATTGAAAAAATTTAAACAGGAAAACTAAGCACTTGGCCAAAACAACACTGGAACAGACACTAAAGTATGTAAAACCCACCAAAGTGGGGGGGGGGGCTTTGCTCCCCACAACAACCAATGTGGGAGCTGTGCCCCCACAATTCCCCAACTATATATATATATATATATATATATATATATATATATATATATATATATATATATACCAACTCCAAAATCACACTACAGTGGGGTAAAGAGCAAATTTATGTTGCTGGCCAACTGCTTCCCTTCCCTCTGTAAATGTTTTGTATATATGAACATTCGCTGAAATGAATATTCAATGGTTAGGGTTCGATGAAGAAAGATTCGCTGAAGTCAACCTTCAATGAATTAATATAGACCCAAAAATGATGGCTGAGATATATGCAGCTAGGCTAGACACGCTAGTGTTGATGTGAGAAAGTCACAAGTGGGTTTTGTGAAATACAGGGCATCTGTATACCTTTGGAGACTTTGCAAAACTTTATGAGTTGGTCTGAAAGGGAACAGATAAAAGGCAACAGGGGCAATGCTTATAGATATTCATAAAACTTTAGATTTATTTAGCTGTCACTTTATGATGACAATCTTGAAGCAAGTTTTTGGAGAAGGAAAAAGGGTGAGGGAGTATTACAGCATTAAATAAGAATTGTACATCTAAATGTTTAAATTAGGGTAAACAGAAGTTTGTTAGATAAGGTGAGTTTAGGCAGAGGAACACAGCAAGGGATGTGTAGCATCCCTGGGATCTTTGTTCTGGTCATGAATAGAGTGACACATAGAATGAACAGGATGATAGAGGACTAGGAAATGACAGGTAAAAAAGAATAACATGAACTTATTTACAGACAGCTATATGTTACTACTTAGAAGATGTATTTCAAAGAAGGAAAGATTACAAGGAAAAATTTAAAGCAGTTAATAGACATGACAAAAAGGGAGAACACATTCTGAGTGGGAGACATAACGCTCAACACCTTAGTGCAAGAATTCTGGACAAAGCCCAAAAAGGGGTGGGGTAAAGGTCCAAAATCAGAGATAGATTTTAATTGCTGGGCTTATGAACTTAGAATAACTTTTGCATTACCACACATTTCTGCTGAGGTGGTAAAATGTTGATTTAATATGAAACAGAACATGCTGGAGGGATAGATTCCTGTCCCAGAGACTTCCCATACTCTGGAACAGACTACCTATCTATGTCAAACAGAGCTCCTCATTAGCACTCTTCAAGAAAAATCTTGATGATTGGATGGGTAATAGGAAATTCACCCCGGGGATCATTTCTGTGGTTCTGCTTGACAGGGGCACAAGAAAATAATTTTCTTGGGTGGCGAAAGCCAGGGTACATTTTTGGCTAGGCTTGTATAGGCCCTAGGGCCAATAGCCTAGTGCCTACCTATGAACCTATGAACCTATGAACCTATGACATGTAAAACTCAAATGAGTGTCACAGTTTAGTGACTTCAGTCCTCAATTATTTGTCAGATAACCACACATTTTTTGAAGAAGAAACAAAAATATTGTGGACAATTGAGAGGTCAGAGAACAGAAGTGCTAAGAATGATGGTGTTATCATTCAGGATTTACATGTCAAGACGTGCAGATTAAGCTAATGACAATATGGACAGAGGTAATACAGAAACAGTGCGATAGGTCTGTATGGAGATGAAGGTAAAGAAAAGAGTGAGGGTCAAAAACGTGGTAGGGAAGTGGTCAAAAACGTGGTAGGGAAGTGGGCATGCCTAAGGTTAAGAGGTATGATGTACACTATGTCCAGCTGGGGACCTAGAGATTTGGAAAATGATAAGGCTAGATGCCATGCTTTGGAGGATAATGATAGGAAAGAGAAAAAACAATATTCTTAGCGAAAGGGAGAGAACAACAAATACGTTTATGAAACAAAAGTGATCATGAACCAAAGGGAATTAGAATCAGAGACTTATTAAGTGACAGAAGGAACAAGTATTTAAGAGTGTGTTGGGAGACTGGTGTGGAAATAAGTTGAGATATATAGAAGAGATACAATAATATGGGGAGGGAGGGTAGTTTATGTCATATATCAGGAAATTGGTTGATATGGAGGGAGAGAAGGAAATAAATCAGAAAAAGGAAAACAAAGATATAGGATTAGAGGAAGGATGATGCATGGGGACAGAGAATGAAGGGAAATACAGCAGCTATGAAGGAATTTGTGGAGAAGGAGGAATTATAGGCTTTAGTAAGCTTAAGAACAGACAGGTAAAGGCAAACAGGGCATGGAGGACTGGTAAGAATTGGCTGGAAGCATTGCACATTGTGGTGGTTTTAAAAGCATCAGGACAAGTGAGAGATCACCATATGAGGCTGTTACTTCAAGGGTATAGGACACCAAAGAAATTAGGGAAGATGATGAGTGTAAAACCCAGAGGATTTATGATATGGAGAAAAAAGGTCCACCTTTACTGATTCGAACAATTGAAAATTTGATGTTTCAATAGTAACCCGGAGAAAAAGACATAGGCAACACCCATGTGCAGTGGGATTATAAAGTAGTATAAAAAAATGGCAGGCAATGAATGTAATATGGAGCAGGCTATACAGTACAGAGATTAAGGAAAGATGTGTTCTATGTTTATTTGGTGTGGAGGAAGCAGGAGTGTAAAGGAAAAAAGAAAAGGCAGGAGGTGATGCTATTAGTGGCTGGGTTACAAAATGTTCAGTGCTCAATGTACAATAAATTCAAACTTAGGGTTCCTGGGAGCCAGTTAAGAGTTCGCCATCAGTTAAACCAGGAATATAAACAACATTTATATGACATTTCTCTGTCATGAGCTTAAAAAAGTTTGACATTACCAGCTTCCCTTATGTATATTTAGGGAAAGAGTTCCATAATGTTTCTGCTTAATTGCTGTTTTAACTTCTGGCAATCTAACATATCTATTATCATTCTTGGTATTGATACTATGCTCTGAGAGAGATTACTAATGTCTCATTTCTTTGTGATTTATACATAAGAATCAGGTCACCTCCTAAAAGTCTATAACCAACTGAGTACAAGGGAAGAGTCTCCAATCTGTCTTTATAACTAAAAGGTTTCCCACCTATTTTCAGTGGAGGCCCAACAAGAAAAGCTCCAGACACATGTCTTTGGAATGTAGGAGGAAACCAGAACACCCGGAGAAAAACCACATGAATGCAGGGAAGACATGCAGACTCCACACAGAAGGCACCCCAGCCAATAATCAAATGAAAGAATATCTTGCTTTGAAGTGACAACGTTAATCACTGCACCACTGCTCTGCCCGTATTCCATAACAGGACATACAGCAAATGTAAAAGTGGAATCAAGACCCCTTTCTCTTTACTCCTCACACTCCTCAAGATGACTTTTAAAAGAGTGCAACACCTCCTCACCATGTCTTAGTATGATCATAAGGGCCAATGCATAGGGCGGCCACAGTGGTGTAGCAGTTAGCATTGCTGCCTCACAGCAAGAGGTTCTCTGGTCCAAAACTTGGCTGTGGTGCCCTCTGTGCGGAGTCTGCATGTTCTCCCTGTAAATTGGCTCTAAGTGTGTCCATGTGTACCTCCTATGGAAGGTTGGGTGCTGGGCTGGCAACTTGACATCATAAAACAAAACTGTGAATTGTTCTATGGACTGTTGCTCTGATGCGGTGACCCCTGATGGGAAAAGCTAGAAGAAAACCGTTAATTGTTCTGCAGACTGTTGCTCTGCTGTGGTGACCCCTGACAGGAAAAGACAGAAGAAAAAACTCCAAAGCATCATCCACTAAATATGCTAAATCTCTCACTGGATTTACTGAGGTCAAAATGTCATTAATCAGAGCAGAAGGATAGTGGTTGTTTCTAGAACCAAAATGCATCACACTGCATTTCTTAGCATTCAACTGCATCCCATTTTTGATAACCCAGCTAAATAAAAAGTCTGGAAAAATTTACACTTTATTATGATCGAAAATATTTGGAAGTATATCCCCCATCTTAATGTCATTGGTAAATTTACTTAGCCAGGTGCAATCACATACTGGTAATTCAGACATCAATATTCCAAACAACATAGGACTAAGAACAGATCCCTGGGAAACCCCCAAATCAATGTTTCTAATTTTTGAAAAGGAATGTCTTATTCTCACACTAAATGTTCTTCCTGATAGCCAATTGGCTATCCAGTGTACAATGTAAATACTTACATTATGTTTTAGTACAGCATCGAGAATTCTGTCATGGGGGGCGGAATCAAAGGCCTTTGCTAGCTCCAGATAAACAATGTCACTGGCAAGGCTCAAGTCCTGTGAGATATTCAGACAAACATCACATCTACTATCGATCATCAAGGCGCAAGTCCTGTGAGTTATTCAGACAAACATCACATCTACTACCTATCATCAAGGCCCAAATCCTGTGAGTTATTCAGACAAACATCACATCTACTACCTATCATCAAGGCTCAAGTCCTGTGAGTTATTCAGACAAACATCACATCTACTATTGATCATCAAGGGCCAAGTCCTGTGAGTTATTCAGACAAACATCACATCTATTACCTATCATCAAGGCCCAAGTCCTGTGAGTTATTCAAACAAACATCACATCTACTACCTATCATTTAGTTACAATCCTTTCACCCATTTAAAAGCGAAAAATTCTCAGCAAGTAAATTTGTAGTTCAACATGGTTGTAATAGCTGAGTCTCCATATTTACACTAATGTGGGGATCTTTTTCTTTCCGTTTTACTTCGTCTTAGTATTATCAACTGATTCCCATTTTCAGTTCTAATTATCAGACATAAACCCTGCGATTTTTTTCAATATTATATTTATTTATTATATTGACATGTATTGACCGGGAAAGTCTACTGGGTCAAGAACCCATTTTCAGTGGAGGCCCGGGGAGAAAAGCTCCAGAATTAATACAGAAAACAAAATAATGATTTAGCAATATTGATAGACATATATTACAATACTTACAAGACTTAGACACAAATCTGGTAATCAGTTCATAATATAATCACAGACAAATAAAATGCAGCCCAGTACATGAGTTTGTTATTAAATTTTTGCATTGCATGATACATGACAGTTTTTGTAGAACAAATAGTGGTATTTTAGCTGCATTACCAACGTGGTAGTGGTCAATTGAACTGTGGATGTAGATTAGTAATAATTAGGGAAGGTTTTATGGAGGCTTGATTGTTTTGCATTTGCAAGAGAGGTTATTTAGGAAATATGTTTTTAATGCTGATTTAAATATCTATATTTGTCAGAGGCACAGGAGTACATTTATGCCTCCTTCAGAGGGGCTTAGGTTTATCTTTCAGTTGTGATATTTTTTTGCCCACCATAGAGGGACATGTTTGTGGAAATGACTGATCATATCTGCAGGGGCAGTCCTGTTTATTAAGATGTTTAATTTACCATAAAAAGTATCCCATTTTTCTTCAGTTGAATTTTCCTCCACTTGCCTCTCCCACTGCCAAGAACTAATTTCCTTAGTTACAGACTCAAAGTCAGTTTTATGAATTTTCCTGAGGGATACAACTGATCGAACATATTCATCACTACTGGTCACCATTTCACATCAAATAGAATAGTGATCAGATTTTCCATGAAACAGCTTAAAACTAAATTAGTCCCATGATTTTATCAAATAACATCCAATATGTTATCACCCTGGTTGGTTGTTTAATAATCTGTTCATAGTGGTATAAAATACACCTTTAAATGATTTTGTTTGCAACAGTAGAATTGGTAGAAGGGAAATTCCAGTCAGTTCTTGGAAGGTTATAGTCCATTATAATTATATCATATCCTTGATAAAATAATTCACAGATATTACTACATAGCCTGTCATCAGGCTGTTTTCCTGAGCTGGGGGAGGGGGGTGCTAAATAGAAGATTTCTGCCCTTCAGTCATATTTCTCCTAACTTCATTTCTCCATCAAAAGTTCCAGAAGGTCATCAAAATGAATGAGAGACAAACAAAGTATGAAATGTAGGGGCTATCGGTAGTTTCAGGGAAGGAAAGATAGGGCAGTACATATGGCAGGTATGGATATATGAAGGCAATGGAAGCCGGGTAAGAAATTTAAGAGAAGAGTGGGATACAACATGGGCAGCTATGTAGCAGAGAATATGGAGGATAGTAGGCGAGGAGGGACAAGGGAGGGGAGTGTCATAACTCAATCGAAGAGAAAGTTTTGTAATGGATAGTGAGAGAGATCAGTATGTAAAATTATGCGATATTATGAAAGGTGTTAACTGTCATGTAAGTGATGAGGCAGTGTGTCAGGGTAAAACAAGTGTCTCTGTTCACTGTTATATCCATGAAAACAAAGGAACATTGAAAGATGGATGTAGCAAGCCAATGTACTCAGACATGAAACATACTATTTCAATAAAACTGATTTAGAGAGAAAAACATTCAGTCTACATTTACCCCTTCTGTAACCAATCAATTAGTTATTGGTGTTATCAGGCAATGTGATGACTGCCTATTGCTTACTAATAACCAGACACTGCTAGATCAGCACTTAAGGAGAACCTTGGCAACCGGATGGATAGCCACAAATCCTCACAAGACCTATCATGCACCACCATCCTGGAGGCAGAAGGTGCCATATGAAGAAGGGTGCAGAACTTAATTGGACCTTGTGCAGATCTGCCTTATAGACCGTCTGATCTAATGAGCATATGATATAGTGGAACTCTGGGAATAAATTTCAAACCAGAATGCAAATGAAGAAATTCCAGGCAAGAGTTAACTGCTGTGACAACCTCAAGCAGGCAGTATTCTTTTGAGATTTTGAGATAAAGATATGTTGTGCAGTGCTTCAGCAAGCAACCTTTTAGTACATCCTTAAATAATAGGAATAATATGAGGCCACACTGGAAAGAGACAGAAATAAAAAAGAAAGCAGATCTTCCTTCTTTTACGATGAAACCCTGGCACTTGGGTCAGCTCGCTATGCTTGCTTAAGATTGCATTGTAACCAAATACAAATATCTTTAGAAGACTTACAGTTACTGTGCAAATCCCTCAAGCTTGAGTGACTCTGACTGAAGCATAATGCCGTGAGGTAACAGTTTGGCAGTCTGAGCCTGATACATCTTGGAGAAAAATATAGAGTTGTTAAACTGTCTGTCAATCACTGCTCTTCCTTTGAGATGTCTTGACCTCGAAGATTGAACACTAAAATAAAAGGGATTTCAAGACTCTCTGCAAAAATGCTTTTCTACTTCTGTTACATTTGCTCATCCCATGGAAAACTAGATATAAACATAAGATTGTATATACTTGATAAAGTTTCCATGGATGAAAATAACATTAGTGGGCTTAAGATAGTTCACATCACACTTGAAAGTCAAAGGGAGTTGACTCCCACTTTTGCTTTATTTGTTTATAGATTCATTGGTTCAAAGATGTATACTAGGCTAACGACCACTAGGACCTTTATAAGCTTAGCCATGCAACCCAAATGTGACCCATACATTTGATTTATATATGGGCTGATTTACTGACTGCCTCTGTCCATCAAAGACGTAGCTGCCAGACCAGGGATAAATACCTGATTACACATCCATTGGCCCAAATTGCTCTTAAATAGGTATAGGGAGGAAGTCTCCTTTACGCAAATTCTCCGAGAAACATATCTGTCTCTCTAGCATTTTCTATTTATGTCGCAAGCAAAATTTAGGTTTTTGATTTAGCAGCTGATGCTGCTTGAATTGTGCAAAAGGTTCATCAAAACAGGGTCCAGAGATGCCTTATACACCAGGCAAAGTTCACCTGTCTGAAGTCTACATGATCACAAGTAGAGACGGGCTTAGAGGAGATCAGTGCAGGACATTGTGCTTACTCCCTGTATTATTTTTGTAGGAACCATCTTTTGACTTAGCTTTTCTGCCTTGCTTCATAGGAATCCCCAGTAGTATGCTCGCATTCCCCTCAGCAAAAGTTACATCCTGTGTCTTGGCCAACCTCTAATCAACGCAAGACTGTCTCGTTGCCCGGCACAGTGAGACCCTGCATCTGTGGAACACTAAAGTGCTTTCAGCTACACTAGTTCCCCTCAGCAAAAATTACATCCTGTCTCTCGGCCAACCTCCAATCAATCCAATGTTGCCTTGTTGCCCTGCACTGTGAGACCCTGCGTCACTGGAGCACTAAAGTGCTTTCAGCTACACTAGTGTATGTTAGAGTTGTATTTAATCTGTCCTCTAAAATGAAGACTGCTCCTCTTTTCACTGTATGCATGCACACTACTGCCCCCCATTTCTCTCTTCGTATAGTACTCCTAGGTTAATTACTTAAAACTACTTTCTCTTGGAAAAAGTTTACCTATGTACCTGCAGCTCATACTTCTTTTGTTTTTCCCTGTAGAATTGATGGTCCTTTTCATCACTCTGTACTAGATTAGTAGTATAACATTTTTAGTTATTAGTTAAATACTGCACCACACTGACCTGGAATTAACTTAGCTTGGTTTTCCTGTTTTCTTTTTAGCAGCTAGCTTAGTCCAGTTTTTCTGTCTCTCAACCTTGCATTACTTTGTATCTCTCCCTTCCCCCACCTTGAACCTGCACACCTCCCCTCCAACTCCTGCTTAATTACAGAGGTAGCAAAAAGCCTGATGTAGAAAGGCACCATCTTTTGACTTAACTTTTCTGCCTTGCTTCATAGGAATTCCCAGTAGTGTGCTTGCATGTAAGTAGCCCACTGCCCTTTAGGTAGCTCCATACTATTAGTGCATCCGAGTGCCCCACCTGCCCACTAGGTGGCTCCATACTATTAGATTTAGGGTCTCTAAATCCCTTTACCTCTTCTTCATCCAATCCCTCTAACACAGTTCTTAGTCATCTCCTTGTTATTGTTCTCTCTCACACTGTGGTCCCAGTATAACCATACAAATATTTCCTTATATCACTCTGCTATAATCCCACTTCTCTCTTATTTTAAGCCTCTTACCTTCTTATATATCTCAACATACTTACCTTCAGACTTCAGCACTCCACTGATTGATTGTTCTCCTCGATCTTCTTCTTCTTTTGGCTTTATCCGCTCCATTCGCCCTGCGGGCTCACTCCACTCCCCTACCCTTCCCCCAATTCCCACCCGCCCCAGATGTCCTACACTTATTATCATCTTGCCACTTCAACTCATCTGACACCAATCCCACTCATCAGAATCAATCAGCATTAACCAATCATTCACAAAACCCAGCCCTATTACTCAAATTCTCTCCAGTCACTCACTATATGCTAATTATAAACACCCCAACTCTATTTTAAACAAGCATTACTCAAATACCCCTACAATGCCGCCACATACTTATAGGTTCATAGGTTCATAGGTTCATAGGTTAGTACTAAGCTAACTGCTCTTGCGAGCCATTTTAAGCCTAGCCAATTATCCCTTGTGAGACTCAAACCCTGCACCTTGTGTTTGTAAGGCAAACACCTTAACCATTAGGCCATCCTCCCAAACAAATCTTCAAACTCTAATCCTATTTACTGCCTAATACCCCCACTTATAATTCTCTATCTTCTCACAGCCTATGAATACCAACATCTCAATGGCACCCACTACCCTAGAACCAAAACCAGTACTACTAATCAGCCACATAATTCTAACCAGCCACTACCCCACCTCTCATCAAACTCTTCTAACACAAAAGCTCAACATCCCATTCATGCTTTATATATTAATCCTAGAACTAAATACTACTGCAAACTCTTATTAAAACTCCAGAAACTTGCTATTAGATTACTACCTAACCTCATAGTAGATAGTGACATCCACCCCAACCCAGGCCCAACCCCACCTGTTACTATCAGCCCCACAAATAACACCCATACCAGCCTACAAAACTCAAATAATGCCCCCAACTGACACCTAGTGTGTCACCAAAACATTAGAAGTATAAACAAAAAAAATCACTACTTACATGCCCTCCTGGATGTCCACTCCCCTGATATGCTATGCCTTACCGAGACCTGGCTCAAGCCCACTACCATTGATAATGAGATTATACCCCCAGGGTACAATATATTAAGACTTGATCGCATCTCTAAGAAAGGGGGGTAGCCATCTTGTATAAATCCACTCTGGAAGTATCCAAAACTAGTACCCCAAATGCCTTGTTTACTAACAATGCAGAAATACTCATCACAAATTGCCAACTCAACAAACGCAAATCTGTAAACATTGCATGTATCTATATTGCCCCAGGTGACAACACAAATACCTTGGAGGGTATCCTCCAATGACTCTCCACTAACTGCCCTCAGGAAACTATTATTCTCGGGGATGTTAATATTGACTGGAATACTTGCTCTTCAGACTTCCCCTCCACCCATATAAATTTGCATAGCTTCTCCCAGATGATATCGTCCCCAACCAGACTCAATAAGCCTAACAAAAAATAAAGTATCCTAGATTGGATATTAATAAACAACCTACCCCAGATATATAAAACAGGCAACCTACCTGAGTACTTTAGTGATCACTTCCTGACCTATATAATCAGAAAAAGAAATGACATCCCTCAACAATCTTACTTTAAAACAATTAGAAGTTGTAAGAACTTTATTCTGACTAAATTTCAAAATGAACTTAACACATGTGACTGGTCCATCCTATGGCTACTTCCACTAGATAAAGCAATGCGACTGGTCCAACCTATGGCTACTTCCACTAGATGAAGCGGTCTCATACTTTAACTCTACATGTCTTGCTATCCTGGATAACCATGCTCCCCCCATGCACTATCAGAACCAATAACAAAGTAGCACCATGGTTGTCCAATGATACAAGACAAAAATTATTAGCAGAAACAAAGTGTGGACCTTCTGGAGAACCACTAAGTCCCCAAAATACCACCTTATATATAAACAGCTGAGAAATGATACAAAGAAGTCCATTATGCTAGACAAAAATAATTACTACTGTTATCTGCAACAAAAGCACCAAAATCAACCACAAAAATTCTGGTCATGAATAAAAAAACTTCTCCACCCAGGCCAATCAACTACCCTTACCCCCTTAACTACCCTCCAACAACCTCCTAAAATTGTTGCTAACACCTTTAACACTTTTTTACAGAAACTGTGTAATCCCTAGGCAGTAAGCTATCTCCCTACACCCCAAGTACCACCAACCCCACACCTGATAATAAGATCCCCTTTAAGCTTGATCCAGTACCAACATCTTTTATTAAGTCCCTACTTAAAAAACTGAAACCCACCACCCTTTCAGCAGACCTACTACCTGCAGAATGTCTCCAAAAAGCCGCTAATGAAATAGCATACCCCATATCAATTTTAATCAATAGAACTATCCACAAAGCCTATATCCCCCACATCTGGAAAATCTCCCACATTGTTCCTCTTCATAAAGGGGGAGATTCCACTGAACTTTCAAATTATAGGCCTATAGTCATTCTGTCTCCCTTGGTTAAAATAATGGAAAAATGTGTCCACCAGCAATTTCTTGCCTATCTGAATCAAAACACTCTCCTGGCCCCCTCCCAGCATGGATTTAGACCTTGCCATAGTACAACCTCAGCCGTTCTCTCCTTCTCCCATGCAATAAATCAAAACCGTAATGACAACAAGCTCTCCTCAGCCCTCTTCCTTGACCTATCCAAGGTATTTGATATGGTAAATCACCAGCTACTCTTAAACACATTAAAATCACTGTCCATAGATAACCTAGGAATTACCTGGTTTCATTCTTACCTGAGTGACAGACAACAAGCTGTATTATGGAAGAATAACCTATCGTCCCTTTTACCAGTCAGCCTTGGAGTCCCACAGGGATCTATATTAGGTACTCTCCTATTCTCCATATTCATTAATGACCTGTACAAAGTCATTCCTAATGCAACTTGTATTCAGTATGCAGATGACTCAACCCTAATCTGCTCTGCCACCCCCCCCCAACAGATTTACAATCCTTGTCCCAAATCACTTTCAACAAAGTAGAGAACTGGCTCACTGGTTGCTATCTACTATTAAACTGAAATAAAACCAAACTATTACTCTTCTCCCCCATGAGCAAGGTCCCCTCACCACCTCTCACCATAATATTTAACAATGGTACCATCATTTTCCCAGAACCTAGTACTAAAGTACTGGGAGTGATCATTGACAACAACCTCAAGTTTGATGCTCACATAGACAAAACTATTAAAACAGTTAAAAAAGAATTAGGCTCTTTTATAGAGGATTAAACCATTCCTAACCTCATCTGCTAGAACTGTTATTGCATGTACACATCTGCTATCGACCCTTCTTTATGCCTCACCTATCTTCGTAAACCTAAGCAAATCAAACCTCAATAAATTTACTAGGTGCTACAATAACATTGCCAGATTTACCACAGGATCAGCTTATAGAACCCATCACTGCCTTAACCTTCAATTGTTAGACTGGCTTGAACTACCCTATCAACTGCAATATAACCAACTAATAGTTGTTCACAAAATCCTCTACCAACCAGACAGTACACCCATACTGATAAATATTATTACCCCCTACAGTAACCTAAAATCCCTTCACTCTTCCAAAGAATTGCTAGTGCAAACTGTTAAAACCAACAATTCAGCTGCTGAATCACTATTCACCAACTCTGCTGGTAAAAACTGGAACCTACTTCCTGCTGAACTCACCACTGACCCTTCCTTATCCCAATTCAAAAAATCCCTTAGGAAATACCTAAAAATGCAGTGGCTCTGTCCCTGTACAAAGCCTGACTAACCCCCACTCAAACATAATTCATAAATGAGAACCTCATTACAAGAATAAAACTCTGACTCTCCAACTGTTTAAAATTCTGTGTATCACCCACCTACTGGAAAGATTTAAAGTTAACACTACACCATGTATGATAATCACCTTAATATAGGTGTTTTCCTTTTTCAGATGAAATATTTATCTATTTCTTTCTCAACTACTTGCTTCCAACCTTTGATGTGTGTATGTGAGGAAAAACATGTACCTATGTGTACATATCGTTAAACAAATCTCAGTTTTGTGATAACTCACTGTAATAATTTCACTGTATTTACACTTGTTTTTGTACATTTGGAGTTTTTTCTCCCCCGGCCTCCGTTGAAAATGGACCTGTATTATGTCGGACTTTCTCAGTTAACAAATGTAAAATAAATAAATAAAACCTATTCTAGTTGCTGCATGTGTCTGGTCAAATACATAAAAAGGGGGCATTGTACTCTATGATGGATCTGATGAGGAACAAGTACAGAGGTATGATGACCTCTCTGGCCCTAGATGGCATGCCCTTGCTTATAAGATGAGAAACATGGAAGGGTTTTACTACCTCAACACATGTTGGTCAAAAGCTAGGCTACTATCTACATGATTTACCAGATCTGTGACTAGTGAATGAACCTTTAGGGGTGTTTTATTGATGATATAGTTACCCGGGTGGCGAACTTCCCAAAAGGTACTATAATTTCTTATAGAATTTTAAGTCATGGGTTTGGCACCAAGTGTTTTTCTGTATTAGACCTTCCTGAAAGGTATTCTCATCTTGGGGGAATTCAATGACTGCTCGCAGTTTAAAATCATCTGTAAACTTGGCTATCCAGAGGCCTTTGAAATTGGCTTTGACATCTGAGAAGTAAATGCTAAAAAGGAGTTGGCCTAACACAGAGTCCTGGGGGATTCCACTCACAACCGGCCTCTTTGCGAAGATGGCCTCACTAATTCTAACCTCTTGGGTCCTATCAGTGAGCCAGGTAGCTAACCAGCATGTTATAAAGGGCTTCATGTCTAGTTCCTTAAGTTTGCTGACAATGGTCAAGTGGGATTTGTATCAAATGCTTTCACCAGATCTAGGTAGAGAGCAAACACCACTTTTCTCTCATCCATTGTCTTAGTGACCTTTTCAAAGAAGTCCACCTGATTCAGTAAATATGACCTTCTTTTGACAAAGCCAAACTGGGATAGATCCAGCGTTTGGAAGTCTCCAATGTCCTTGTTAATAATTTCCATGATAATTCTTTCTATGACTTTGCAAATAAAACAAAGAATGAGAAGTTCACAGTGAAAAAACAATCAGTAAAAACTAAATGAAAACTCCAGCCAAGCTAGAACTTCCAATGAGTGACCTCCCAAACCTCCTGTGACAGAGGCACATGGGATACATGCACATTACCCTTATGAAAATCAGGTGTTTCAACTATATGGCATTTCTGATTGCCCAAGACCTTTACGTTTGAAGTCGTCTTAATGGACAATTTCAGGTCAATAAAGCCAAACCCCACTAATTATGGATATACATATTTAGGCCTTTTTTTGAACTCATCAGCATAGCACAAGCAGAGTGTTTGACTAAGCTTAAGAAACACAGGGTTGTTATACCCAGCTGATGTCCATTATCATTAGGGTGACTGCAAAATATCTCAACTAACAAATTAAAACAAAGAGTGAGAAGGTCACACTAAAAAAAATTAGTAAAAACTAAATGAAAACTCCAGCCAAGCTAGAACTTCCAATGAGTGACCTCCCAAACCTCTAGTGACAGAGGCACATGGGATATATGCCAATCACCCTTATGAACATCAGGTGTTTCAGCTATATGGTGATTCTGATTGCCCATGACTTTTACATTTGAAGTCATTTTAATGGACAATTTCAGGCAAATAAAGCCAAACCTCACTAGCTATGGATATGCATATTTTGGCCTTGTTATGACCTCATCAGCATAGCACAAGCAGAGTGTTTGACTAAGCATAAGAAACACAGGGCAGTTATACCAAGCTGATGTCCATTATCATTAGGGTGACTGCTTTGCAAATAAGATTAGTCAGACTAACGCAGTTGTAGTTTCCAGGATCTGTTAAAGATCCTCCCTTATGAAGGTGGATGACTGTCCCAGTCCTCCAGTCATGTGACACAAAGCTTGTTTTAAGAGTATAGTTAAATAATGACTCTGAGGGTCCTGATAATTCATGTTTTAGGCTATTGAGGAAGTATGGTGGGATGTACTGGGGTCCACTGAGGCTGAGATATTTGCTTTAGTGAGGCAACCAGTACATACTTCCTTGTTATAGTTGGAGGGGTTATGCCTGAGGGTATTTTGGGGAGGGATGTTTGCATGGGGGAGGGGGTAAAGTTGGAATTGAATTTGTCCACTAACAGGTTTGCTATATCGTCAAGCTTGGTGAATGTGGCACCATTAACCATAATTTCTGTGTGCTGCCCATAAGGTTTCTGACACAGATGTAGAAGGCCGTATGATTATCTTTCACCAGGGAGACTATCTTAACCTCAACTTTCATTTTGCTTGACTGAATTAACTCTCTTAGTTGCCTATTTAGTTTGATGACAGGGTTTTTATCTTTAGGGGAATTACCCTTCCTGATTTTTGCCATATTTTTTCCCTTTGTTGTATATCCTGTTCAATCTGGGATGTTACTAGGGTGGTTTGTTTCTGGAACTAGTCATGTGCTTATTTCTGGTAGGTAGAGCAGCCACTATGCAACGACTGACATGGCTGCACAGAGTTTGTGAGAGGAATTCAGCACAGCCTGCTATCTTCTTAGGGTTTGGAGGGGCACTGAATTTTGACAAACCATCACTTACTAAAAGGTCGTTTACCTTGGAGTAGTTCCTAACTGTTACTGGTTTTACTGGGATTGCAGAGTTGATTTTGATTTTAAAGGAGACAGCTTTGTGGTTGGACCTTACCACAAAGTCCAGTGTGATGGAACCTCTAGTGGACAAATTCAATTCTTGGTCAAGGTTGTTTGTATTTATGAAGTCCAGGTATCTCTGTGCCTGTGAATCTGAGATCATGTAGGATTACCAATCTATAGAGGGGTAATTAAAGTTTCCCCTTGACTAGGGTTTAGGTTGGATGCTAAGTGTATCCGGTAGGTCCATGTATGCATTCTTGGCACATGGAGGGTGACCTATAACTGGCTAGGATATGATACAGGATTTTGTCTATGGTAATCTGCACATGGAAGAATTCCAGCACATCATCCAGTTTAACCACTGTAGAGGTATGTTTATTATTGATGTATATTCATACACCTCCACCTTTAGTCCTTGTCTGTGCAGCTACTGGTGTAAAAGTGTGGAAGGCACTGAAACTTTGCACTGCCGGGGGTACTTTCTGCTGCTTTAAACCATGTCTTAGTAAATGCACAGACATTTATATTCTCACTCATGAGGAAGGGTTGGAGGGAGTGTAGTTTTTTATTTAGGCTCCCGGTATTGCAGCAGTACCATCTTAAGGGTCAGTTGATTTTGATTTTGCTATGGTGGTAGGTTTGTTAATTTTCCATTGCCTAAAAAACACACTACAGGGCTGGATAAAATTTTAGCCAAAATTTGAAAGGCTATAGGGACAAAGTGCAGACCATCATTGGCAAAGCCTCTCAAGATGAGAAATACTGGATCTCCTTAGAATGGCACCAGAAAGACAGCCAGTTGTTGAACTCAATCATTTTTCTGGTCATATTGTTGCATTATCATCCTCAGTGATACATTGTATCATGGTATCATCCTCAGTGAGGGTAATATGCGCTGGTATCATCCTCAGCGATACATTGTATCATTGAATCATCCTCAGTGATACATTGTATCATTCTCAGTGATACATTGTATCATTGTATCATCCTCACTGATACATTGTATCACTGTATCATTCTCAGTGATACATTGCATCATCGTATCATTGTATCATCCTCAGTGATACATTGTACCATTGTATCATCCTCAGTGAAACATGGTATCATTGCATCATTCTCAGTGATACACTGTATCATTGTATCATTCTCCGTGATACATTGTATCATTGTATCATCCACAGTGATACATTATATCATTGTATCATCCTCAGTGATACATTGTATCATTGTAACATTGTATCATCCTCAGCGAGGATAATATGCTGTTCAGATCATTGTGACATCATCCTGAGTGATACATTGTATCATTGTATCATTGTAGCATTGTATCATTCAAAATGAAAGTAATATGCTGCTCACTGCACTGTGACATCATCCTCAGTGATGCATTGTATCATTCTATCATTGTATCATCCTCAGTGATGGCAATATGCTACTGGTATCATCCTCAATGATATATTGTATCATTGTATCATTGTATCATCCTCAGTGATACAGTGTATCATTGTATAATCCTCAGTGAGGGTAATATGCTGCTCAGTGCACTGTGATATCATTCTCAGAATTACATTGTATCATTCTCAGTGATGGTACTATGCTGCTATCATCATCAGTGATACATTGTATCATTGTATCACCCTCAGTGATACATTGCATCTTTGTATCATCATCAGTGATAGATTGTATCATTGTATCATTCTCAGTGAAACATTGTATCACTGTATAATCCGTAGTGATACATTGTATCATTGTATCATCCTCAGTGATATACTGTATCATTGAATCATCCTCAGTGATACATTGTATCCTTGTATCCTTGTATCATCCTCATTGTTACATTGTATAATTGTATCATGCTCAGTGATGCATTATATGATTGTAGCATCCTCAGTGATATATTGTATCATTGTATCATTGTATCATCCTCAGAGATACATTGTATCATTGTATTATCCTCAGTGATAAATTGTATCATTTTATCATTGTATTATCCTCAGTGATATATTGCATCATCGTATCATTGTATCACCCTCAGTGATACATTGCATCATCATCAGTGATATATTGTGCCATTGTATCATCCTCAGTGATACATTATCATTGTATCATCTTCAGTGATGCATTGTATCATTGTATCACCCTCAGTGATGCTAATATGCTGCTGGTATCATCCTCAGTGATAAATTGTATCATTGTATCATTCTCAGTGATGGTAATATGCTGCTCTATGCATTGTGACATCATCCTCAGTGACACATTGTATCATTGTATCATCCTTAGTGATGGTAATATGCTTCTATCGTCCTCAGTGATACATTGTATCATTGTATCATCCTCAGTGATACATTACATCATTCTCAGTGATGGCTATATGCTGCTCAGTGCACTGAGACATCATCCACTGTGATACATTGTATCATTGTATCATGGTATCATCCTCAGTGAAACAGTGTATCATTGTAACATTGTACCACCCTCAGTGATACACTGTAACATTATATCACCCAAAGTGATACATTGTACCATTGTATCATCCTCATGGATACATTGTATTACCGTATCATACTAAGTGATACATTGTATCATTGTATATCCTTAGGGATACATTGTATCATTGTATCATTCTCAGTGATACATTGTATCATTGTATCATCCTCAGTGATACATTGTATAAGTGTGTCATCCTCAGTGATGCATTGTATCATTGTATCATCCTCAGTGATACATTGTATCATTGTATCGTCAAACTTGGGAACACATACACAAACTCACAAAGTTCTCAAATTCAGGATGGTGCTGGTAAGTTGACGCACACTGGTGAAAAATGGTAAATCCCGCTATGCAGCTCTGGAATAAATCAATCCTTTCTTATTCAAAGGTTATCCAAACAGTTGCCATGTTCAAGCATCCAAATGTAAATAATGGACAAAAGGTAGAACTAAAACCAAACTGGACCAAACAGGGCCAGAAGTTTATTAAAACATTAAGCAACACGGTACAAAAATACTGCTTTTCGTCCTTTCACCATACAAAGACTTCTTCAGACAAATGGTTCTACACAAGAAACCAGCCTGTGTTATAAAGGCAATTTCAAATTCAAATTGTGCCCCTTATTTTCTGATTCCAAAGCATTTGTCATTTCCTCTTCCTAGTTGTACACCCATTCAGTAGTATACACAATTCACTTGCAAGAACAAAAATAAAAATAAAAATAAGGTTAAAACATTAAAATGTGTGAAAGTGCAATGGGTAAAAATACACAAAAGTAAATCCCCATTTCAAGTATAAACTCACTAAACAAGTATGGGTAATATGGACTATGAGAATAACAAGTCCAAACATACACATTAAAACATTTGAACATTATGTCATTATGTAATGTATTGTATCATTGTATCATCCTCAGTGATGCATTGTTTCATTGTATCTTCATCAGTGATACATTGTATCATTGTATCATTGTATCACCCTCAGTGATGTAATATGCTACTCAATGCCAGGCTCACACCAGCCTGAGACATAGTCCCTAAACACCATAATGTCTATCTTTAAATTGTGCACGGAGGTACACATGGACAAAGATGCAATCATACTGGTGCCTGTGGCGTAATGACCTGAATGTATCTGTGATTTGGTGTATCCTGGTTCCGGACAAGCAGCTAACAGGTATCTCCTCCTTACTAAACGGGATAGAGGGGCATCAGTATATCTTACAATGGAGTCCCCTATGATGAACCATTATCTTCTCCTTGTTCAGCTTGGTTAGAGGGACATCAGTACCTCTTATAATGGAGTCCCCTGTGATGAACCATTATCTTCTCCTTGTTCAGCCTGGTTAGAGGGACATCAGTACCTCTTATAACAGAGTCCGCTATGATGAACCATTATCGTCTCCTTGTTCAGCCTGGTTAGAGGGATATCAGTACCTCTTAGAATGAAGTCCCCTATGATGAACCTTTAACTTCTCCTTGTTCAGCCTGGTTAGAGGGACGTCAGTACCTCTTATAATAGAGCCCCCTATGATGAACCATTATTTTTTCCTTGTTCAGCCTAGTTAGAGGGACATCTGTACCTCTTATAATGGAGTCCACTATGATGATCCAATATCTTCTCCTTGTTCAGCCCAGTTAGAGGGACACCTGTACCTCTTATAATGGAGTCCCTTATGATGAACCATTATCTTCTCCATGTTCAGCCTGGTTAGAGGGACATCAGTACCTCTTATAATGGAGTCCCCTGTGATGAACCATTATCGTCTCCTTGTTCAGCCTCGTTAGAGGGATACCTCTTATAATGGAGTCCCCTATGATGAACCATTATCATCTCCTTGTTCAGCCTGGTTAGAGGGACAGCAGTACCTCTTATAATGGAATCCCCTATGATGAACCATTATCTTATCCTTGTTCAGACTTGTTAGAGGGACATCAGTACCTCTTATAATGAAGTCCCCTATGATGAACCTTTATCTTCTCCTTGCTCAGCCTGGTTAGAGGGACATCAGTACTTCTTATAATGGAGTCCCCTGTGATGATCCAATATCTTCTCCTTGTTCAGCCCGGTTAGAGGGACACCTGTACCTCTTACAATGGAGTCCCTTATGATGAACCATTATCTTCTCCTTGGTCAGCCTGGTTAGAAAGACATCAGTACCTCTTATAATGGAGTCCCCTATGATGAACCATTATCGTCTCCTTGTTCAGCCTGGTTAGAGGGACATCAGTACCTCTTATAATGGAGTCCCCTATGATGAACCATTATCTTCTCCTTGTTCAGACTTGTTAGAGGGACATCAGTACCTCTTATAATGAAGTCCCCTATGATAAACCATTTCATCTCCTTATTCAGCCTGGTTAGAGGGACGTCAGTACCTCTTATAATGGAGTCCCCTTTGATGAACCATTATCTTCTACTTGTTCACGTTGGTTAGAGGGACATCAGTACCTCTTATAATGGAGTCGCCCTATGATGAACCTTTATCTTCTCCTTGTTCAGCCTGGTTAGAGGGACATCAGTACCTCTTATAAATGAGTCCCCTATGATGAACCATTATCTTCTCCTTGTTCAGCCTGGTTAGAGGGACATCAGTACTTCTTATAATGGAGTCGCCCTATGATGAACCTTTATCTTCTCCTTGTTCAGCCTGGTTAGAGGGACATCAGTACCTCTTATAAATGAGTCCCCTATGATGAACCATTATCTTCTCCTTGTTCAGCCTGGTTAGAGGGACATCAGTACTTCTTATAATGGAGTCCCCTGTGATGAACCATTATCTTCTCCTTGTTCAGCCTGGTTAGAGGGACATCAGTACCTCTTATAATGGAGTCCCCTATGATGAACCATTATCTTCTTGTTATTCAGCCTGGTTAGAGGGGCATCTGTACCTCTTATAATGGAGTCCACCTATGATGAACCATTATCTTCTCCTTGTTCAGCCTAGTTAGAGGGACATCAGTACCTCTTTTAATGGAGTCCCCTATGATGAACCATTATCTTTTCCTTGTTCAGCCTAGTTAGAGGGACATCAGTACCTCTTATAATGGAGTCCCCTATGATGAACCATTACCATCTCCTTGTTCAGCCTGGTTAGAGGGACATCAGTACCTCTTATAATGGAGTCACCTAAGATGAACCATTATCTTCTCCTTATTCAGCCTGGTTCGAGGGACATCATTACCTCTTATAATGGATTCCCTTATGATGAACCATTATCTTCTTCTTGATCAGCTTGGTTAGAGGGACATCAATTTCTCTTGTAATGGAGTCCCCCTTTGATGATCCATTATCTTCTCCTTGTTCAGCCTGGTTAGAGGGACATCAGCACCTCTTATAATTGAGTCCCCTATGATGAACCATTATCTTCTCCTTGTTCAGCCTGGTTAGAAGGATAGCAGTACCTCTTATAATGATGTCACCTATGATGAACCATTATCTTCTCCTTTGTCAGCCTGGTTAGAGGGACATCAGTACCTCTTATAATGGAGTCCCCTATGATGAACCATTATCTTCTACTTGTTCAGCCTGGTTAGAGAGACATCAGTACCTCTTATAATGGAGTCCCCTGTGATAAAACATTCTCTTCTCCTTGTTCAGCCTGGTTAGAGGGCCATCTGTACCTATTATAATGGAGTCCACCTATGATGAACCATTATCTTCTCCTTGTTCAGCCTGGTTAGTGGGACATGAGTACCTCTTATAATGGAGTCCCCTATGATGAAACATTACCATCTCCTTGTTTAGACTGGTTAGAGGGACATCAGTACCTCTTATAATGGAGTCACCTAAGATGAACCATTATCTTCTCCTTATTCAGCCTGGTTCGAGGGACATCATTACCTCTTATAATGGATTCCCCTATGATGAGCCATTATCTTCTCCTTGTTCAGCCTGGTTAGAGGGACATCAGCACCTCTTATAATTGAGTCTCCTATGATGAACCATTATCTTCTCCTTGTTCAGCCTGGTTAGAAGGATAGCAGTACCTCTTATAATGATGTCACCTATGATGAACCATTATCTTCTCCTTTGTCAGCCTGGTTAGAGGGACATCAGTACCTCTTATAATGGAGTCCCCTGTGACGAAACATTATCTTCTCCTTGTTCAGCCTGGTTAGAGGGACATCAGTACTTCTTATAATGGAGTCCCCTATGAAGAACCATTATCTTCTCCTTGTTCACACTGGTTAGAGAGACATCAGTACCTGTTATAATGGAGTCCACTATGATGAACTATTATCTTCTCCTTGTTCAGCCTGGTTAGAGGGACATCAGTACCTCTTATAATGGAGTCCCCTATGATGAATTATTATCTTCTCCTTGTTCAGCTTGGTAAGAGGGACTTCAGTACCTCTTATAATAGAGTCCCAATATGATGAAACATTTTCCTCCCCTTGTTCATACTGGTTACAGGGACATTAGTGCCTCTTATTATGGTGTCCTTATGATGAGCCATTATCTTCTCCTTGTTCAGCCTGGTTAGGGGGACATCAGTACCTCTTATAATGGAGTCCCCTATGATGAACCATTATCTTCTGCTTGTTCAGCCTGGTTAGAGGGAACCATTACCTCTTATAATGGAGTCCCCTATGATGAACCAGTATCTTCTCCTTGTTCAGCCTGGTCTGAGGGGCATCAGTATATCTTACAATGTAGTCCCTTACGATGAACCATTATCTTCTCCTTGTTCAGCCTTGTTAGAGGGATTTCAGTACCTTTTATAATGAAGTCCCCTATGACAAACCTTTAACTTCTCCATCTTCAGCCTGGTTAGAGGACATCTGTACCTCTTATAATGCAGTCCCCTATGATGAACCATTATCCTCTTTTTGTTCAGCCTGGTTAGAGGGACATCTGTACCTCTTATAATGGAGTGCCCTATGATGATCCAATATATTTTCCTTGTTCAGCCCGGTTAGAGGGACATCTGCACCTCTTATAATGGAGTTCCCTATGATGATCCATTGTCGTCTCCTTGATCAGCCTGGTTAGAGGGACATCAGTACCTCTTATAATGGAGTCCCCTATGATGAACTATTATCTTATCCTTGTTCAGCCTTGTTAGAGGGACATCAGTATCTCTTATAATGAAGTCCCCTATGATGAACCATTATCTTCTCCTTGTTCAGCCTGGTTAGAGGGAAGTCAGAACCTCTTATAATGGAGTCCCCTATAATGAACCAATATCTTCTACTTGTTCACCCTGGTCAGAGGGTCATCAATACCTCTTATAATGGAGTCCCCTATGATGAACCGTTATCTACTCCTTGTTCAGCCTGGTTAGAGGGGCATCAGTACCTCTTATAATGGAGTCCCCCTTTGATGATCCATTCTCTTCTTGTTCAGCCTGGTTAGAGGGACATCAGTACCTCTTATAAAGAGGTCCCCTGTGATGAACCATTACCTTTTCCTTGTTCAGCCTGGTTAGAGGGACATAAGAACCTCTTATAATGGAGTCCTCTGTGATGAACCATTAACCTCTCCTTGTTCAGCCTGGTTAGAGGGGCATCAGTATTTCTTGTAATGGAGTCCCCCTTTGATGATCCATTATCTTTTCCTTGTTCAGCTTGGTTAGAGGGGCCTCAGCACCTCTTATAATTGAGTCCCCTATGATGAACCACTATCTTCTCCTTGTTCAGCCTGGTTAGAAGAACATCAGTACCTCTTATAATGATGTCACCTATAATGAGCCATTATCTTCTCCTTTGTCAGCCTGGTGAGAGAGACATCAGTACCTCTTATAATGGAGTCCCCTATAATGAACCATTATCTTCTCCTTGTTCAGCCTGGTTAGAGGGACATCAGTGCTTCTTATAATGGAGTTCCCCTTTGATGATCCATTATCTTCTCCTTATTCAGCCTGGTTAGAGGGACATCAGTAACTATTATAATTGAGTCCCCTGTGATGAACCATTATATTCTCCTTGTTCAGCCTGGTTAGAAGGACAGCAGTACCTCTTATAATGGAGACCCCATGATGAACCATTATCTTCTCTTTGTTCAGCCTGGTCTGAGGGGCATCAGTATATCTTACAATGGAGTCCCTTTATGATGAACCATTATTTTCTCTTTGTTCTGCCTGGTTAGAGTGACATCATTACCTCTTATAATGTAGTCCCTTATGATGAACCATTATCTTCTCCTTGTTCAGCATTGTTAGAGGGATTTCATTACCTCTTATAGTGAAGTCCCCTATGATGAACCTTTAACTTCTCTTTGTTCAGCCTGGTTAGAGGGACATCTGTACCTATTATAATGGAGTCCCCTATAATGAACCATTATCTTCTCCTTATTCAGCCTGGTTAGAGGGACATCAGTACCTCTTATAATGAAGTCTCCTATGATGAACCATTATCTTCTCCTTGTTCAGCCTGGTTAGAGGGACATCACTACCTCTTATAAATGAGTCACCTGTGATGATCCATTATCTTCTCCTTGTTCAGATTCGTTAGAGGGACATCAGTAACTCTAATAATAGAGTCCCCTTTGATGATCCATTATCTTCTCTTTGTTCAGCCTGGTTAGAGGGACATCAGTACCTCTTATAATTGAGTCCCCTATGATGAACCATTATATTCTCCTTGTTCAGCCTGGTTAGAAGGACTTCAGTACCTCTTATAATGAAGTCCCATATAATGAACTATTATCTTTTCCTTTGTCAGCCTGGTTAGAGGGACATCAGTACCTCTTATATTGGAGTCCCCTATGAAGAACCACTATCTTCTCCTTGTTCAGCATGGTTAGAGGGACATCAGTACCTCTTATAATGGAGTCCCCTATGATGAACCATTATCTTCTCCTTGTTCAGCCTGGTTAGAGGGACATCTGTACCTCTTATGCTGGAGTCCCCTATGATGAACCATTATCTTCTCCTTGTACAGCCTGATTAGAGGTACATTAGTAGCTCTTATATTGGAGTCCCCTATGATGATCCATTATCTTCTCCTTGTTCAGCTTTGTTAGAGGGACATCAGTACCTCTTATATTGGAGTCCCCTATGAAGAAACACTATCTTCCCCTTGTTCAGCCTGGTTAGGGGAACATCAGTACCTCTTATAATGTAGTCCCCTATGATGAACCATTATCTTCTCCTTGTTCAGCCTGTTTAGAGGGACATCAGTACCTCTTATAATGAAGTCTCCTAAGATGAACCATTATCTTCTCCTTGTTCAGCCTGGTTAGAGGGACATCAGTACCTCTAATAATGGAGTCCATTATGATGAACCATTATCTTCTCCTTGTTCAGACTGGTTAGAGGGACATCTCTACCTCTAATAATAAAGTCCCAAATGATGAACCATTATCTTCTCCTTGTTCATTCTGGTTAGAGAGACATTAGTACCTCTTATAATGGAGTCCCGCTATGATGAACCATTATCTTCGCCTTGTTCTGCCTGGTCAGAGGGACATCAGTACCTCTTATAATGGAGTCCCATATGATGAGTCATTAACTCCTCCTTGTTCAGCTTGGTTTGACGGACAACAGTGCCTCTTATAATGGAGTGCCCTATGAAGAACCATTATCTTCTCCTTGTTCTGCCTGGTTAGAGGGACATCAGTACCTCTTATAATTGAGTCCCCTATGATGAGCCATTAACTCCTCCTTGTTCAGCTTGGTTTGACAGACAACAGTGCCTCTTATAATGGAGTGCCCTATGAAGAACCATTATCTTCTCCTTGTTCAGCCTGGTTAGATGGACATCAGTACCTCTTATAATGGAGTCCACTATGATGAACCATTATCTTCTCCTTGTTCAGCCTGGTTAGAGAGACATCAGTACCTCTTATAAAGGAGTCACCTAAGATGAACCATTATCTTCTCCTTGTTCAGCCTAGTTAGAATGACATCAGTACCTCTTATAATGGAGTCCCCTATGATGAACCGTTATCTTCTTTTTGTTCAGTCATGTTAGAGGGACATCAGTACATCTTTTAATGGATTCCCCTATGATGAATGATTATCTTCCCCTTGTTCAGCCTGGTTACAGGGATATCAGTGCCTCTTATAATTGAGACCCACATGATGAAACATTATATTCTCCTCGTTCAGCCTTGTTAGAAGGACATCAGTACCTCTTATAATGACGTCACCTATGATGAACCATTATCTTCTCCTTGCTCAGCCTGGTTAGAGGGACATCAGTACCTCTTATAATGGAGTCCCCTATGATGATCCATTATCTTCTCCTTGTTCAGCCTGGTTAGAGGGACATCAGTACCTCTTATAATAGAGTTCCCTATGATGAACCAATATCTCCTCCTTGTTCATCCTGGTTAGAGAGATATCAGTACCTCTTATAATGCAGTCCCCAATGATGAACCATTGTCTTCTCCTTGTTCAGACTGGTTAGAGAGACATTAGTACCTCTTATAATGGAGACCCTATGATGAACCATTATCTTCTCCATGTTCTGCCTGGTTACAGGGACATCAGTACCTTTTATAATGGAGTCCCCTGTGATGAACCATTATCTTCTCCTTATTCATCCTGGTTAGGGGGGCATCAGTACCTCTTATAATTGAGTCCACCTATGATGAACCATTATCTTCTCCTTGTTCAGCCTGGTTAGATGGACATCAGTTCCTCTTACAATGGAGGCCCCTATGATGAACCATTACCCTCTAATTGTTCAGCCTGGTTAGAGGGACATCAGTGTCTCTTATAATGGAGTCCCCTATGAAGAACCATTATCTTCTCCTTGTTCAGCCTGGTTAGAAGGTCATCAGTACCTCTTATAATGGAGTCCCCTATGATGAACCATTATCTTCTCCTTGTTCAGCCTGGTAGGATGGACATCAGTACCTCTTATAAAGATGTCCCCTGTGATGAACCATTATCTTCTCCATGTTCAGCCTGGTATGAGGGACATCAGTACCTCTTATAATGGAGTCCCCTATGATGAACCATTATCTTCTCCTTGTTCAGCCTGGTTAGAGGGACATCAGTACCTCTTATAATGGAGTCACCTAAGATGAACCATTATCTTATCCTTGTTCAGCCTGGTTAGAATGGCATCAGTACCTCTTATAATGGAGTCCCCTATGATGAACCGTTATCTTCTTTTTGTTCAGTCTTGCTAGAGTGACATCAGTACCTCTTTTAATGGATTCCCCTATGATGTACCACTATCTTCTCCTTGTTCAGCTTGGTTAGAGGGACATCAGTACCTCTTATAATGACGTCACCTATGATGAACCATTATCTTCTCCGTTGTCAGCCTGGTTAGAGGGACATCAGTACCTCTTATAATAGAGTTCCCTATGATGAACCAATATCTTCTCCTTGTTCATCCTGGTTAGAGAGACATCAGTACCTCTTATAATGCAGTCCCCAATTTATTTATTTTATTTTATTTTACATTTGTTGACCGGGCTAGTCTAGCTGGATATATGTCCATTTTCAGTAGAGGCCCGGGGAGAAAAGCTCCACACATAACATAAGCAAGACAGATAGACATATTGTTAATAAAGACATTACACATAAAAATATACATTTAGATCAACTACTAATCAAAAATCAGCATACATTAAAGGAACTCCAAAATTTAGATTCATACAAATGTTCCATTGTATGATGAACCATGATGAACCATTATCTTCTCCTTGTTCAGCCTGGTTACAGGGACATCAGTACCTCTTATAATGGAGTCCCCTATGATGAACCATTATCTTCTCCATGTTCTGCCTGGTTACAGGGACATCAGTACCTCTTATATTGGAGTCCCCTGTGATGAACCATTATCTTCTCCTTGTTCAGCCTGGTAAGAGGGGCCTCAGTACCTCTTATAATTGAGTCCACCTGTGATGAACCATTATCTTCTCCTTGTTCAGCCTGGTTAGAGGGACATCAGTTCCTCTTATAATGGAGTCCCCTATGATGAACCATTACCCTCTCCTTGTTCAACCTGGTTAGAGGGACATCAGTACCTATTATAATGGAGTCCCCTATGATGAACTATTATCTTCTCCTTGTTCAGCGTGTTTAGAGGGACATCGGTACCTCCTATAATGCAGTCCTCTGTGTCGAACCATTGTCTTCTCCTTGTTCAGCCTGATTACGGGGACATCAGTACCTCTTTATAATAGAGTCCCCTATGATGAACCAGTATCTTTTCCTTGTTCAGCCTGGTCTGAGGGACATCAGTATATCTTACAATGGAGTACCTTATGATGAACCATTATCAATTCTTTGTTCAGCCTGGTTAGAGGGACATCAGTACCTCGTATAATGGAGTTCACTTAGGATGAACCGTTATCTTCTCCTTTGTCAGCCTGGTTAGAGGGACATCAGTATCTCTTATAATGAAGTCTCCTAAGATGAACCATTATCTTCTCCTTGTTCAGCCTGGTTAGAGGGACATCAGTACCTCTAATAATGGAGTCCATTATGATGAACCATTATCTTCTCCTTGTTCAGACTGGTTAGAGGGACATCTCTACCTCTAATAATAAAGTCCCAAATGATGAACCATTATCTTCTCCTTGTTCATTCTGGTTAGAGAGACATTAGTACCTTTTATAATGGAGTCCCGCTATGATGAACCATTATCTTCTCCTTGTTCTACCTGGTTAGAGGGACATCAGTACCTCTTATAATGGAGTCCCCTATGATGAGCCATTAACTCCTCCTTGTTCAACTTGGTTTGACGGACAACAGTGCCTCTTATAATGGAGTGCCCTATGAAGAACCATTATCTTTTCCTTGTTCAGCCTGGTTAGAAGGACATCAGTACCTCTTATAATGGAGTCCACTATGATGAACCATTATCATCTCGTTGTTCAGCCTGGTTAGAGAGACATCAATACCTCTTATAATGGAATCACCTAAGATGAACCATTATTTTCTCCTTGTTCAGCCTAGTTAGAATGACGTCAGTACTTCTTATAATGGAGTCCCCTATGATGAACCGTTATCTTCTTTTTGTTCAGTCATGTTAGAGGGACATCAGTACATCTTTTGATGGATTCCCCTATGATGAACGATTATCTTCTCCTTGTTCAGCCTGGTTACAGGGATATCAGTGCCTCTTATAATTGAGTCCCCCATGATGAACCATTATATTCTCCTCATTCAGCCTTGTTAGAAGGACATCAGTACCTCTTATAATGACGTCACCTATGTTGAACCATTATCTTCTCCTTGTTCAGCCTGGTTAGAGGGACATCAGTACCTCCTATAATGGAGTCCCCTGTGATGAACCATTATCTTCTCCTTGTTCAGCCTGGTTAGAGGGACATCAGTACCTCTTATAATAGAGTTCCCTATGATGAACCAATAGCTTCTCCTTGTTCATCCTGGTTAGAGAGACATCAGTACCTCTTATAATGCAGTCCCCAATGATGAACCATTGTCTTCTCCTTGTTCAGTCTGGTTAGAGAGACATTAGTACCTCTTATAATGGAGACCCTATGATGAACCATTATCTTCTCCATGTTCTGCCTGGTTACAGGGACATCAGTACCTTTTATAATGGAGTCCCCTGTGATGAACCATTATCTTCTCCTTATTCATCCTGGTTAGAGTGGCATCAGTACCTCTTATAATTGAGTCCACCTATGATGAACCATTATCTTCTCCTTGTTCAGCCTGGTTAGATGGACATCAGTTCCTCTTACAATGGAGTCCCCTATGATGATCCATTACCCTCTAATTGTTCAGCCTGGTTAGAGGGACATCAGTGTCTCTTATAATGGAGTCCCCTATGAAGAACCATTATCTTCTCCTTGTTCAGCCTGGTTAGAAGGTCATCAGTACCTCTTATAATGGAGTCCCCTATGATGAACCATTATCTTCTCCTTGTTCAGCCTGGTAGGATGGACATCAGTACCTCTTATAAAGAAGTCCCCTGTGATGAACCATTATCTTCTCCATGTTCAGCCTGGTATGAGGGACATCAGTACCTCTTATAATGGAGTCCCCAATGATGAACCATTATCATTTCCTTGTTCAGACTGGTTAGAGGGACATCAGTACCTCTTATAATGGAGTCCCCTATGATGAACCATTATCTTCTCCTTGTTCAGCCTGGTTAGAGGGACATCAGTACCTCGTATAATGGAGTCCAGTTATGATGAACCATTTTCTTCTCCTTGTTCAGCCTGGTTAGAGGGACATCAGTACCTCTTATAATGGAGTCACATAAGTTGAACCATTATTTTATCCTTGTTCAGCCTGGTTAGAATGACATCAGTACCTCTTATAATGCAGTCCCCTATGATGAACCGTTATCTTCTTTTTGTTCAGTCTTGCTAGAAGGACATCAGTACCTCTTTTAATGGATTCCCCTATGATGAACCATTATCTTCTCCTTGTTCAGCTTGGTTAGAGGGGCATCATGATCTCTTATAATGGAGCCTCATTTTGATGATCCATTATCTTCTCCTTGTTCAGCCTGGTTAGAGGGACATCAGTACCTCTTATAATGACGTCACCTATGATGAACCATTATCTTCTACTTTTTCAGCCTGGTTAGAGGGACATCAGTACCTCTTAAAATTGAGTCCCCTATGATGAACCATTATCTTCTCCTTGTTCAGCCTGGTTAGAAGGACATCAGTACCTCTTATAATGACGTCACCTATGATGAACCATTATCTTCTCCGTTATCAGCCTGGTTAGAGGGACATCAGTACCTCTTATAATAGAGTTCCCTATGATGAACCAAGATCTTCTCCTTGTTCATCCTGGTTAGAGAGATATCAGTACCTCTTATAATGCAGTCCCCAATGATGAACCATTATCTTATCCTTGTTTAGCCTGGTTACAGGGACATCAGTACCTCTTATAATGGAGTCCCCTATGATGAACCATTATCTTCTCCATGTTCTGCCTGGTTACAGGGACATCAGTACCTCTTATAATGGAGTCACCTATGATGAACCATTATCTTCTCCATGTTCTGCCTGGTTACATGGACATCAGTTCCTCTTATAATGGAGTCCCCTATGATGAACCATTACCCTCTCCTTGTTCAGCCTGGTTAGAGGGAAATCAGTACCTATTATAATGGAGTCACCTATGATGAACTATTATCTTCTCCTTGTTCAGCGTGTTTAGAGGGACATCGGTACCTCTTATAATGCAGTCCCCTGTGTCGAACCATTGTCTTCTCCTTGTTCAGCCTGATTACAGGGACATCAGTACCTCTTATAATAGAGTCCCTTTTGATGAACCAGTATCTTTTCCTTGTTCAGCCTGGTCTGAGGGACATCAGTATATCTTACAATGGAGTACCTTATGATGAACCATTATCAATTCTTTGTTCAGCCTGGTTAGAGGGACATCAGTACCTCTTATAATGGAGTCCCCTGTGGTGAACCATTATCTTCTCCTTGTTCAGCCTGGTTATAGGGACATCAGTACCTCTTATAATGGAGTCCCCTATGATGAACCATTATCTTCTCCTTGTTCAGCCTGGATAGAGGGACATCAGTACCTCTTATAATGGAGTCCCCTATGATGAACCATTATCTTCTCCTTTTTTGACTGGTTAGAGGTGCACCATTACCTCTTATAATGGAATCCCTTATGATGAACCATTATATTCTCTTTTTTTAGCCTGGTTAGAGGGACATCATTACCTCTTATAATGTAGTCCCTTATGATGAACCATTATCTTCTCCTTGTTCAGCCTTGTTAGAGGGATTTCAGTACCTCTTATAATGAAGTCCCCTAGGATGAACCTTTAACTTCTCCATGTTCAGCCTGGTTAGAGGGACATCTGTACCTCTTATAATGGAGTCCCCTATGATGAACCATTGTCTTCTCCTTGTTCAGCCTGGTTAGAGGGACATCTGTACATCTTATAATGGAGTCCCTTATGATGATCCAATATCTTTTCCTTGTTCAGCCCGGTTAGAGGGACATCTGTACCACTTATAATGGAGTCCCCTATGATGATCTATTATTGTCTCGTTGATCCGCCTGGTTAGAAGGACATCAGTACCTCTTATAATGGAGTCCCCTACGATGAACCGTTATCTTTTCCTTGTTCAGCCTTGTTAGAGGGACATCAGTATCTCTTATAATGAAGTCCCCTATAATGGACCATTATCTTCTAGTTGTTCACCCTCATCAGAGGGACATCAGTACCTCTTATAATGGAGTCCCCTATGAAGAACCATTATCTTCTCCTTGTTCAGCCTGGTTAGAGGGACATCATTGCCTCTTATAATGGAGTCTCCCTTTGATGATCCATTATCTTCTCCTTATTCAGCCTGGTTAGAGGGACATCAGTACCTCTTATAATTGAGTCCCCTGTGATGAACCATTATATTCTCCATGTTCAGCCTGGTTAGAAGGCCAGCAGTACCTCTTATAATGAAGTCCCCTATAATGAACCATTATCTTCTCCTTTGTCAGCCTGGTTAGAGGGACATCAGTACCTCTTATAATGGAGCCCCTATGATGAACCATTATCTTCTCGTTGTTCATCCTGGTTAGAGAGACATCAGTACCTCTTATAATGGAGACCCCATGATGAACCATTATCTTCTCTTTGTTCAGCCTGGTCTGAGGGGCATCAGTATATCTTACAATGGAGTCCCTTTATGATAAACCATTATTTTCTCTTTGTTTTGACTGATTAGAGGGACATCATTACCTCTTATAATGTAGTCCCTTATGATGAACCATTATCTTCTCCTTGTTCAGCCATGTTAGAGGGATTTCAGTACCTCTTATAGTGAAGTCCCCTATGATGAACCTTTAACTTCTCCTTGTTTAGCCTGGTTAGATGGACATCTGTACCTCTTATAATGGAGTCCACTATAATGAACCATTATCTTCTCCTTGTTCAGCCTGGTTAGAGGGACATCTGTACCTCTTGTAATGAAGTCTCCTATGATGAACCATTATCTTCTCCTTGTTCAGCCTGGTTAGAGGGACATCAGTACCTCTTATAAATGAGTCCCCTGTGATGAACCATTAACTTCTCCTTGTTCAGCTTGGTTAAAGGGACATCAGTACCTCTTTTAATGAAGTCCCCTTTGATGATCCATTATCTTCTCTTTGTTCAGCCTGGTTAGGGGGACATCCGTACCTCTTATAATTGAGTCCCCTGTGATGAACCATTATATTCTCCTTGTTCAGCCTGGTCAGAAGGACATCAGTACCTCTTATAATTAAGTCCCCTATAATGAACCATTATCTTCTCCTTTGTCAGCCTGGTTAGAAGGACATCAGTACCTCTTATAATGGAGTCCCTCTCTGATTAACCTTTATCTTCTCCTTGTTTAGCCTGGTTAGAGGGACATCAGTACCTCTTATATTGGAGTCCACTATGAAGAACCACTAACTTCTCCTTGTTCAGCATGCTTAGAGAAACATCGGTACCTCTTATAATGGAGTCCCCTATGATGAACCATTATCTTCTACGTGTTCACCCTGGTCAGAGGGACATCAGCACCTTTTATAATGGAGTCCCCCTCTGATTAACCTTTATCTTCTCCTTGTTCAGCCTGGTTAGAGGGACATCAGTACCTCTTATATTGGAGTCCCCTATGAAGAACCACTATCTTCTCCTTGTTCAGCATGGCTAGAGGAACATCAGTACCTCTTATAATGGAGTTCCCTATGATGAACCTTTATCTTCTTATTGTTCACCGTAGTTAGAGGGACATCAGTACCTCTTATAATGGAGTCCCCTATGATGAACCATTATAGTCTCCTTGTACAGCCTGATTAGAGGTACATTAGTAGCTCTTATATTGGAGTACCCTATGATGATCCATTATCTTCTCCTTGTTCAGCTTAGTTAGAGGGACATCCGTACCTCTTATATTGGAGTCCACTATGAAGAACCACTATCTTCTCCTTGTTCAGCCTGGTTAGAAGGACATCAGTGCCTCTTATAATGAAGTCTTCTATGATGAACCATTATCTTCTCCTTGTTCAGCCTGGTTAGAGAGACATCAGTACCTGTTATAATGGAGTCCCCTATGATGAAGCATTATCTTCTCCTTGTTCAGCCTGGTTAGAGGGACATCAGTACCTCTTATAATGAAGTCTCCTATGATGAACCATTATCTTCTCCTTGTTCAGACTGGTTAGAGGGACATCAGTACCTCTAATAATGGAGTCCATTATGATGAACCATTATCTTCTCCTTGTTCAGACTGGTTAGAGGGACATCTCTACCTCTAATAATGGAGTCCCAAATGATGAACCATTATCTTCTCCTTGATCATTCTGGTTAGAGAGACATTAGTACCTCTTATAATGGAGTCCCACTATGATGAACCATTATCTTCTCCTTGTTCAGCCTGGTTAGAGGGACATCAGTACCTCTTATAATGGAGTCCACTATGATGAACCATTATCTTCTCCTTGTTCAGCCTGGTTAGATGGACATCAGTACCTCTTATAAAGAAGTCCCCTGTGATGAACCATTATTTTCTCCATGTTCAGCCTGGTATGAGGGACATCAGTACCTCTTATAATGGAGTCCTCTATGATGAACCATTATCTTCTCCTTGTTCAGCCTGGTTAGAGGGACATCAGTACCTCTTATAATGGAGTCCCCTATGATGAACCATTATCTTCTCCTTGTTCAGCCTAATTAGAATGACATCAGTATTTCTTATAATGGAGTCCCCTATGATGAACGATTATCTTCTCCTTGTTCAGCTTGGTTAGAGGAACATCATGATCTCTTATAATGGAGCCCCCCTTTGATGATCCATTATCTTCTCCTTGTTCAGCCTGGTTACAGGGATATCAGTACCTCTTATAGTGAAGTCCCCTATGATGAACCATTATATTCTCCTCGTTCGGCCTTGTTAGAAGGCCATCAGTACCTCTTATAATGACGTCACCTATGATGAACCATTATCTTCTCCTTGCTCAGCCTGGTTAGAGCAACATCAGTACCTCTTATAATAGGGTTCCCTATTATGAACCAATATCTTCTTCTTGTTCATCCTGGTTAGAGAGATATCAGTACCTCTTATAATGCAGTCCCCAATGATGAACCATTGTCTTCTCCTTGTTCAGCCTGGTTAGAGGGACATTAGTGCTTCTTATAATGGAGTTCCCTATTATGAACCATTATCTTCTCCTTGTTCAGCCTGGTATGAGGGACATCAGTACCTCTTATGATGGAGTCCCCTATGATGAACCATTATCTTCTCCTTGTTCAGACTGGTTAGAGGGACATCAGTACCTCTTATAATGGAGTCCCCTATGATGAACCATTATCTTCTCCTTGTTCAGACTGGTTAGAGGGACATCAGTACCTCTTATAATGGAGTCCCCTATGATGAACCATTATCTTATCCTTGCTCAGCCTTGTTAGAGGGACATCAGTACCTCTTATAATAAAGTCCCCTATGATGAACCATTATCATCTCCTTGACCAGCCTGGTTAGAGGGACATCAGTACCACTTATAATGGAGTCCCCTATGATGAAACATTATAGTTTTCTTTTTCAGCCTGGTTAGAGGAACATCAGTACCTCTTATAATGGAGTCCCCTATGATGAACCTTTATCTTCTCTTTGTTCAGTCTGGTTAGATGGACATCAGTACCTCTTATAATGGAGTCCCCTATGATGAACCTTTATCTTCTCCTTATTCAGCCTGGTTAGAAGGATATCAGTACCTCTTATAATGGAGTCCCTTATGATGAGATTCCTGGGAAGTGTGTTTGCTTTCTTACGGTGCTTTGTGTTTCAGGCGTCACTGAGAGTGACAGTATATGTGCAATTAAGTATTGTTTTTTCTGAGTGCCTCTGGGCTTGCTGAGGCATAGTTTTGATGTCATACAGGCTAGGTCATGTTTGTTGTTTTACCCCAGTTTCCTTACACCTGCATTCAGTTTGTATTTTACAAGCTAGATACTGGGGGTATGTCTTACTGTTTTATTGTTGGGATTCATTTATTTTGAATGTTTGTGATATTTTATATTTTTACTCAGTTTTTATGACAGTCTTTATTTTGTTATTAAAGTTTATGATGAACTGATTTTTATTATCCATTTTTATACATATGTTTTAGAATATTGTATATTCTATGGGAAAGGGTTAATACTCTATATATCGAGTATAGGCAGCTTATGTCTTAATGAGTTTTAGATAGTGCATTTAGTAAATGTTGGAATATGTCTTTAAATCTTTAAATGTTTTTGATGCTCATGGTTGGTTCCCGCCTTTTGCTGTATTTAAACATTTGAATGTGAGCTTTGAATTGGTCTGATGAAGCTGTAAGCGAAAGCGCTAACCATCGTATGTGCACGCAAATAAATATATTTTATTGGGAGATTATGGACTGAGACTGAATGTTTTTTGGATACCTGCAACTTCTGATTGAAGTAATCCGACCCTTCTTTGCTTTGCTCCTGGCTACTTTTATTGGTGGTGTTATCATTTATTGTTGTTTGCTAGGAGGATTTACCCTACGTGAACCTGTTTCTACAATTTTTATCTATCTATCTTTAATTATTTACTAACATTTGTTGACCAGAAACTTCACTGGTCAAAGACCTATTTTCAGTGGAGGCCCGGAGAGAAAATCCCCCAAAACATAGTTACAATGAAATTATTATTATTGTTTTTTTTATAACAGCATATATAAAGGTATTATAATAACAACATTAAAGCAGGGATTCAGTCAATTTAATTCAATGTACTTTTCTAAGTACACATATTACCGGTGCAATTTGTCAACTGTTTACCTTATTCTGCCATGTGGGTATTGTGTGATTACCTATCGAAACCATTGTAATACATTTGTCTCATATGACTATTGCATTCCACAGGTGATGTCAGCATAAATAAGAGGGTGTGGCCTTAAAGCCCTCGTGTTGTGGGGTGTGGGAGGGTAAAGGACATGGCCTTAAAGCCCTCATGTTGTGGGGTGTGGGCAGTGGCGGTAATGTCAGCATAAATAAGTAAGGGGGCATGGCCTTACAGCTCTCATGCTGTAGGGTGTGGAAGGTGATCCAGGTTTTGCCACACTTATTCAGCATAAACCATTCTCTCAAATTTAAAACAAAAGAAAACACATGCGAAAGGGTCAAGTAAATAAATAAATGAAACAACACATAATAAATGATAAGCAAAATATATAAACAAACTTTAACAAAAATACTTAAAATAGTATTACTGTCTTGAACGACAATCAGAAAGTGAAGAATCATGAAGCTGTAGCAGATCGAGGCGTTATTTTATGAAAGTATATCGATAAAGTAGTAAATGTATGTTATCACTGCTTTTGTTTAAAATAAAACACAAATATTTCTCTTTCCTTATAATTGTTGACATGCCTCACAACCAACCAGTACACATTTATTAGAATTACACTTGAATACATTTTAATCATTACATAAATACATGTTGCCACAATACATAAAAAGGGAATATTGTAATCAAAACAATAAAAATATACATGCACAAAAACACAGTGTCAATAAACACAAAAGCATAACCAATTTCCAGGGGAAGTAATGACCTTCAGCATGGATACTGTAGAGGCCACACACATAGTAAGAGATTCTAAAATATCAGCTTTCCTTCATTTATTTACCAGTTATGCTATACGCATTATAACCAGCTAACAGGGCAGTAGTATATACAAGATTGTTGCCCTAATATTCTGATGACAGCCTATTTGTTTGCACATTTCTTAATACATAATTAAGTCATTTGTATTACTAGTAGCCTTGTATTCAAGATTTCTAAGCACATTTCTTGGTGCAGAGATTAAAACTAAATTCTGGCCAGCACTGGACAGTCCCTAATCATTTCTGCCTGCGGTAAAGTACTTAATGATAATCAACAATCAGCATACTAATTAACACATTTGATAGCACGGGCATTATGTGCTTGTTTTAGGTTTATAGGTTCATAGGTAGGTACTAGGCTATCAGCCCTGGGGCCTATATAAGCCTAGCCAAAAAGGTTCCCTGGCTTTCGCCACCCAAGAATTTTTTTCTCCTGTGCCCCTGTCGAGCAGTGCCACAGCAGTGATCATCAGGGTGAATTTTTTATTTCCTATCCAGTCATCAGGATTTTTCTTAGAGGGCCAATGAGTAGCTTTGCTTGACATGAATGGGTAGTTTGATCCAGAGTATGGGAAGTCTCTGGGACGGGAATCTATCCCTCCAGCATGTTCTGTTTATTGTGGTGACAAGGTTTATGTCCCTGGAGCATGTGGTACGGAGAAACTGGGATTTCTTTAAGTGTAGCATGTCCAACAGCTCTGGGTTTGACATAGCTTTGTATGTTAGGCAGAGATCATCTCTGAGTAGGCGGTATGCGAAGGAGTGGAGCTGGAGTTTTTTGAGATGGTCTGCATATGGCATCTGTTTGAGGCCAGTAATCCTCTTAGTGAGGTATTTCTGTGGCCTTTCCAATTGTTGTAGGTGTCATTGTTGTAGGTGTCTTGTGAGATACATGCCAAACGGGGCATTGTACTTTATAATGGGTCTGATGAAGGATGAGTAGAGATGAACAATGACCTCCTTTTTTCTAGAGGAGAACTCTTTTGTGATGAGGTCTGCCATGTAGAAGGATTTCCTGACTACTGTGGTGATGTGGTTATCAAAGGAGAGACTAATGTCCACCTGTGTCCCGAAGTCACTTATCACACTTTCAGTGTTTAGTGAGCTACCGCCTATGTGGTAGCTTATGGGTACCGAGTTTTTCCCAAAGGGGATGACAATGCACTTCTTGGCACTGAGTTTGAGGCCATGACTTATACACCAAGCATCTGTCTCTGTGAGGCCCTTTTGTAGAATGTCTACATTATTCTATTATGGCTCCCAGTTTGCAGTCATCTGTGAACTTTGTTAACCAAAGACCTTCTGTGTTGGCCTGCACTTCAGAGAAGTAGATACCAAACAGGAGAGGACCTAGGACCGAACCCTGTGGTAATCCACTAGTCACTGGTCTGAAGTCAGACTTGGAGTTGGCTACTTTTACTGTGTGGGTTCTGTCAGTGAGCCAGTTGGCCACCCATCTTGTGACATAGGGATGTATGCCCAGTTTAGTGAGTTTATCTATAATTCCAGAGTAGGGGATGGTATCGAGAGCCTTAGTGAGGTCAAGATAGGCTGTGTGCACTACCTTGCCCTCGTCTACATCTCTGATGACTGCTTCAAAGAAGTCAGTCAGGTTTAGCAAACATGATCTACCTTTTACAAACCCAAACTGAGTGGGGTCCAGGGTTTGGAGGTTACCTATGTCTTTGTTTATAAGTTCCAATATGATATGTTCCATGGCCTTGCAGACCAGGCTTGTCAGGCTAATGGGACTGTAGTTTCTGGGGTCCATTGTGGAACTCCCTTTGTGGAGTGGGATAACCATCACTGTGCACCATTCAGTAGGCACATAGCCTGAGGTGAGACTATGATTGAACATGGTACTTAGGTGGGGTGCCAGCTTGTTCTGTAGTTCATGCAGTACACAGCCTGGGAAGTTGTCTGGTCCCATGGATGCTGTGTTCTTGGCTTTGGAGAGTGCGGTCTTTACTTGTTCATCTGTGATAACAGGGGCTTTGCATTCTTCTGGTATTAAGATGGACTCCTTGGAGGGTGAGAGGGGGGTAAAGTTAGCACTGAATCCATCTGCCAGGATGTTGGCAATATCGGTTGGTTCTGTATATTTAGTGACATTTTGCTGTAGCTCAGAACAGATCTGAATGTTCCCACTGAGATTCTTGACATAGCTGTAGAATGCTTTGTGGTTGTCTTTGGAATCAGTGGTGATTTTATTTTCATAACTGTCTTTGGAGGATTTTATGAGGGATCTGAGCTTCTTGCTGAGGCTGACCAGGGAGTTCCTCCAATCTCGGGGATTTTATTCTTTTTTGCAACAGCTTCTTCCTTCTGTTGTAGAGTTTGTTTATGCCAAGGGACTACCAGATTGTCTTCCTTTTTTTTTGGAGGATAGCGTCTTGGTTCTGTTGGGGGTGGCATGATCCATGCACTCCTGTATGTGCTTATACAGTGCATTTGTGTAAGATTCAGCAGTAGTACCTCTATTTTCCATCTGCATGGGTACCGTGAAGTTTGCCACTTCTGTCTTAAGAAGCATGAAGTTGGCTTTGGAGTAGTTTTTGGCAGTGGTTTCCTTAATCGTTGATGGGGGTGGGATATGGACTTCTAAGGTGATTAGCTTGTGATCAGATCTGACTGAGGAGTTGACCTCTGGTGTGGAACACCTGTTACCTATATTGGTAATGACCAGGTCCAGAATATTGCTGCCACTGGTGGAGGTGTGGATAAGCTGATCCAAGGCATTGGAATTTATGAATTCCAGAAAACGTTGGGCAAATGAGCTGGTACATGTGTAGTTTTCCCAGTTGATGGTGGGGTTGATGAAATTGCCCATAATTATGGTATTGGGTCATACCTTAATATTTTCCAGTATCTTAAGAAATGAAGAGTGGGAATCTTGGGGCATGGCGGGGGATCTCTAACAAGCTACAACCTGGATTGCAGTCTTGCCCAGTGTTAGTTGCACTTGGATAATTTTGGATGCATTATGTTGAGCAACTATCCTGGAGGTGTGGATATCCTTAATGAATATGGACACGCCTCCGCCTTTAGTGTTTTGGTCCCGGTTAGGTGGCAGATAGGTGTGGTATGAATTATAGCCTGGTAATGCAGGGGTGCTCTCTGGAACCTTGAACCAGGTCTCTGTTACTGCACAGATGTCGATGTTCTCCATTTTAAGGAGTGCCTCGAGTGAGTGCACATTGAGTCGCATTACCCTCAGAGTTTGCTTGCTTGTACCTGTTATGTTGGTGAATTTGGCATTTGAACCTTGCCTAAAAAAGGCAGTATAGGGGTGGCAAGAGCCTTAGCCAGTATCCAGAAACCCAGGGGCGATAGGTGCAGGCCATCCCTGGCAAAGCATCATGGTCTGCTGTGAAGAATCTGATCAGACTGAACACTAGAACTGATGCAGGAAAGTTTTTTTTAGGAAATTAACATCAAAGAGTCCCTGGGATTTACCTTCAAACATGCAAAGCACATCTCGTCTTCATAGTGTTGGAACACCATTCACATTTTTCCCTTTTTAGGCCATGTGCAGAGTCCTCTAGGGTGTGGTGGTCCAGGCTTCCCTTTTTAGGCCATGTGCAGAGTCCTCTAGGGTGTGCTGGTCCAGGCTTCCCTTTTTAGGCCATGTGCAGAGTCCTCTAGGGTGTGGTGGTCCAGGCTTCCCTTTTTAGGCCATGTGCAGAGTCCTCTAGGGTGTGGTGGTCCAGGCTTCCCTTTTTAGGCCATGTGCGGAGTCCTCTAGTGTGTGGTGGTCCAGGCTTCCCTTTTTAGGCCATGTGCAGAGTCCTCTAGAGTGTGGTGGTCCAGGCTTCCCTTTTTAGGCCATGTGCAGAGTCCTCTAGGGTGTGGTGGTCCAGGCTTCCCTTTTTACGCCATGTGCAGAGTCCTCTAGGGTGTGGTGGTCCAGGCTTCCCTTTTTAGGCCATGTGCAGAGTCCTCTAGGGTGTGGTGGTCCAGGCTTCCCTTTTTAGGCCATGTGCAGAGTCCTCTAGAGTGTGGTGGTCCAGGCTACTGATCAAGGCTTAGGCTTCCCCCTTCAGTGGTCATTCTGTTGACTTCAAAGCAGCACTGATAGAAATGAAAACAAAGAAAGTTCCCACTTTAAAATAAACTACAATTGAACTGGCTGAAAGGCCTTTGCCTGGTTGCCTGCAAACCTACTTTCAAATGAGGTAGAAACATAGGCCAACTAACTAGGTGTCTGAATGGGAGAGAGAAAATAAATTTTAATGACTGACGTCTTAAAATATTGATTTGTGCCCATTAAGTGCTGCCTGTACTGATCTGTTCTTTGTTTGAATGAACCCTTCCAGTCTTTGAAAAGGTTTAACAACAAGCACCCAGGATTTGCCTGGGTGTTTGAACCATCTTCTCCACAGAAATCCTTACTACCCATGTATTTCCAGTTTTCAGGTTTTCTCTTATGCCCCTGGCTTCATGGGGTATTACACAAACCATGACACCTATCAGACTACCATTCCACTCCTGTATATTACTGGCCATACACCACTGTATAGTATTACCACCTACTCTGCACAAGAAAAGCCCACCACCCTAAAACCCTGGTGAGAAAACTTGCCTTGCTCCCTTTCTGATAAATGGGTTTCCTTCAGTAATGTCTTCAGTGACCATCATTTTACCTCTTACACTCAAACCATTATCACTTTAAATCATCTTGTTGCACTATACAACTATTGCCTCACCTTTCTATTCTACAACACCTGTGTACTTCCCTGTAAACATTATAACATGCATTGGAAAGAAGCTTTAGCATTATTAGTTTGTTGGCATGATCACATTAACCAATGATTATCTCACAACACTCTCATAAAAGTGTATAAATTGTTTCATTGTCATGTAATTGCAATTATGATCACAAAGCAAAATTAAAGAATTTTAATGCATATTCTGTACTAAGGAGTTGTAAATATTCTTTAATTGCTTTGTGATTCCAATGTTAGAGCTTTTTCTTCTGGGCCTCCACTAAAAACAGGGTTTTTTGCCCCAAACCAACTTTCTTTGTAAATGGATACAAATAACTAAATAATAAAATACATCTGGCCTAAGACATGAAACTAAGGAGGTAAAAGCCACACTCCTTCAAATTAGATAGAAGTCATTCAAATTTCATCTACAGATTAACATGCCCTCCCATGCACTATTTGTATTCTACTGCTATGTTCCATGCATCCTGCAGTGCAAACTGGGAAAAGAAGACTTGAACCATTATATTCAGCTATCAGCCAGCCCCCTTCCTTCACAATAGAGACAACTGGGACCTTTTTCCAGTATCTATTCCAGTATAGACAGATTTCAAGATACTATAAAATTTCCATAAAACATTTAACCCTTCACAAACAAGCTGCCATAATGACTTGTTTTTTTATCTACACAAAACCATGCGAAAAATTCAGTTTACTTCTGAGGCTATACAATAACATATAATATTTATGTCTTCCTGTAGAACTAAACACAAATTAATATTCTCCAGTGACGTGCAAGGATGCCAGATTCCTTTCCAACCATTAAACCTCAGCTCAAAGTAACAGGTTCTCCTTGCCATTGGAAACACTATCATTTAGATGAGTTTATGATTCTCCACAGTTAGGATTCAATGATAAGCAGACATAATCACAGAGGCTTAGAAAGTACACGGTGATTGGACCGTGTCCAATTACCCCTTGGCCAGACCCACCCACAGACTTTGGCACCTTTTCAAGGAGCAACAGGCCAGTCATACCAGGAATTAATTTATGAATACAGATCTAATTATTTAACTCCTTTTTGAAGCAAGAAAGTGTATTACACAACTTAATTTTAAGTGGACGTTTGTTCTAGAAAAGGGTTAGGCACTGCATGATGAATCTGTTGGCTACTTGCTGAACTAGGTTCAGATCCCTGCACCAAGTGTTTATGGGGCTGTTTGATTTCTAGACGCATAAGAGTTCTTGATCTACTGGATCACTATTGACCTGAAAGACAAGTCACAGGTCAACTCTAAGGAGTCTGTAGGGCACTGAATACAGGAACAGGGCTTCAAGTTTTTCCTGGTAGGACAGATCTTTTAAGCCTGTAATGTTTTTAGTTAGAAAAATCTTGAACATTTCTACTTGTTTAATATGTCTAATAACATGCATCCCAAGGGGGGTATTGCATTCAAAGACAGGTCTAATCAATCTGGAACACAGAGGGATAAGGAATTCTTTAAATCTAGAAAAAATATTTGCAATCAGCTGTGTCAGATAGAAGGATTTCCTAATCACTTTGTTGCAATATGGTGGTCAAAGGAGAGGGAATTATCCACACATGTTCCAAGGTCTCTTACAGATCTGTCATTTGTAGGTGGGGTGTTGTCTGTACTATATGCTGGATGGATGGACTGTTTATCAGATGCAACAATATTGCACTTTTAGCATTTAGTTTTACTGTTTTTGTGCACCAGTTTTTGACATGTGTAAGTTCAGGTTGGAACTTCTTTGTATCATAGGGCGACTTGAAGATGACGACAAGTTCAGATTCATTTAAAAACTTTATTAGCCATAGATCCCAATTTGTAATTTGAAGGCATGTGAAACAGATGCTGATTAACAGAGGTCCAAACACTGATCCCTTAGGACCTTCACACTGGTTACCCTCATGATCTCTGAGGATGCAACTACCACCCCCCACTATGTGGGTTCTATCCGTCAGCTACAATTTAATGCACTTAAATGCATAGGCATCAGTTTGGGGCTCATCTGGCTTCTTAATTATCACAGCATATGATACAGAATGCCTTAACAAGGGTGATGTGTGCTGTATGAACAGCATGACTACCATCAGAGAAACATGGGGAGGGAAGGTGGGAACAGCTGAGGAAGCTTCTGGTGATGAAGATAAAGTACAAAACACCCTGACCCCATGTAGAAATGGAAGAAACAGGTTCAGTGACGATAAAGGTGATTTTACTGTAGAGCTTGTAAGCCTCTTTAAAAATAGTTCTTTATAATGAATTTTCTTGAGCAATGTCCAAAAGACAAGTATTCAGTATGTTAGACTGATTCATAAAACCAGGTGTTTGACTATAGACATATATATTTTAGATCTTTCATCAAGGCTTGTTGCACATTTTTATTGTAAAAGCTGCAGCAAGTAAAAGTGTGATGTAGACTGTCATAAAGCAGTGAGATTTGAATAATTTTAGTATTGTTAATTTCCACTGTAATATATACAGACAGGAATCTTTACTTTTTTAGTTATCTTGACTTCTCGGAACAGTCTTCCCAGTGCACTTACTTTCAGTCGAGGTCTTTTGTGTACTCTGTCTGTATCAATAACAACTTAGTATTCTGACACAGAGTAATACAAGTCTTGGAAGAGCTAGAATGAACAAGTGAAACGTGGACATATGTATAGTAATACAGTAACTCCCACAGTGTTATTTCTCAGAGTATGCCCTTTTCTCCGAAGAATAGTGATCTCAGAGTTGTGATATAGACATCTGGAAAGTGGGAGACGAGCCTCCCACACCAACGGACGCAACAAACAACTTTAACAGACAACACTGATGCTCAACATCTGCTGTTTCTCTGTTTTCATAGTTATTTTTCCATAATTCTGGGACTTGGACATAAGGATCTCAAAATAACAGTAGAGAGATATCCGTGCCACATCAGTGGTAGGGAGATGAATTTTTTTTTCTGGCATGCCTCTAACTAAACCATCAATGGGGTTGGGACTGCTTTCACTGTTAGTTGGTTCAGTATGAGAAGTGAAAAGTAAAAGCAGACCTAGCAATTGTGTTGCTCCTGTATTCACAGACTTGGTTTTCAGGCCATACCTCTCAATGTATTGACATGTACTGTGAGACTGGATGGGCATTAAGGCATGGTCTATAAGGACATATGTGCTTGGACCCTCGGAGAGCACTTCCTTCTTAGCCATCCCATATGCCTGACACTGCAATCCCTCCAAATCCTGAATTCTGCTAGAGCTTAAGGAGTGATCCATGTTTTGTTTTGCGACCACAAAACCTGCTGCCATAATAGGCAAGCCCATCCGTCCTGCTGCACTGTATTATGTTTGTGTCACAAGTCAAACCTGATACCCCTGGGACATAGTCTGGGCTTCATCTCTCTATACCAGCAGCTCAGCTGATAGTAAGATAATCCTAAAAAGGAAATGCGTGCACTACACCTGCAGCTTTACCTGTCAAACCACAGGTATGTGAATAAATATCTTACACAATCATATATTTTCACTTATCTTCTTTTTTCTCCTTTTTTGTCATTAACTTTTAATGATTTAATCTGCTTGATTATTTTGTCACTGATTTTGCAAAAATAATTTGTCATAACCTCTACATCAGCTTATGGGTATCACATGGCATTAGGTTACTTCAGATAAAAAAAATTTATGGTACCCATTTATGAATTCAACTTTTTTTTAAACGCAGTGTGTCAACCAGACAGCAGCTGCTCAGCGCTTTGACCTTATTATGTGATTTGCTTAGAGAATGAGGTCTCAATAAATGGTGCCCCTAACAGAAATTTCAAAAAGGGTACTTAGCATCCTTTGCATACCCCACCCACAAAATGGACTTGCCCATCCAGAAAAAAAAAATCTGTATGTGTGTGTGTGTGTGTGTGTGTAAGTATGTGTATATATATATATATATATATATATATATATATATATATATATGTGTGTGTGTGTGTGTGTGTGTGTGTGTGTGTGTGTGTGTGTGTGTGTGTGTATGGGATCCGTACAGATCCCCGAACGGCAACATCACCGAAACAGATTCGGCCGGGCATACTTGCGCGAAAGTGCTTTTCACCGAAGAAGCACCTTGATGTAAGTATGCCTGTTGCAGAGGTCGTACTGTAGTGCGGATAAGGGAAAGTTCCCTTTTCCCCACTGTAGTGCGACCACTGAGTGAGAATATTAAAATAGGGGTATTGGGGATGCAGGGGGCTTGCCACCCTGCAAAAACGTAAATTTAAAGTTTTTTTTTTTTAACACACTTTAACAAAAGCACTTTTTCGGTGAAAGCACTTTCGTTAAAGTGGATTCGGACTATGGAACTTTCGTTAAATAGTCCTAGATCCATCTATATATATATATATATATATATATATATATATATATATATATATATATATATATATATATATATCAAAGAGACAACATTTCAAATAAGAGAAAAGCTGGTGCAGCTGGTTGAAAATCAAAGGATCAAATGAACAGCTTGTTTACTGCAAGATCATGTTATGGTGAGGATCCAGAATTTGTCCTTTTCCCAGTGTACTGTGACCTCAGAGATGGTATATATAATTGGCAGGGGGGGGGGTTGCTCCCCATTCAAAAAATCGATTTTTCAGAGTTTTTGTTTTTAAAATCTTTGTGATTCGCTGTAAAGTGCATATCAATCATTGTGATTCAAACTGTTTTAGTGCTATGACAGGCATATGAAATTTTGATATTTCGAACATCTGTAATAAACTCATACATAAATATATATATATATATATATATATACGTATATTCTATGCTGCATGTATTAATGCCCATGGCATTGTATCTGAACTGCCTTGATATATGATTTAGCGGAAGCCTGGATTACAGTAGCATCCTATAGTTCCTAAAAACATAAAGCTCCAGCACTGGATACTGGGCTATGTTTGTGGGTGGGGGGGGGGGGGGGATGCCTTACTGTGCAGCAGTATTATGCAGGAATAATCACCATAGGTTCATAGGTCATAGGTGTGTACTAGACTAATGACTCTGAAGCCTTTACAAGCCTAGCCCATAGGATTACCCTGGCATTGTGCCACCCAACATTAGTTCTCAGTGCCTCTGTCGAGTACAGCCACTGGAGTGATCCCCGGGGTGAATTTTCTATTTCCCATCCACTCATTAAGATTTCTCTTGAAGAGGCCCAGTGAGGTGCTCTGCTTGACATGCATAGGAAGTCTATTAAATAGCATGGGCAGTCTCTGGGTTATGAACCTGTCCCTCCAGCACGTTCTGTTGATTTTGGTAATGAGGTTGAGGGCACTGGAGCGTGTGGTGTGGAGGGATTGGGATATCTTTAGATGTAACATTTCTAACAGCGCTGGGTCAGACATGGCTTTGTAAGTCAAGCAGAGATCGCCTCTAACTAGGCAATATGAGACTGAGAATAGTTGGAGTTTTTTGAGTCTGTCCATATAGGACAAGTGTTTAACGACTAGGATCCTCTTTGTGAGGTACTTTTGCAGCCTCACCAGTTGTTGCAGGTGTCTATTGAGGTACATGCCAAATGGGGCGTTGTACTTGATGACTGGCCTAATGAGGGAAGAGTAGAGGGAGACAATGACCTCTTTCTTCCTGGATGCAAAACCCTTAGTAATGAAATGTGCCACATAGAAGGACTTTCTGACCACAGTGGCAATGTGGTGGTCAAAAGAGAGGGTGCTGTCAACTTGTGTTCCCAGATCTCTTATAACGCCTTCTGTGTTCAGTGGACTACCATCGATGTGGTAATACATGGGGAACTGTGTTTTTCCCAAAGGGGATGATGACGCATTTTTTGGCATTGAGCTTAAGGCCATGGTTCTGACACCAGTCGTTGGTCTCAGTGAGGATTTTTTGTAGGATGTCAACATCACTTGGGGAGTTAATAATGGCTTCCAACTTGCAATTGTCTGCAAACTTTGTCAGCCAGAGTCTCTTCATGTTGGTTTGGACTTGTCTTCTGAGAATTCTCAGAAGACCCAGGACCGACCCCTGTGGGACTCCACTCGTGTCTGGTCAGCAGTCTGACATGGAGTCAGCTACTTTCACACTGTAGGTTCTATCTGTGAGCCAGTTTACAACCCATCTAGTGATATAGGGGTTGAGGCCTTGCTTAGTGAGTTTTTCTGATTCCTGAGTGGGAAATGGTATCAAAGGCCTTGGCCAGATCAAGGTAGACTGTATGAACCACCTTGCCTTCATCCACAGCTCTGGTGACTGACTCAAAGAAGTCGACCAGGTTAAGCAGGCATGATCTACCCTTCACAAACCAAACTGTGTGGGATCCAGAGTTTAGAGATTTCCTATATCCTTGTTTATTACGTCAATGATGATGTGTTCCATAGCTTTGCATATCAGACTTGTCAGGCTAATGGGGAAATAGTTCCCTGGGTCTGTAGTTGCTCCTCCTTTGTGGAGAGGGATGACTGTAGCAGTGCGCCATTCGGTAGGGACAAAGCTTGAGGTGAGGCTGTGATTGAACAGGGCACACAGGTGAGGTGCAAGTTCACTCTGTAGTTCATGTAGAACACAGCCAAGGGTATTGTCAGGTCCCATATAAGCTGTATTCTTGGCCTTGGACAGTGCTCTTTTAACCTGTGCAGCAGTAATACTTGGTGCCTGGCAATCTACTGGTATTATGATGGGTCCTTTGGGGGGCTAGGGAGTTGGCACTGAATCTGTCAGCTAGTATATTGGCAATATCTGTTGGCTTGGTATAGGAGGTACCATTGTGCAGTAGCTCAGAGCAAATCTGGGTATTGCCATGGAGATTCTTTACATAACTATAGAAGGCCTTGTGGTTGTCTTTGCTATCTGCTGAAATTCTGTTTTCATAGCTAGCTTTAGAGGATTTGATAAGGGATCTTAACTTTTTGTTGAGGCTGATAAGGGAGTTTTTCCAGTCTTGGGATTTCCCCTTATTCCGCATCAGTTTTCTTCTTCTGTTGTAGAGCTTGTTTATGGCAGGGGACCACCAGGTTGGCTTCCTTTTTTTTGGAGGAGAGCATCTTGGTTCTATTGGGTATGATGAGATCCATGCATTTGTGTATGTGTTCTTACAGCGCATTGGTGTATGATTTGGCGGTCATACAACAATTCTCCATTTGAATGGGTGCTGTGAATTAGTCACCTCTGTTTTTAGGAGCCTAAAGTTAGCTTTGGAGATGTTTTTCATGGTGGTTACCTTTGTCGGGGGTGGGAGGGATGTGGATTTCCAAGGTGATTCGTTTGTGGTCGGATATAACCTTGGAGGAGTTGATTATTGGTGTAGAGCAACAGTTGCCCATGTTAGTAATGATCAGGTCAAGGATGTTGCTACCTCTAGTGGGGGAAGAATGAGCTGGTCCAGGGCATTGGAATTAATGAATTTCAGGAAACATTGGGCAAGTGTACTAGTACATGACTAGTTTTCACAGTTAATGGTGGGGTGGTTGAAATTGCCCAGTATAAGAGTGATAGGTTGGAACCCTAATATTCTCCAGGGTGCTTAGGAACGTGGAGTGTAAGTCTTGGGATATGGCTGGAGACCTATAACAGGCAACGACCTGAATCGCTGTCTTACACAGTGTTAGCTGCACCTGAAGTATCTCTGATGCGTTATGTTGGGCTACCAGTCTGGAGGTGTGTGAATCCTTTATGAATATGGAAACACCACTGCCTTTGGAGATTCAGTCCACGTTCTGGGGTCAGAAGGCGTGGAATGAGTTATAGCATGGTAGTGCAGGGGTGCTTTCTGCTGCCTTGAACCAGGTCTCTGTTACAACACAAATGTCGATGTTCTCCATTTTAAGGAGTGCTTCAATCGAGTGCATTTTGAGATTTAGACTTCTAGCATTGAGCAGCATGACCCTCAGATTGCATTTGTTTGTAGCTGTTACAGTGGTAATTTGGTCTTTGAAACACCACCTAAAAAAGGCACTATAGGGGTGGCAAGAGCCTTGGCCAGTATCTGGAAGCCCAGGGATGACAGATGCAGGCCATCTCTGGCAAAGCATCAAGGTCTGTCAATCATGTCATCACAGGCAGAGAGATACTGGATCCCCAGAGAATGAGACCAGAAACTTAGCCAATTGTTGAAATCAATCATTTTCTGCTTGTACTGTAGTATCATTCTGGGTGATGGTAGGATGCTGCTCAGGGCTAGGGTCATACCCACCTGGGCTACATAATCCAAGAGCTCCTCCATGTCTTTTTTCATGTAGTCCAGGGAGGTATGTCTCAGGTCATTCATACCCACATGCACAATGACAGAGTCTTATTTGTACCTGTTGTTGAGGGCCCTGAGTGTGTGCGTTATGTGTCGGATCCTGGCACCTGACAGGCAGCTGTTACTTTCTCCTTATTCAACCTAGTGAGTGGAACATCAGTGGGCCTCACTATCAAGTCACCTATGACTAGTGTGCTGGACATGCTGTTTTTCCTTAGGGGCTTTGGTTGAGTGGCACACTGTTTACGAGAGTTATGTGGCTCGTGATTACTGTTGTTGTACTGGTTGAGTGTGTTTCTGCCTTGGAGGTCTCTGCTGTTTGGGTAGATTTTTATTGAGAACCTCCACAAAGGTGGGTGTGTGGTTTGTGTTTTTATGTGAAGGCAGTGCTGGTATGTTTTCTGGAGGGCTATGTGTTCCATGTGGTGTGGTGCAAGTGTTGACCTTCTCTTCTTGACCAGCTATTCTGTTCTTGCCTAGAGTGTGCGTGGCTTCCAATTTGGATATATAAGTGCATCTCTCGCAAGTCTGAGTGTTGGGATGTAAGAGGAGAGGGTTGTTGGTGTACATGAGGCAGTTACTACATTGCCTCTGAGGCAGTTGCTACATTGCCTCAGGATGCCCAAGTTCACCAGGGTAATAGGGGAAAGCACAGAGAACTGACCTTTAGACATGCCTGGAGGGGTGGGCATTAGTAAGTACTGGAGGATAGATTAACAGGACACTTGAGCGTTAGCAGCTAATGCATGACAAATAAGTCACCTTCAAGAGCAGAGGCACGTGTACCATGTCAGTACAGTATTGCTGTAGCTTCTTGAAGCACATTTCACATTAGACCTCTCTTTCTGTCTGGCATCATTTATGGAGATTTGTTTTTTGTAAAGATTTATATGCTGATGGTGCAGCTGTTTATTATGTGTTAAGCTATATACAAATATTATATTTTAGCAGAAGACAGACCTTAGGAGCCACATATAACAGTCTTTTTCTTTCTTCCTCTCGGTAAAATTAATAGATAATGTATATTATAGAATAAGATCTAATACTGAAGACATTAGCATAGGAAACCGCCTGCAGGAATTGAACATGTAAAAACTGTGAATAGGCCACAGTTAATTAAGGACGCATGAAAAGAATCATCAGTAGGAAAGAAAAATAGTTGAAAGTTTATGGAGAAATAAGGTGTTGCTGAGAGATTAAATAAATGGAAGCATTTCAACAGCACACTTGTGGGACCACCTAATGGGCCATAAATTCTGAATCGCTTTTCAAATGATTTTCTGTCAAACCAAGCTGACTAATGAGTTAAGGCTCTGAAGACTGCCATTCATGGCTTGGTCTAAACTTGTTTTAAAGTAGTTTTTAAAGAGAAAGGTGTAATGCTTTGCTAAGTGAGTAATGCATGTTTTTTCTAACACTTTATTTCACCCTGACAACAATGTCCTGGTTCCCTAGAGCTCATATTGTGTGACTGCTTGTTGAAATTCTAATCATTTTGCTTTGTAATCCCTAGGCCTTACTGTTTCTATTGCATATTAGTGTCTAATAAGAGCAGAGAACAGCAAGCTGCATGCAAATACCTTTGCCAAGTCTGGCTAAGACACAGTGCATTTTTACACAGTCTTTTTGTAAACTGTTAAAAATAGACATACCAAGAAACTTTAAGTACAATGGAGAAAAATACTTGAACAAAGAACCTCCCCATTCTAGTAGAGTTGCTCTGTGATAAATGCAGTCTGTTTCTATACCAGTCTTACTTCCGTGATGTTAGATAGGATTTATCAAATGATTTCAAGGGATGCTAAACACCCTTTAAATCAAACTGTAGATTATATATTTTCTTAATCATGTCATTCATATTGAAAACTCCATCACTTATAGCCTTATGTGTATATATTTGCTATACATATATGTTTATCTAGTTTGATGTGTCTATGCACACAGACACAGATACACACACATGCATTTGTGTTTGTATGTCTGTGACTTTATCTTTGTGCCTTATGTTTCTGTGTGCATGTGTGCCCGTATGTGTATGTCTGTCTGTCAATTTGCCAGTGTGTCTGCCTTTGTTAATTTGTACTTCTCTGCATAAATCGTCAGCATGCACTGTGCCCAGGATGTTCATCAAGAATGCATTATATACATAATCAAGATAGTCAAGAGACGAGACAACTTTTCTGAACTGCAAAGTGGTTATAATCATATAATAACACTATACCTATTAACTGTATTGCCTTCTTAAAGTTGTAGTAACTACATAATTTCAGCTATGGCTATATATGTGACATCTTCTTACTTTATACAACAGAACTTTTATATAAGATATTTAAATGTACCGTATATTATATATGCACTATATAACACTATATGTACTGTGTGCAGTACAAGACAGAATGAAACATTTCCGGTGATTAATTCGTAGATACTCTGTAATCATAATATATGTACAAAGTAATTAGCCTTTTGATTAAATGCCCATATCTAGAATAAATGTTTCCAGGTAATGACAAAGCAGCATTAGGATGGTCTTAGAGCAGTCTCTGTTTGCATCTGCATGTCTAGATTATTCACATCTAAGTCAGTCTTAGTCACATCTTATAATGTAGAATTGCAGAGTTTAATTGATTTGTCACCATCAGACACATTCGAATTCAAAGAAACAGAGTGGATCTTACAGCTCTGCACTGGTAAATACAGTAAGCATATCTGAACTTGTGGACAGTTGCAGGACATTTGGAACTGATTGTTTTAGCTGGTATTTCCTGCCCTTCCTGTAAATCCTGTATATCTGGATTTTTTCTCAGATCTGAATTTCGTTTCGATATTTAATTTACTGCCACACCCAGTACATTAATTCTTACTTCCTTCTCGTTAGATATGAAAACATTTAAATGTTCTCTCACATACTTTGCTTCTACTGGTTTTAACAGTTTTACCGCAGTGATTTTACCATCAACTTGTATTAGAGAGTATCCGGTATATATTAGAGAGTATCCGGTATATATTAGAGAGTATACGATATATATTAAAGAGTATATGATATATATTAGAGAGTATACGGTATATATTGCAGAGTATATCATATATATTACAGAGTATATGTTATATATTACAGAGTATACGGTATATATTAGAGAGTATACGGTATATATTACAGATTATACGGTATATATTAGAGAGTATACGGTATATATTACAGAGTATACGGTATGTATTAGAGAGTATAAGGTATATATTAGAGAGTATACGGTATATATTACAGAGTGTATGGTATATATTACAGAGTGTGAGATGTGTAGTTTAGACTTTTGATATCTACGCATTTATAGCTGAGTTGACGTGAGGCCAGTTGAAAATATATGAGTATTTCTGTAGTCTTGTATTGACAAGCAGACCATGTTAAAGGACATACACCGTTTACAGTATTTATTCTACCTCTCCTTTGTTGTACAGATATCTATGAATGCATTTAAATCCCCATTGTTTTACAAAAAGTAGACAGTTCTTGGCTTATAAACTGTAAACCATTAACAGATATAACTTCTTCAGCAATATTATGTCTCAAGGAGACACACATCAGTTCTGTAAGAAAACTGTCTTCTGGTTTGCCATACTGCACAGCGCCTGTAAGTTTAGCATAACATTCTACGCAAAGGAAATAATGTGCTCTGGTACATATCACTTCCAACTTTCATCCAAGGAAGATCTGACATTTCATTTGGCATCATTTGGCATCTAGTGCAACTAACACTAGGTAAGACTGCAATCCAAATTGTAGCTTGCTACAGATCCCCCACCATACCCCAAGATTCTCACTACACCTTTCTAAACATACTGGAAAATATTAAGATAGAACCAAACACCCTAATACTGGGTGATTTTAACTACCCTGCCATTAACTGGTAAAACTACTCATGTCCCAACACCTTTGCGCAACGGTTCTTGGAATTCATAAATTCCAACGCCCTGGATCAACTAATCCATAGTCCCACCAGGGGCTCCAATATCCTAGACCTGGTCATTACCAACATGGGAAATCAATGCTCCATACCTATGGTCACTGCCTCGTTAGTCAGGTCTGACCATAAGCTAATCTCCCTTAACATCCACATCCCACCCCCCAGTAAAGAAACAACCATAAAAAACTTCTCCAAAGCCAACTTCATGCTACTCAAGTCAGAAGTGACAAACTTCATGACACCCATGCAGACGGGAACTGAAAGTTCAACTGCTGAATCCTACACTAAGGCACTGTACGAGCACATCCACTCATGCATGAATCGTGCCATCCCAAATAGAACCAAAATGCTCTCATCCAAAAAAAGGAAGCCAATCTGGTGGTCCCCTGCCATAAACAAACTTTACAACAAAAGGAAGAAACTTTTGCAGAAAAGAGGAAAATCCCAGGATGCAAAAAACTCCCTTACTAGCCTCAGTAAGAAACTGAGATGCCTCATAAAATCCTCCAAAGCTAGTTACGAAAATAAAATTGCCAAAGATTCCAAAGACAACCACAAAGCATTCTATAACTATGTCAAGAATCTAAATGGCAATGCTCAGATCTGCTCTGAGCTAAAACAGAATGGCATTAAATATACTGATCCGAAAGATATTGCCAATATCCTGGCAGATCGATTCAGTGCCAACTTCACCCCCCTCTCACGCCCTAAATGGCTCATCTCAATACCGGAAGATTGCCAAATTTCAGTAATAACGGCCACACAAGTACACAACGCACTCTCTAAAGCCAAGAATACAGCATCCATGGGACCAGATGACATCCCGGGCTGTGTGCTACATGAACTACAATATGAACTGGCACCTCACCTAAGTGTCATGTTTAATCATAGCCTCACCTCAGGTTTCGTGCCCACTAAGTGGCGCAGAGCTACAGTTATCCCAGTCCACAAGGGGGGATCCACCTTGGATCCCGGAAACTACCATCCCATCAGTCTGACAAGCCTTATCTGCAAGGCCATGGAGCGTATTATCATGGAACTTATAAACAAAGACATTGGCAACCTTCAAACACTGGACCCCACCCAGTTTGGATTTGTGAAGGGCCGATCTTGTCTCCTGAACCTGATTGACTTCTTTGAATCAGTCTCCAGAGCCATGGACAAGGGTAAGGTGGTCCACACAGCCTATCTAGACCTTGCCAAGGCCTTTGACACCATCCCCCACTCTGGAATCATAGATAAACGTACTAAGTTGGGCATTAATCCCTATGTCACCCAATGGGTTGCTAAATGGCTTACTGATAGAACCCACACTGTAAAAGTAACCGACTCCAAATCCAGCTCCAGACAAGTGACAAGTGGAGTACCTCAGGGTTCAGTCCTGGGGCCGCTCTTGTTTGGCATCTACTTCTCTGAAGTACAGGTCAACACTAAGGGACTCTGGCTAACAAAGTTTGCAGATGACTGCAAACTGGGAGAAATTATTGAATCCCCAAATGATGTGGATACTCTACAAAAGGGCCTTACAGAAACAGATGCTTGGTGCCAGAGCCATGGGCTCAAGCTCAATGCCAAGAAATGTATTGTTATCCCCTTTGGGAAAAAACATGTATCCATGAATTACCATATAGGTGGCAGTACAAAGTGCGATAAGAGACTTAGGGACACAGGTGGACAGTGGTCTCACCTTCGATAACCACATCGCCACAACAGTCAGGAAATCCTTCTATGTAGCACACCTCATCACGAAGGGCTTTTCATCCAGGAAAAAAGGAGGTCATTGTCCCACTGCACTCATCCCTCATTAGACCCATTATAGAATACAACGCCCCATTTGGTATGTACCTCTCAAGACATCTGCAACAACTAGAAAGGCCTCAGAAATACCTCACTAAAAGAATCACAGGCCTAAAGCAGATGCCCTACGCTGACCGCCTTAAAAAACTCCAGCTATACTCTGCCGCATATCGTCTACTCAGAGGCGATCTCTGCTTAACATACAAGGCCATGTCAAACCCAGAGCTGTTGGACATGCTACACTTAAAGAAATCCCAATCCCTCAGAGCTACACGCTCCAGGGATCTAAACCTTGTCATCACAATAAACAAAACATGCTGGAGGGATAGGTTCTTGACCCAGAGACTCCCCAGACTCTGGAATAGATTGTCCATACATGTCAAGCAGAGTGCCTCTTTGGACCTCTTCAAGAAGAACCTTGACGATTGGATGGGAGAAAGGAAATTCACCCCAGGGATCACGTCAGTCGTCCTGCTAGACAGGGGTCCAGGAAAGTAAATAATGTGGGAAGAAATAGCCAGGGAATTGTTATGGCTAGGCTTGTATAGGCCCTAGGGCTGATAGCCTAGTACCAGCCTATGAACCTATGAACCTATGAACCTTTTTTTGTCTTTCATTTTAATAGCTAAACATGTTACAAACTTTAAACATCTGTATTATTTGTTCCATTTTTGTGATATTTTATTCTAATACGAAAATTCTGAACAGTCTATTTACAGATTTGTGATTCACAGATGCAATGTGTGCATTATATTCAGCACAGACTCGGGAAGATAAGTAGGATGAATATAGGAAACTTGTAAACAGAAAAGCTCATCTCTGTGTAAAAAATAAACAAAAGCACATGGATTTATTGATATAATACTGTCTAGATAACCAGTCCTTATTCTTTCACATGACAGCAATTATTCATGGTTGTCCTTTTTATTGATTCTAAGTTCTTCCAGTATAGAGACAGTAGATACACACCATTGGAGATACAATCCAGAGAACCTTCTAACTCTATCTGCATTGTCTTCCTTACCTTCCTGAAGGTGCAAATTATCTGATATATGTTTAATCAACCTAGTTTACACTAGACTATTTAGCCATATTATTGCAAAGGCAGTAACATGCTTTGCCATCTTGCTGGAGCTTTATAAGAATATCTCTTGCATGGCACTCCTAAAGGCACTAACATTAATAAGACCCTTTATCATATCATGGCTAATTATAGGACCCCTCTGTCCTCCTCAGCCCATAACTCCTACCTAAATAGTATGGAGTCCATATGCATTAAGCAAACACCATCCTCATACTAGGCCTCAGCTACCTCTCCATTTATTGTGAGACTTATACACCCTCAAACATATATGCCCAGAAATGTCTGGACTTCATCAAAATAAACTCTCTGGACAACATGGTCCACAACCCAAATTAGTGCAGTATGGGACACCTCTGCTCCGTAACAATTGCAACCCACTCCTGTTCGTATCAGACCACAAATCAATCATATTCACCTTATGACTGAAACCAGACACATCCTCCAGTAAGCTGGTATTCAGAGATTATGCCAAGGTTAATCTACTGAAACGGAGTCATGATCTGACTAAATTCAGCACCCCTCCAACTCAGTGACCTCACTACTTACCCAGAATCCTTTACTGCTAAATTCTGTGCATATGTGAATAGAATGCATAGATACATCTCCAAACTAAATACAACCAAGATTCAAAAATAAACATCTGTCATGGAATCTACATATAAACCGGTTCTATAATAAAACAAAAATAATCAATACATAAAAAATAAACCTAACTCCTAAGATGCAAAAAACATTCTTTCTAAACTTAGCATAGAATTTAGATCCTGATGAAATCAATCAAAGTCAGATATGACTGGTCTGCAAGGCTATGGAGTGCATCACCATGGAACTCATGAACAAAGACATTGGGAACCTCCAAACACTTGACCCGACCCAGTTAGGCTTTGTTAAGGGCAGATTATGTCTACTAAACCTGGTTGACTTCTTTAAGACAGTCACCAAGGCCATAGATGAGGGAAAAGTTGTTCACACAGCCTACCTTGACCTCGCCAAGGCTTTCAACACCATTCCCCACTTGGGTATTACAGAAAAACTCACGAGCCTTAACATAAACCCCTACGTTACAAGATGGGTTGCCAACTGGCTTATAGACAGAACTCACACAGTAAGAATATCGGGCTCTAGGTCTGACTCTAAACCAGTCACAAGTGGTGTCCCGCAAGGCTCGGTCCTGGGACCCTACTGTTCGGCATATACTTCTCAGAAGTACAGGCAAACACAGGAGGACTATGGCTAACCAAGTTCCCCAATGACTGCAAACTGGGAGCTATAATTGACTCTCTGGCTGACACGGACATCCTCCAAAAAGGCCTTACTGAGACAGACACCTGGTGTTAAAGTCATGGCCTCAAGCTAAATGCCAAAAAATGCATAGTCATCCCATTTGGGAAAAACAAAACACCCACGAATTACCACATAGGTAGCAGCTCCCTTAATACAGAAGAGGTAATAAGAGATCTGGGGACCCAGGTAGATAGTAATCTCTCCTTTGACAATCATATTGCCAAAATAGTTAGGAAATCCTTCTATGTGGCCCATCTAATTACTAAAGGGTTTGCATCTAGAAATGCAGAGGTTATAGTGCCCCTGTACTCATCACTCATCAGACCCATCATAGAGTACAATGCCCCATTTGGGATGCACCTCACAGGACACTTCCAACAGCTGGAGAGACCACAAAAGTATCTCACCAAGAGGATTACTGACCTCAAACATATGTCCTATGCAACCCGACTGAAAAAACTCCGGCTGTACTCAGTGGCATATCGCTTACTCAGAGGTGATCTCTGCCTGACTTACAAAGCCATGTCCAACTCAGAATTGATGGACATGCTCCAGCTAAAGAAATCCAAGTCACTGGGAGCCACATGCTCTAGTGAGCTAAACCTCCCCACAACAATAAATAGAACATGCTGGAGGGATAGATTCCTATCACAGAGACTCCCCATGCTTTGGAACAAAATTCCAAACTACATTAGGCAGAGGCCCTCACTAACACTCTTCAAGGGAAACCTTGACGAGTGGATGGGTAACAGAAAATACACCCCTGGGATCACTTCATTGGCTCTGCTTGACAGAGGATCAGTTGATTAATCAACGGGGCAGTGAAAGACTACACACTCTGGCTAGGCTTACAAATGTCCTCGGGCAGATAGCCTAGTACTTACCTATGAAGTAAACTTTGTTTGCCATGCAAAGGACAACCACAAAGCCTGTCTGTTTTAAGTATATTAGAAATCACAGAACCAATGCCCAGCACTGTGCACAGCTAACAGTAAATTATATCACATACTTGGGCTCAGAGGACATATCTACTAGCTGATAAATTTATCTCTAACTTCACCCCCCCCTCAGATTCCAACATCTCTTACCTGCATCTACACATCTCTCTCAAATCTCCCATAAGCAAGTCCTCAGGGCACTATCCAAGACCAAGAATAGCTTCTATGAGGCCGGATAACATACAAGGCTGATTACTGGTCAACCTGAAGCAAGACCTTTCACACCCCTTACGGAAGCTGTTCAATGTTAACCACCAAACAGACTTTGTGCCAGACAAATGAAGGACAGCAACTGTCATCCCCTTGCACAAACGTGGAGTGTCAAAGAACCCAGGAAATTATAGACTCATAAGCCTGACCAGCCTCATCTATAAGGCTGTGAAATGGATAGATATGGAATTAATAAATAAGGACATAGGAAACCTACAGACTCTTGACTCAAGCCAGTTTGGATTTGTTAAGGACATCTCTTACCTACTTAACTCGGATGACTTCTTTGAGGAGGTTACTGAAGCAATGGATGAGGGCAAATCAGTACTCATTGCATATTTAAACCTCACAAATAGAATAAAAGTAATTAGTAATTAGGGTGGCTGCTGTACCTCCTGAAAAAGACTTGCCATTAGCAGTGTACCCCAGGGTTCAGTCCTTGGGACAATGCACTTTGGCATTTACTTCTTGGAAGTCAAAGCTACTGTTAAGGGTTTATGGTTGACTAAGTTTGCAGATGGCTGTACATTTGGTGCCATCATACACTCCCCAGAGAAAACCAAAATCCTCCAAGAGGCCTTTCCCAAACCAATAACTGGTTTCAAAATGATGAACTAAATTAAGTTCCAAGAAATTTATAATAGTAACCTTCAGCAAGCAAGACATCACTTGCAACTATCACATTAGTAACGCACTCCTAAAATGGATGCAGTAGTTGGGGACCTAAGAATGTATGTAGACAATAAACTCTCCACCAATCACCATGTATCCATTATTGTAAGACAGTACCTTTTCATTGTAGAAATGATTACTAAGGGTATGGTGTCCAGGTCCAGGGATATGATCATTCCACTGTATTCCTCTTTCATCATTAAATATAATGCACCCTTTGGTATTTACCTCTCCAAATATTTATCACATCTTGAATGTCCATAATGCTTTCTTGCTAAGAATATCAAGGACCTAAATCATAAAAATATGCAGAACGTCTCAAGGCCTTGTCCCTGTTCTGGCTGTCATAGAGGCTACTGAGTGGTGATCTCTGTCTCACGTACAGAGTTCCAACAGACGCTAGCTATCATACCAACTGCACATTCACAAGTTCAATGGGGGCATAAACACCTGTTCCAGAGATCTACATATCTTTTGACAAATAAATAGATGTTATCCAAAGACAATAGTCCAAATGATAACCTAATATAGCGAAGCCTAGTATGGAGAATATTGTCCATTCTCTTGTATGTAAAGCCATTTCATAACATCACATACCTCATCAAAAATAGACCAGTCTTTGCCACATGACACTTTCACACAGCATCCCACTACATACATAATTCAAATGCCCCAAACCACAACCCTATCTAATCTACTAAGCTGTATAAATCAATACGACTCATAACAGACAAAAGCCCTTAACACCCATACACCTAAGAAACAAATGCTTGATAGTCTACAAATGGTGCAAGGTTTGATTCCCACATCCTCCATTGCCTAGCTGTGTGACTGAGTAAATCACTTTACCAGCCACTTGTCCCAGGCTGACTCTGAAAAAAGTCCATGGAGATCAGTTCTTTACCCCACTCTTTTTAATGACTACAGGTACCACCGGGTCAGGCAGAAGTGACCTCCATTTAACAACTCCTTTAAAAGACAATGCACTCAGGCTGCAGCAGCTCCCTTATGCTGCACTGCACTGTCTGTATTACAAAACGTAATCAAAGCACATGGGGTGGGAATGCAACCTACTGCCTGCTGATGTTTCAGCTCTAAATGTAAATATGCTATCTGTCAAGTCACTAACACTGAAATAATTGGAAAAGAATGCATTTTCTCTGACAACTTTATATTTCACTGTTGCCTTAACCAGAATACTTTCATGAAATAGATGCCAAAAAATCCCACTGGGAATACTTCTCCGGTGTTTGTAGCAGCTTAATCTAACAAAAACCCACAGGGACTTAGAAATGCTGCATTCACAATAGTGGCCAAGCTATGAGTGTTTAATTGCATATGTGCAAAACCTAAATGCTTATTCTTAAGCAGGAGGCCAGTTATTGTGAGCAATAAGGACCTCATTAGAGTCATAGTACAGACCTATGGCCGGATTGTGTTACACTGCCTCACGGTCAGATGAGAGTATGAGCAACTGCCATAAGCATTCTAAGATGTGCAAGCATGTATGATAATCTTCACAAATTCGTATTCACAGATGGCAAAACTATGCTGGCAATGTATTATTGTAACTGAAAACAATATATATGCAGAGAAATGTTTCACAAAAGGAAAAATATCAAAGATGCCTAATGATGGAGCGAAGATGTTTTGCTACGGCAGCAGAAATTACAGAAAGAGACAGAAGATTATAAATGTAGCAGCTGATCATAGCAGGGCTGAAAACCAAAATGGAAAACGGTATAGCAATACTTGAATATAGAATTATGTGAAACTCAGACATGAAAGTTGGGATTCAGCTAACGTAATGTTCCAAGCTACACCAGTCCTGACAATATTACAGTTTGATTGTGTACCTCTACTGTCACGTGAAAGTCTTTAAAAAAGGAAAATATTCCCCCTGAAGGTAACTGACCCAGCAACTCTGCCAATTACGTTAGACCACTTTCTTAACAACGTTAAGCAAAGCAGGAGTCACACTGAAGGTGTCAGGGAAGCACATTTCAGGGAAATTCTACAAATACACACAAAGCACATTAAATTAATATTTTTTTAAAGGATAGAAATTTACGAATTTGATTTTTGAGGCACAATAATAATTTGTAACAATTGTTTTAGGTGTATGTGTATTTTTGGGGTATATGAAATGTGGGTAAACGTGATGTATCATGATTGTTTATAGCATTTGATGTGCTTTTTTTGGTCGCCGTTCTTATTCTGAAGTCTTTAGAATACATAGAGGACAAAAATGCTCTTTATTGTTAAATAAATCTGTCAGTGTGATATCCACTTCTGGTGCTTTGTTGTTACATTTGCAAACTGATAACATCAAAAGAAAAGACTTGCGTGAATTAACCCTAGTATTTATTTAGTGACGTGTTCTATACCTGTGATAGAACACCATCAGCCAGAGAAGAAGCCATACTGGAGGTGACAGGGAAAAACATTTCAGGGGAATGTTACACATCTGCAGACAAAGTAGCCCTCAAGGGATTTGAGCTCATGCCTTTGATACTGACATTCCCCACACCTATAAATTATCAAAGACACATATTAAAGATGTCTGGAAAAACTCATATCAGAGGGAAGTTACATGTGGGCAGACCAAATGCCAAAAATTGTAAAACAATCATACAACCTGCAGGTGATTAGAACACACCACCAAGAATACTGGCTCTATACAAATCACTTCATGTGCAAACTGAGCCATGGAAGTAGTAGAGCTAAACACATGAACTTTACCGTTTCACATTGGCCTGCTGCAGCACAATGGCTATCAGCTCACTTGCATGAGCAGTAGTAAACAACACCGACTTAACATGGCCCATGACATCAGTTAGACTTCAGTATTCTCAACCAACAAGCTGTGGCACATCACTTATCAGTTATACACGGACAATAATAGTGTTCCCCATGAGCCATCATGGAGAGTCATCAGTTATACACGGGCATTAATGGTGTTGTCCGTGAGACATCATACAGAGTCATCAGTTATACATGGCCAATAATAGTGTTCCCCATGAGACATCATACAGAGTCATCAGTTATACACGGACAATAATAGTGTTCCCCATAAGACATCATTCAGAGTCATCAGTTATACACGGGCAATAATAGTGTTCCCCATGAGACATCATACAGAGTCATCAGTTATACATGGGCATTAATGGTGTTCCCCATGAGATATCATACAGAATCATCAGTTATACATGGGCAATAATGGTGTTCCCCATGAGCCATCATGGAGAGTCATCAGTTATACACAGGCATTAATGGTGTTCCCCATGAGACATCATGCAGAGTCATCAGTTATACATGGGCATTAATGGTGTTCCCCATAAAACATCATGGAGAGTCATCAGTTACACACGGCATCAATGGTGTTCCCCATAAGACATCATGGAGAGTCATCAGTTATACACGGGCAATAATGGTGTTCCCCATGAGTCATCATACAGAGTCATCAGTTATACATGGGCAATAATGGTGTTCCCCATGAGACATCATACAGAGTCATCAGTTATATACGGGCATTAATGGTGTTCCCCATGAGACATCATACAGAGTCATCAGTTATACACGGACATTAATGGTGTTCCCCATAAGACATCATGGAGAGTCATCAGTTACACACGGCATCAATGGTGTTCCCCATAAGACATCATGGAGAGTCATGAGTTATACACGGGCAATAATAGTGTTCCCCATGAGACATCATGGGGAGTCATCAGTTATACATGGGCATTAATGGTGTTCCCCATGAAACATCATACAGAGTCATCAGTTATACATGGGCATCAATGGTGTTCCCCATGAGACATCATACAGAGTCATCAGTTATACACGGGCATTAATGGTGTTCCCCATGAGACATAATGGAGAGTCATCAGTTATACACGGGCAATAATAGTGTTCCCCATAAGCCATCATACAGAGTCATCAGTTATACACGGGCAATAATAGTGTTCCCCATGAGACATCATACAGAGTCATCAGTTATACACGGGCAATAATAGTATTCCCCATGAGACATCATACAGAGTCATCAGTTATACACGGGCAATAATAGTGTTCCCCATGAGACATTATACAGAGTCATCAGTTATACACGGCATTAATGGTGTTCCCCATGAGACATCATACAGAGTCATCAGTTATACACGGGCAATAATAGTGTTCCCCATGAGACATCATACAGAGTCATCAGTTATACACGGGCAATAATAGTGTTCCCCATGAGGCATCATACAGAGTCATCAGTTATACACAGGCAATAATAGTGTTCCCCATGAGACATCATGGAGAGTCATCAGTTATATACGGGCATTAATAGTGTTCCCCATCAGACATCATACAGAGTCATCAGTTATACACAGGCATTAATGGTGTTCCCCATGAGCCATCATGGAGAGTCATCAGTTATACATGGGCATTAATGGTGTTCCCCATGAGACATCATACAGAGTCATCAGTTACACACAGCATCAATGGTGTTCCCCATGAGACATCATACAGAGTCATCAGTTATACTCGGGATTAATGGTGTTCCCCATGAGCCATCATACAGAGTCCTCAGTTATACACGGGCATTAATGGTGTTCCCCATAAGACAGCATGGAGAGTCATCAGTTACACACGGCATCAATGTTATTCCCCATAAGACATCATGGAGAGTCATTAGTTACACACGGCATCAATGGTGTTCCTCATGAGACATCATACAGAGTCATCAGTTATACGCGGGCCTTAATGGTGTTCCCCATAAGACATCATGGAGAGTCATCAGATATACATGGCATCAATGGTGTTCCCCAAAAGACATCATGGAGAATCATCAGTTATACATGGGCAATAATAGTGTTCCCCATGAGACATCATACAGAGTCATCAGTTATACATGGGCATTAATGGTGTTCCCCATGAAAAATCATGCAGAGAGTCATCAATTACACACGGGCATTAATGGTGTTCCCCATAAGACATCATGGAGAGTCATCAGTTACACATGGCATCAATGGTGTTCCCCATGAGCCATCATGGAGAGTCATCAGTTATACATGGGTATTAATGGTGTTCCCCATGGGAAATCATGCAGAGAGTCATCAGTTATACATGGGCATTAATGATGTTGTCCATGAGACATCATGCAGAGTCATCAGTTATACATGGGCAGTAATGGTGTTCCCCATGAGACACAGGCATTAATGGTGTGCCCCATGAGCCATCACAGAGAGTCATCAGTTATACATGGCATCAGTGGTGTTTCCCATGAGCCATCATGGACAGTCATCAGTTATACACAGGCATTAATGGTGTTCCCCATGAGCCATCACAGAGAGTCTTCAGTTATAAATGGGCATTAATGGTGTTCCCCATGAGCCATCACTGAGAGTCATCAGTTATACATGGGCATTAATGGTGTTGTCCATTAGTTATCATGCAGAGTCATCAGTTATACATGGGCATTAATGGTCCCCATGAGACACAGGCATTAATGGTGTGCCCCATGAGCCATCACAGAGAGTCACCAGTTATACATGGCATCAGTGGTGTTCCCTATGAGCCATCATGGACGGTCATCAGTTAAACATGGGCATTAATGGTGTTCTCCATGAGCCATCACAGAGAGTCATCAGTTATACACTGGCATTAATGGTGTTCTCCATGAGCCATCATGGAAAGTTATCAGGTATACATGGGCATTAATGATGTTCCCCATCAGCCATCACAGAGAGTCATCAGTTATACATGGGCATTAATGGTGTTGTCCATGAGCCATCATGGAGAGTCATCAGTTATACACGGCATCAATAGTGTTCCCCATGAGACATCATGCAGAGTCATCAGTTATCACATTTATTCTATTTCATACTGCATAAATCTGTACAAACTGCAGATGCTTTCTGACCTTGTATTGTTAGCTAAAATCTTGCTTGTGTCTTGGAAATTTACTGAGAAGCAGATGATTCCTGTTTATGTTAGGAAAATAATGAATACAACAATACTACTTGTATGAAACTTAGACAAAGAGTTCCGCTTGTGCTGTGAGAAAATACACAGCTGTAGAAGCTATAGATAATTAGGACAAAGCCTGCTTGAAAATATGAACTGCAATCAGCATTTGCTTGTATCTGAGTTAGAAGAGTACCTTGAAATGTAACACTGTACAATAGAAGCCTGTAAACGGATTAGTGCCCACCAAGGCCAGGTTGTTTTTCTCAAAAGTTTCTCACAAATCTAGTCATGTCAGCAGAAAATCTGAGTAACATCTGCTGTAGAACAATGCTAAAAGTTGTGTTTGATTACATCAGCCTTAGAAGGCCATGTCTTGTAAAACAGTATAAGAATAAGCATACTTCCTGTTAGTAGATAGGCAAATCCTTGTATTTGCATGTTTTTGTCTCCTTGCAGCAAGTTATTACATGTGCCTTAACTGAACCTTACGTGTATTGGTCTTTGAAGTTTTTTCCTTTGACAGTTATACACGGCATTAATGTTGTTCCCCATGAGCCATCATGGAGATTCATCAGTTATACACGGCATCAATGGTGTCGTCCATGAGACATCATGCAGAATCAGTTATACATGGACATCAGTGGTGTCATCCATGAGACATCATGCAGAATCATCAGTTATACACAGGCATTAATGGTGTTCCCCATGAGCCATCACAGAGAGTCATCAGTTATACATGGCATCAGTGCTGTTCCCCATGAAGGGTCATGGAGAGTCATCAGTTATACACGGGCATTGATGGTGTTCCCCATGAGCCATCATGGCGAGCCATCAGTTATACATGGGCATCAATGGTGTTCCCCATGAGCCATCCTGTAAAGTAATCAGTTATACATGGGCATCAATGGTGTTTCGCATGAGTCATCATGCAGAGTTATCAGTTATACACTGCATTAATGCTGTTCCCCATGAGCCATCACAGAGAGTCATCAGTTATACATGGCCATTAATGATGTTCCCCATGAGACATCATGCAGAGTCATCAGATATACAAGGGCATTAATAGTATTCCCCATGAGACATCATGGTGAGTCATCAGTTATACATGGGCATCAATGGTGTTCCCCATGAGCCATCCTGCAAAGTCATCAGTTATACATGGGCATCAATGGTGTTTCCCATGAGTCATCATGCAGAGTTATCAGTTATACACTGCATTAATGCTGTTCCCCATGAGCCATCACAGAGAGTCATCAGTTATACATAGCCATTAATGATGTTCCCCATGAGACATCATGCAGAGTCATCAGATATACAAGGGCATTAATGGTATACCCCATGAGACATCATGCAGAGTCATCAGTTATACATGGACATCAATGGTGTTTTCCATGAGCCATCATGCAGAGTCATGAGTTATGCATGAGTATTAATGGTGTTCCCTATGATCCATCATGGTTAGACCACAAAAAGATAAATGACTTTGAAGCCCTTATTTGCACCATTATGTAATATTGTTTTCTATGTTTGGCCAGATTAAAAGTTGGAAATGGCAGTATAGGTAAGAGATAAGTTAGTGCTATAAATACCAACTTGGTTCTCCACTGACAAGAGGCCATTAGCCTAGTGGGACTACTCCATCAACAAAGCATAAATAAAAATAAAATAAAATAAAATTCTAAAAAATAAAACAGGATGCAAGCAAAGAGTACAACAGAATCTAGGAAAATAAGGAAGGAGCAAGACTGAGTTGGGATGGAAGCATACCTATCTTCTTATTTCAATAATTCTTGACAAAACTAAAAATAATAAGTTTTAGAAAGCCCAAGCATTAGTGACAGATTTTTCTTATGCTCATATGGGAACTAGTTGATTAACAGGTCTGGGTATTATAATGCATTGCCTGCAGAATGCAAAGTCTGAAATTCAAATAAGTGTAACTTCATTCCTCAATGCTTTTTTCAGAAAAATCCCCATTTTGTGATGCAGAATAATATTTATACATGAGCCAGTCATGATGAATAATATACACGAGCCAGTCATAATGAATAATATTATACATCAGCCAGTCATGATGAATATTATAAAAGTATACATGAGACAGGCATGATGAATAATATTATACATGAGCCAGTCATGATGAATAATATTATACATCAGCCAGTCATGATGAATATTATAAAAGTATACATGAGACAGGCATGATGAATAATATTATACATGAGCCAGTCATGATGAATAATATTATACATGAGCCAATCATGATGAATAATATTATACATCGGCCAGTCATGATGAATATTATAAAAGTATACATGAGACAGGCATGATGAATAATATTATACATGAGCCAGTCATGATGAATAATATTATACATGAGCCAATCATGATGAATAATATTATATATGAGCCAATCATAATGAATAATATTATACATGAGCCAGTCATGATGAATAATATTACACATGAGCCGGTCATGATGAATAATATTATACATGAGCCGGTCATGATGAATAATATTATGTTATACATGAGCCAGTCATGATGAATAATATTATAATATTATACATGAACCAGTCATGACAAATAATATTATACATGAGCCAGTCATGATGAATAATATTATACATGAGCTAGTCATGATGAATAACATTAAACATGAGCCATTCATGATGAATAATATTACACATAAGCCAGTCATGATGAATAATATTACACATGAGCCAATCATGATGAATAACATTATACATGAGCCAGTCATGATGAATAACATTACACATGAGCCAATCATGATGAATAATATTATATTACACATGAGCCAGTCATTGTTTGTTGTTTGTCTTTTCAGCTTTTTCCCAGTTAAGGGTCGCCACAGCAGAACTCCGGTCCGGTAATGATTGGCAGTAGATTTTTATGGTGCCGAGTTGCCATCCCGACACAAAACCTTCAGCGAAGGCACGCCCATTCACGCATGTCTTTAGAATGCCACTCGACCACAGGGAGGACATGGAGACTCCACACAGAAGGCACTCCCCAGCTGGGAATTGAACAGGAGAACCTCCTGCTGTGAGGCAACAACGTTACCACAGCACCACCGCAGCTCCATCCAGTCATGATGAATAATATTATATTACACATGAGCTAGTCATGATGAATAACATTATAATATACATGAGACAGTCATAATGAATCACATTATAATATACATGAGCCAGTCATGATGAATAATATTATAATATACATGAGCCAGTCATGATGAATAATATACATGAGCCAGTCATGATGAATAATAATATATATGTCATGATGAATAATATTTATACATGAGCCTTTCATGATGAATAATATTTATACATGAGCCAGTCATGATGAATATTACAATATTATACATGAGCCAGTCATGATGAATAATATTATAATATTATACATGAGCCGGTCATGATGAATAATATAATATTATACATGAGCCAGTCATGATGAATAATATTATAATATTATACATAAGCCAGTCATGATGAATAATATTATACATGAGCCAGTCATAAGGAATATTATACATGAACCAGTCTTGATGAATAATATTATAATATTACACATGAGCCAGTCATGATGAATAATATTATAATATTACACATGAGCCAATCATGACGAATAATGTAATACATGAGCCAGTCATGATGAATAATATTATAATATTATACATGAGCCAGTCATGATGAATAATATTATACATGAGCCAGTCATGATGAATAATATTATAATATTATACATGAGCCAGTCCTGATGAAGAATATTATGCATGAGCCAGTCATGATGAATAATATAAGATTATACATGAGCCAGTCATGATGAATAATATTATACATGAGCCAGTCATGATGAATAATATTATAGTATTATACATGAGCCAGTCCTGATTAATAATATTATAATATTATACATGAGCCAGTCATAATAAATAATATTATACATGAGCCTGTCATGATGAATAATATTATACATGAGACACTCATGATGAATAGTATTATGATATTATAAATGAGCCAGTCATGACAAATAATATTATATTAAACATGAGCCAGTCATGATGAATAATATTCATACATGAGCCAGTCTATGTGTGTGTGTGTGTGTGTGTGTGTGTGTGTGTGTGTCTTTCGGCTTTTCCTGGTTAGGGGTCGCCACAGCGGAACTCCGTTTCGCTAATGATTGGCAGTTGATTTTTATGCACCAGCTTGCCAGGCCTGACGCACAACCTTCAACGAAGGTACGCCCATTCATGCATGTCACCACGCAGAAGACACCCTAGCTGAGAATCGAACCGGACAGTGTCTTACTGTGAGGCGACAACGCTACCACAGCACCACCACCGCGATGATGAATAATATTATACATGATCTATTCATGATGAATAATATTATAATATTATACATGAGCCAGTCATGATGAATAACATGAGCCAATCATGATGAATAATATTATATTACACATGAGCCAGTCATTATTTGCCTTTTTAGCTTTTTACTGGTTAGGGGTCGCCACAGCAGAACTCCGATCTGCTAATGATTGGCAGTAGATTTTAATGGTGCCGAGTTGCCAGCCCAACACCCAACCTTCAGCAAAGGCACGCCTATTCACGCATGTCTTTTGAATGCAACTCGACCACTGGGAGGACATGCTGACTCCACACAGAAGGCACTCCCCAGCTGGGAATCAAACAAGAGAACCTCTTGCTGTGAGGCAACAACGTTACCGCAGCACCAGTGCAGCTCCATCCAGTCATGATGAATAATATTATATTACACATGAGCTAGTCATGATGAATAATATTATATTGCACATGAGCCAGTCATGGTGAATAATATTACACATGAGCCAGTCATGATGAATAACATTATAATACACGAGACAGTCATGATGAATAACATTATAATATACATGAGTCAGTCATGATGAATAATATTATAATATACATGAGCCAGTCATGATGAATAATATACATGAGCCAGTCATGATGAATAATAATATATATGTCATGATGAATAATATTTATACATGAGCCTGTCATGTTGAATAATATTTATACATGAGCCAGTCATGATGAATAATATTACAATATTATACATGAGCCAGTCATGATGAATAACATAATATTATATATGAGCCAGTCATGATGAATAATATTATACATGAGCCAGTCATAATGAATAATATTATACATGAGCCAGTCATAAGGAATATTATACATGAACCAGTCTTGATTAATAATATTATAATATTATACATGAGCCAGTCATGATGAATAATATTATAATATTATACATGAGCCAGTCATGATGAATAATATAATACATGAGCCAGTCATGATGAACAATATTATATTATACATGAGACAATCATGATCAATAATATTATACATGATCCAGTCATGATAAATAATATTATACATGAGCCAGTCATGATGAATAATATTATAATATTATACATGAGCCAGTCATGATGAATAATATTATACATGAGCAAGTCATAATAAATAATATAAGATTATACATGACCCAGTCATGATGAATAATATTATACATGAGCCAGTCATGATGAATAATATTATAATATTATACATGAGCCAGTCCTGATGAATAATATTATAATATTATACATGAGCCAGTCATAATGAATAGTATTATACATGAGCCTGTCATGAATGATGAATAATATTATACATGAGACAGTCATGATGAATAATATTATAATATTATAAATGAGCCAGTCATGATGAATAATATTATATTATACATGAGTCAGTCATGATGAATATTATACATGAGCCAGTCATGATGAATAATATTATACATGAGCCAGTCATAAGGAATATTATACATGAACCAGTCTTGATTAATAATATTATAATATTATACATGAGCCAGTCATGATGAATAATATTATAACATTATACATGAGCCAGTCATGATGAATAATATAATACATGAGCCAGTCATGATGAACAATATTATATTATACATGAGACAATCATGATGAATAATATTATACATGATCCAGTCATGATAAATAATATTATACATGAGACAGTCATGATGAATAATATTATAATATTATAAATGAGCCAGTCCTGATGAATAATAATATAAGATTATACATGACCCAGTCATGATGAATAATATTATACATGAGCCAGTCATGATGAATAATATAAGATTATACATGAGCCAGTCATGATGAATAATATTATACATGAGCCAGTCATGATGAATAATATTATATTATACATGAGCCAGTCCTGATGAATAATATTATAATATTATACATAAGCCAGTCATGATGAATAACATTACACATGAGCCAGTCATGATGAATAATATTATATTACACATGAGCCAGTCATTGTTTGTCTTTTCAGCTTTTTCCTGGATAGGGGTCGCCACAGCAGAATTCCGGTCATGATTGGCAGTAGATTTTTATGGTGCCGAGTTGCCAGCCCGACACCCAACCTTCAGCAAAGGCATGCCCATTCAAGCATGTCTTTCTAATGCCACACGACCACACAGAATGCACTCCCCAGCTGGGAATCAAACAGGAGAACCTCTTGCTGTGAGGCAACAACGTTACCGCTGCACCACCGCAGCTCCATCCAGTCATGATGAATAATATTATATTACACATGAGCTAGTCATGATGAATAATAGTATATTGCACATGAGCCAGTCATGGTGAATAATATTACACATGAGCCAGTCATGATGAATAATATTATAATATACATGAGCCAGTCATGATGAATAATATTATAATATACATGAGCCAGTCATGATGAATAATATTTATACATGAGACAGTCATGATGAATAATATTACAATATTATACATGAGCCAGTCATGATGAATAATATTATAATATTATACATGAGCCAGTCAAGATGAATAATATAATATTATACATGAGCCAGTCATGATGAATATTATTATAATATTATACATGAGCCAGTCATGATGAATAATATAATACATGAGCCAGTTATGATGAGCAATATTATAATATTATACATGAGACAATCATGATGAATAATATTATACATGATCCAGTCATGATGAATAATATTATAATACTATAGATGAGCCAGTCATGATGAATATTATACATGAGCCAGTCATGATGAATAATATTATAATATTATACATGAGCCAGTCCTGATGAATAATATTATAATATTATACATGAGCCAGTCATGATAAATAATATAAGATTATACATGAGCCAGTCATGATGAATAATATTATACATGAGCCAGTCATGATGAATAATATAAGATTATACATGAGCCAGTCATGATGAATAATATTATACATGAGCCAGTCATGATGAATAATATTATAATATTATACATGAGCCAGTTCTGATGAATAATATTATAATATTATACATGAGCCAGTCATATTGAATAATATTATACATGAGCCTGTCATGATGAATAATATTATACATGAGCCTGTCATGATGAATAATATTATAATATTATAAATGAGCCAGTCATGATGAATAATATTATATTATACATGAGCCAGTCATGATGAATATTATACATGAGCCAGTCATGATGAATAATATTATACATGATCTATTCATGATGAATAATATTATAATATTATACATGAGCCAGTCATGATGAATATTATACATGAGCTTGTCATGATGAATAATATTATACATGAGTCAGTCATAATGAATAATATTATACATGAGCCAGTCATGATGAATAATATATTATGCATGAGTCAGTCATGATGAATAATATTATACATGTGCCAGTCATGATGAATATTATATTATACATGAGCCAATCATGATGAATAATATTATACATGAGCCAGTTATGATGAATAATATTTTATTATTATACATGCGCCAGTCATGATGAATAATATTTATACATGAGCCAATTAAGATGAATAATATTATACATGAGCCAGTCATGATGAATAATATTAATGTTATACATGAGCCAGTCATAATGAATAATATTATACATGAGCCAGTCATGATGAATAATACTATAATATTATACATGAGCCAGTCATGATGAATAATATTATACATGAGCCAGTCATGATGAATAATATTAATGTTATACATGAGCCAGTCATGATGAATAATATTATAATATTATACATGAGCCAGTCATGATGAATAATATAATACATGAGCCAGTTATGATGAGCAATATTATAATATTATACGAGACAATCATGATGAATAATATTATACATGATCCAGTCATGATGAATAATATTATAATACTATACATGAGCCAGTCATGATGAATATTATACATGAGCCAGTCATGATGAATAATATTATAATATTATACATGAGCCAGTCCTGATGAATAATATTATAATATTATACATGAGCCAATCATGATGAATAATATTATACATGAGCCAGTCATGATGAATAATATAAGATTATACATGAGCCAGTCATGATGAATAATATTATACATGAGCCAGTCATGATGAATAATATTATAATATTATACATGAGCCAGTTCTGATGAATAATATTATAATATTATACATGAGCCAGTCATATTGAATAATATTATACATGAGCCTGTCATGATGAATAATATTATACATGAGCCTGTCATGATAAATAATATTATAATATTATAAATGAGCCAGTCATGATGAATAATATTATATTATACATGAGCCAGTCATGATGAATATTATACATGAGCCAGTCATGATGAATAATATTCATACATGAGCCAGTCATGATGAATAATATTATACATGATCTATTCATGATGAATAATATTATAATATTATACATGAGCCAGTCATGATGAATATTATACATGAGCTTGTCATGATGAATAATATTATACATGAGTCAGTCATAATGAATAATATTATACATGAGCCAGTCATGATGAATAATATATTATGCATGAGTCAGTCATGATGAATAATATTATACATGTGCCAGTCATGATGAATATTATATTATACATGAGCCAATCATGATGAATAATATTATACATGAGCCAGTTGTGATGAATAATATTTTATTATTATACATGCGCCAGTCATGATGAATAATATTTATACATGAGCCAATTAAGATGAATAATATTATACATGAGCCAGTCATGATGAATAATATTAATGTTATACATGAGCCAGTCATAATGAATAATATTATACATGAGCCAGTCATGATGAATAATACTATAATATTATACATGAGCCAGTCATGATGAATAATATTATACATGAGCCAGTCATGATGAATCATATTATACAACAGCCAATATTATAGAATAATATTATACATGAGCCAGTCATGATGAATATTATACATGAGCCAGTCATTATGAATAATATCTATACATGTGCCAATAATGATGAATAATATTATAATATTATACATGAGCCAGTCGTGATGAATAATATTATACATGAGCCAGTCATGATGAATAATATTATACATGAGCCAGTCATGATGAATAATATTATACGACAGCCAATATTATAGAATAATATTATGCATGAGCCAGTCATGATGAATAATATTGCGCATGAGCCAGTCATCATGAATATTATACATGAGTCAGTCATGATGAATAATATTATACATGAGCCAGTCATGATGAATAATATTACAATATTATACGTGAGCCAGTTATGATGATTAATATTATAATATTATGCAAGAGCCAATCATGATAATATTTATACATGAGGCAATCATGAGGAATAATATCATATTATACATGAGCCAATCATGATAATATTATACATGAGCCAATCATGATAATATTTATACATGAGCCAATCATGATGAATAATATATTTATACATGAGCCAGTCATGATGAATAATATTATACTATTATACATGAGCCAGTCATGATGAATAATATTATATTATACATGAGCTAGTTATGATGAATAATATTATACATGAGCCGGTCATGATGAATAACGTTATACATGAGTCGGTCATGATGAATAACATCATACATGAGCTGGTCATGATGAATAACATTATACATGAGCCAGTCATGATGAATAATATTATAACATTATACATGAGCCCGTCATGATGAATAATATTGTAATATTATACATGAGCCAGTTTTGCTGAATAATATTGTAATAGTATACATGAGCCAGTCATGATGAATAATATTATACATGAGCCAGTCATGATGAATATTATATTATACATGAGCCAGTCTTGATGAATAATATTATATTATACATGAGCCAGTCATGATGGATAATAGTAAATTATACATGAACCAGTCATGATGAATAATATTTATACATGAACCAGTCATGATGAATAATATTATAATATTATACATGAACCAGTCATGATGAATAATATTATTATATTATACATGAACTAGTCATGATGAATAATATTATAATATTATACATGAGCCAGTCATGATGAATAATATTACAATATTATACATGAACCAGTCAAGGTGAATAATATTATACATGAGCGAGTCATGATGAATAATATTATGAACCAAACATGATGAATAATATTATACATGAGCCAATCATGATGAATAATATTACAATATTATACATGAACCAGTCAAGGTGAATAATATTATACATGAGCCAGTCATGATGAATATTATATTATACATGAGCCAGTCTTGATGAATAATATTATATTATACATGAGCCAGTCATGATGGATAATAGTAAATTATACATGAACCAGTCATGATGAATAATATTTATACATGAACTAGTCATGATGAATAATATTATAATATTATACATGAACCAGTCATGATGAATAATATTATAATATTATACATGAACTAGTCATGATGAATAATATTATAATATTATACATGAGCCAGTCATGATGAATAATATTACAATATTATACATGAACCAGTCAAGGTGAATAATATTATACATGAGCCAGTCATGATGAATAATATTATACATGAGCCAGTCCTGATGAACAATATTATAATATTATACATGAGCCAGTCATGATGAATAATATTATACATGAGCCAGTCATGATGAATAATATAAGTTTATACATGAGCCAGTCATGATGAATAATATTATACATGAGCCAGTCATGATGAATAATATTATAATATTATACATAAGCCAGTTCTGATGAATAATATTATAATATTATACATGAGCCAGTCATATTGAATAATATTATACATGAGCCTGTCATGATGAATAATATTATACGTGAGCCTGTCATGATGAATAATATTATAATATTATAAATGAGCCAGTCATGATGAATAATATTATATTATACATGAGCCAGTCATGATGAATATTATACATGAGCCAGTCATGATGAATAATATTCATACATGAGCCAGTCATGATGAATAATATTATACATGATCTATTCATGATGAATAATATTATAATATTATACATGAGCCAGTCATGATGAATATTATACATGAGCTTGTCATGATGAATAATATTATACATGAGTCAGTCATAATGAATAATATTATACATGAGCCAGTCATGATGAATAATATATTATGCATGAGTCAGTCATGATGAATAATATTATACATGTGCCAGTCATGATGAATATTATATTATACATGAGCCAATAATGATGAATAATATTATACATGAGCCAGTTATGATGAATAATATTTTATTATTATACATGTGCCAGTCATGATGAATAATATTTATACATGAGCCAATTAAGATGAATAATATTATACATGAGCCAGTCATGATGAATAATATTAATGTTATACATGAGCCAGTCATGATGAATAATATTATAATATTATACATGAGCCAGTCATGATGAATATTATACATGAGCCAGTTATGATGAATAATATTTATACGAGCTAATCATTATGAATATTATACATGAGCCAGTCATAATGAATAATATTATAAAATTATACATGAGCCAGTCATAATGAATAATATTATACATGAGCCAATCATGATGATTAATATTATATTATACATGAGCCAGTCATGATGAATAATATTATAAATGAGCCACTCATGATGAATAATATTATAATATTATACATGAGCCAGTCATGATGAATAATACTATAATATTATACATGAGACAGTCATGATGAATAATATTATACATGAGCCAGTCATGATGAATCATATTATACAACAGCCAATATTATAGAATAATATTATACATGAGCCAGTCATGATGAATATTATACATGAGCCAGTCATTATGAATAATATTTATACATGTGCCAATAATGATGAATAATATTATAATATTATACATGAGCCAGTCATGATGAATAATATTATACATGAGCCAGTCATGATGAATAATATTATATGACAGCCAATATTATAGAATAATATTATGCATGAGCCAGTCATGATGAATAATATTGCGCATGAGCCAGTCATCATGAATATTATACATGAGCCAGTCATGATGAATAATATATTTATACATGAGCCAGTCATGATGAATAATATTATACTATTATACATGAGCCAGTCATGATGAATAATATTATATTATACATGAGCCAATCATGATAATATTATACATGAGCCAATCATGATAATATTTATACATGAGCCAATCATGATGAATAATATATTTATACATGAGCCAGTCATGATGAATAATATTATAGTATTATACATGAGCCAGTCATGATGAATAATATTATATTATACATGAGCCGGTCATGATGAATAACATCATACATGAGCCGGTCATGATGAATAACATTATACATGAGCCAGTCATGATGAATAATATTATAACATTATACATGAGCCCGTCATGATGAATAATATCGTAATATTATACATGAGCCAGTTTTGCTGAATAATATTGTAATAGTATACATGAGCCAGTCATGATGAATAATATTATACATGAGCCAGTCATGATGAATATTATATTATACATGAGCCAGTCCTGATGAATAATATTATATTATACATGAGCCAGTCATGATGGATAATAGTAAATTATACATGAACCAGTCATGATGAATAATATTTATACATGAACCAGTCATGATGAATAATATTATAATATTATACATGAACCAGTCATGATGAATAATATTATAATATTATACATGAACTAGTCATGATGAATAATATTATAATATTATACATGAGCCAGTCATGATGAATAATATTACAATATTATACATGAACCAGTCAAGGTGAATAATATTATACATGAGTGAGTCATGATGAATAATATTATGAACCAATCATGATGAATAATATTATACATGAGCCAATCATGATGAATAATATTACAATATTATACATGAACCAGTCAAGGTGAATAATATTATACATGAGCCAGTCATGATGAATATTATATTATACATGAGCCAGTCTTGATGAATAATATTATATTATACATGAGCCAGTCATGATGGATAATAGTAAATTATACATGAATCAGTCATGATGAATAATATTTATACATGAACCAGTCATGATGAATAATATTATAATATTATACATGAACCAGTCATGATGAATAATATTATAATATTATACATGAACTAGTCATGATGAATAATATTATAATATTATACATGAGCCAGTCATGATGAATAATATTACAATATTATACATGAACCAGTCAAGGTGAATAATATTATACATGAGCCAGTCATGATGAATAATATTATACATGAGCCAGTCCTGATGAATAATATTATAATATTATACATGAGCCAGTCATGATGAATAATATTATACATGAGCCAGTCATGATGAATAATATAAGATTATACATGAGCCGTCATGATGAATAATATTATACATGAGCCAGTCATGATGAATAATATTATAATATTATACATGAGCCAGTTCTGATGAATAATATTATAATATTATACATGAGCCAGTCATATTGAATAATATTATACATGAGCCTGTCATGGTGAATAATATTATACATGAGCCTGTCATGATGAATAATATTATAATATTATAAATGAGCCAGTCATGATGAATAATATTATATTATACATGAGCCAGTCATGATGAATATTATACATGAGCCAGTCATGATGAATAATATTCATACATGAGCCAGTCATGATGAATAATATTATACATGATCTATTCATGATGAATAATATTATAATATTATACATGAGCCAGTCATGATGAATATTATACATGAGCTTGTCATGATGAATAATATTATACATGAGTCAGTCATAATGAATAATATTATACATGAGCCAGTCATGATGAATAATATATTATGCATGAGTCAGTCATGATGAATAATATTATACATGTGCCAGTCATGATGAATATTATATTATACATGAGTCAATCATGATGAATAATATTATACATGAGCCAGTTATGATGAATAATATTTTATTATTATACATGCGCCAGTCATGATGAATAATATTTATACATGAGCCAATTAAGATAAATAATATTATACATGAGCCAGTCATGATGAATAATATTAATGTTATACATGAGCCAGTCATGATGAATAATATTATAATATTATACATGAGCCAGTCATGATGAATATTATACATGAGCCAGTTATGATGAATAATATTTATACGAGCTAATCATTATGAATATTATACATGAGCCAGTCATAATGAATAATACTATAATATTATACATGAGCCAGTCATGATGAATAATATTATACATGAGCCAGTCATGATGAATCATATTATACAACAGCCAATATTATAGAATAATATTATACATGAGCCAGTCATGATGAATATTATACATGAGCCAGTCATTATGAATAATATTTATACATGTGCCAATAATGATGAATAATATTATAATATTATACATGAGCCAGTCATGATGAATAATATTATACATGAGCCAGTCATGATGAATAATATTATCGACAGCCAATATTATAGAATAATATTATGCATGAGCCAGTCATGATGAATAATATTGCGCATGAGCCAGTCATCATGAATATTATACATGAGCCAGTCATGATGAATAATATATTTATACATGAGCCAGTCATGATGAATAATATTATACTATTATACATGAGCCAGTCATGATGAATAATATTATATTATACATGAGCCAATCATGATAATATTATACATGAGCCAATCATGATAATATTTATACATGAGCCAATCATGATGAATAATATATTTATACATGAGCCAGTCATGATGAATAATATTATAGTATTATACATGAGCCAGTCATGATGAATAATATTATATTATACATGAGCCGGTCATGATGAATAACATCATACATGAGCCGGTCATGATGAATAACATTATACATGAGCCAGTCATGATGAATAATATTATAACATTATACATGAGCCCGTCATGATGAATAATATCGTAATATTATACATGAGCCAGTTTTGCTGAATAATATTGTAATAGTATACATGAGCCAGTCATGATGAATAATATTATACATGAGCCAGTCATGATGAATATTATATTATACATGAGCCAGTCTTGATGAATAATATTATATTATACATGAGCCAGTCATGATGGATAATAGTAAATTATACATGAACCAGTCATGATGAATAATATTTATACATGAACCAGTCATGATGAATAATATTATAATATTATACATGAACCAGTCATGATGAATAATATTATAATATTATACATGAACTAGTCATGATGAATAATATTATAATATTATACATGAGCCAGTCATGATGAATAATATTACAATATTATACATGAACCAGTCAAGGTGAATAATATTATACATGAGTGAGTCATGATGAATAATATTATGAACCAATCATGATGAATAATATTATACATGAGCCAATCATGATGAATAATATTACAATATTATACATGAACCAGTCAAGGTGAATAATATTATACATGAGCCAGTCATGATGAATATTATATTATACATGAGCCAGTCTTGATGAATAATATTATATTATACATGAGCCAGTCATGATGGATAATAGTAAATTATACATGAATCAGTCATGATGAATAATATTTATACATGAACCAGTCATGATGAATAATATTATAATATTATACATGAACCAGTCATGATGAATAATATTATAATATTATACATGAACTAGTCATGATGAATAATATTATAATATTATACATGAGCCAGTCATGATGAATAATATTACAATATTATACATGAACCAGTCAAGGTGAATAATATTATACATGAGCCAGTCATGATGAATAATATTATACATGAGCCAGTCCTGATGAATAATATTATAATATTATACATGAGCCAGTCATGATGAATAATATTATACATGAGCCAGTCATGATGAATAATATAAGATTATACATGAGCCGTCATGATGAATAATATTATACATGAGCCAGTCATGATGAATAATATTATAATATTATACATGAGCCAGTTCTGATGAATAATATTATAATATTATACATGAGCCAGTCATATTGAATAATATTATACATGAGCCTGTCATGGTGAATAATATTATACATGAGCCTGTCATGATGAATAATATTATAATATTATAAATGAGCCAGTCATGATGAATAATATTATATTATACATGAGCCAGTCATGATGAATATTATACATGAGCCAGTCATGATGAATAATATTCATACATGAGCCAGTCATGATGAATAATATTATACATGATCTATTCATGATGAATAATATTATAATATTATACATGAGCCAGTCATGATGAATATTATACATGAGCTTGTCATGATGAATAATATTATACATGAGTCAGTCATAATGAATAATATTATACATGAGCCAGTCATGATGAATAATATATTATGCATGAGTCAGTCATGATGAATAATATTATACATGTGCCAGTCATGATGAATATTATATTATACATGAGTCAATCATGATGAATAATATTATACATGAGCCAGTTATGATGAATAATATTTTATTATTATACATGCGCCAGTCATGATGAATAATATTTATACATGAGCCAATTAAGATGAATAATATTATACATGAGCCAGTCATGATGAATAATATTAATGTTATACATGAGCCAGTCATGATGAATAATATTATAATATTATACATGAGCCAGTCATGATGAATATTATACATGAGCCAGTTATGATGAATAATATTTATACGAGCTAATCATTATGAATATTATACATGAGCCAGTCATAATGAATAATATTATAAAATTATACATGAGCCAGTCATAATGAATAATATTATACACGAGCCAATCATGATGAATAATATTATATTATACATGAGCCAGTCATGATGAATAATATTATAAATGAGCCACTCATGATGAATAATATTATAATATTATACATGAGCCAGTCATGATGAATAATACTATAATATTATACATGAGCCAGTCATGATGAATAATATTATACATGAGCCAGTCATGATGAATCATATTATACAACAGCCAATATTATAGAATAATATTATGCATGAGCCAGTCATGATGAATAATATTGCGCATGAGCCAGTCATCATGAATATTATACATGAGCCAGTCATGATGAATAATATTATACATGAGCCAGTCATGATGAATAATATTACAATATTATACGTGAGCCAGTTATGATGATTAATATTATAATATTATGCAAGAGCCAATCATGATAATATTTATACATAGGCAATCATGAGGAATAATATCATATTATACATGAGCCAATCATGATAATATTATACATGAGCCAATCATGATAATATTTATACATGAGCCAATCATGATGAATAATATATTTATACATGAGCCAGTCATGATGAATAATATTATACTATTATACATGAGCCAGTCATGATGAATAATATTATATTATACATGAGCCAGTTATGATGAATAATATTATACATGAGCCGGTCATGATGAATAACGTTATACATGAGCCGGTCATAATGAATAACATCATACATGAGCCGGTCATGATGAATAACATTATACATGAGCCAGTCATGATGAATAATATTATAACATTATACATGAGCCCGTCATGATGAATAATATCGTAATATTATACATGAGCCAGTTTTGCTGAATAATATTGTAATAGTATACATGAGCCAGTCATGATGAATAATATTATACATGAGCCAGTCATGATGAATATTATATTATACATGAGCCAGTCTTGATGAATAATATTATATTATACATGAGCCAGTCATGATGGATAATAGTAAATTATACATGAACCAGTCATGATGAATAATATTTATGCATGAACCAGTCATGATGAATAATATTATAATATTATACATGAACCAGTCATGATGAATAATATTATAATATTGTACATGAACTAGTCATGATGAATAATATTATAATATTATACATGAGCCAGTCATGATGAATAATATTACAATATTATACATGAACCAGTCAAGGTGAATAATATTATACATGAGCGAGTCATGATGAATAATATTATGAACCAAACATGATGAATAATATTATATATGAGCCAATCATGATGAATAATATTATAATATTTTACATGAGCCAGTCATGATGAATAATATTATATTATATATGAGCCAGTCATGATGAATAATATTATAATATTATACAAGAACCAGTCATGGTGAATAATATTATACATGAGCGAGTCATGATGAATAATATTATGAACCAAACATGATGAATAATATTATATATGAGCCAATCATGATGAATAATATTATAATATTATACATGAACCAGTCATGGTGAATAATATTATACATGAGCTAGTCATGATGAATAATATTATGAGCCAAACATGATGAATAATATTATACATGATCCGATCATAATGAATAATATTATAATATTATACATGACCAGTCATGACGAATAATATTATACATGAGCAGTCATGATAAATAATTATACATGAACCAGTCATGATGAATAATATTATAATATCATACACGAGCCTGTCATGATAAATAATATTATAATATTTATACATGAGCCAGTCATGATGATTAATATTATACATGAGTCAGTCATGATGAATATTAAAATATTATACATGAGCCTGTCATGATGAATAATATAATATTTATACATGAGCCAGTCATAATGAATATTATAATATACATGAGACGGTCATGATGAATAATATAATATTTATACATGAGCCAGTCATGATGAGTATTTTAATATTATAATATTATACATGAGCCAATCATGATGAATAATATTATACATGAACCAGTCATGATGAATAATGTAATATTATACATGACTGGCTCATGTATAATATTATAATGTTATACATGAGCCAGTCATGATGAATAATATTATAATATTATACATGAGCCAGTCACGATGAATAATATTATACATGAGTCAGCATGATGAATAATATTATAATATTATACATGAGCCAGTCATGATGAATAATATTATATTATACATGAGCCAGTCATGATGAATATTATTATACATGAGCCAGTCATGATGAATAATATTATACATGAGCCAGTCATGATGAATAACATTATACATGAGCCAATCCTGAAGAATAATATTATACATGAGCCAATCATGATGAATAATATTTATACATGAGCCAGTCATGATGAATAATATTATACATGAGCCAGTCATGATGAATAATATTACAAATGAGCCAGTCATGATGAATAATATTACACATGAGCCAGTCATGATGACTAATGTTATACATGAGCTAGTCATGATGAATAATATTGTACATGAGCCAGTCATGATGAATAATATTACACATGAGCCAGTCATGATGAATAATATTATACATGAGCCAGTCATGATGAATCATATTTATACAAGAGCCAATCATGATGAATCATATTTATACAAGAGCCAGTCATGATGTATACTATTATACATGAGCCAGTCTTGATGAATAATATTATACATGAGCCTGTCATGATAAATAATATTACACATGAACCAGTCATGATGAATAATATTATATTATACATGAGCCAGTCATGATGAATATTATTATACATGAGCCAGTCATGGTGAATATTATAAATGAGCCAGTCATGATGAATAATATTATACATTAGCCAATCATGAAGAATAATATTATACATGAGCCAGTCATGATGAATAATATTTATACATGAGCCAGTCATGATGAATAATATTATACATGAGCTAGTCATGATGAATAATATTGTACTTGAGCCAATCATGATGTATAATATTATACATGAGCCAGTCACAATGAATAATATACATGAGCCAGTCATGATGGATAATATTATAATATTATACATGACCCAATCATGATGAATATTATACATGAGCTGGTCATGACGAATAATATTATACATGAGCCGGTCATGGTGAATAATATTATACATGAGCCAGTCATGATGAATAACATTATACATGAGCCAGTCATGTTGAATAATATTACAATATACATGGGCCAGTCATGATGAATAATATTATAATATTATACATGAGCTGTCATGGTGAATAATATTATACATGAGCCAGTTATGATGAATAATATCTATATATCTATCTATATATCTATATCTATATATCTATATCTTTATATCTATATATTTATATCTATATCTATCTATATCTGTATATCTATACATCTATATCTGTACATCTGTATTTATATCTGTCTATATATTTATATCTATATAGCTATATCTATATATCTGTCATATATGTATCTCTCTATATATCTATATCTATATATATATCTATATATCTATATATATATATATATATATATATATCTATATATCTATATATCTATATCTATATCTATCTATATATCTATATCTAGATCTATATATCATCTTCTTTTGGCTGTTCCCGTTAGGGGTTGCCACAGTGGATCATCTGTTTCCATTTATTCCTGTCCTCTGCATCATGCTCTTTCACACCAACCGCCTGCATGTCCTCTCTCACCACATCCATAAACCTTATTTTAGGCCTTCCTCTTTTCCTCTTACCTGGCAGCTCCATCCTTAGCATTCTTTTCCCAAAATACCCAGCATCCCTCCTCAGCACATATCCAAACCAACGCAATCTCGCCTCTCTTGCTTTGGATCCAAACTGTCCAACCTGAGCTGACCCTCTAATATACTGATTCTTAATCCTGTCCATCTTAGTCACACCCAGTGCAAATCTTAACATCTTTAACTCTGCCACATCCAGCTCTGACTCCTGCCTTTTTGTCAATGCCACCGTCTCCAACCCATATAACATAGCTGGTCTCACTACCCTTTTATAGACCTTCCCTTTCACCCTTACTGGTGCCCGTCTGTCACAAATCACTCCTGACACTCTTCCCTGCCTGTACTCTCTTCTTCACCTCTCTTCCACACTCACCATTACTCTAAATGTTGATCCCAAGTATTTAAACTCATCCACCTTTACCAATTCTACTCCCGGCAGCCTCACCATTCCTCTACCCTCCCTCTCATTTACACACATATATTCTGTTTTAGCCATGCTGACCTTAATTTCTCTCCCCTCTAAAGCATATCCCCACCTCTCCAGGGTCTCCACAACCTGGTCCCTACTCTCACTACATATCACAATGTCATCTGCAAACATCATAGTCCATGGGGCCTCCTGTCTGATCTCATCTGTCAACCTGCCCATCACCACTTCAAATAAGAAAGGGCTCAGAGCTGATCCTTGATGTAATCCCACCTCCACCTTAAACGTATCTGTCACTCCCACCGCAGTCCTCACCAATGTCACACTACCCTCGTACATATCCTGTACCACTCTTACATACTTCTCTGCCACTCCCGACTTCCTCATACAATACCACAACTCCTCTCTAGGCACCCTGTCATATGCTTTCTCTAAGTCCACAAAGACACAATGCAACTCCTTCTGACCTTCTCTGTATTTCTCCAACAACACTCTCAGAGCAAACATTGCATCTGTAGTGCTCTTTCCTGGCATGAAACCATACTGCTGATCACTAATCATCACCTCCCTTCTTAACCTAGCTTCCACTACTCTTTCCCATATCTTCATGCTGTGACTGATCAGATTTATCCCTCTGCAGTTACTGCAGCTCTGCACATCACCCTTATTCTTAAAGATAGGTACCAAAACAGTTTTTCTCCACTCCTCAGGCATCCTCTGGCTTTCCAAAATTTCATTAATCAATCTGGTTCAAAATTCCACTGCCATTTCTCCTATGTATCTCCATGCTTCCACTGGTATGTCATCTGGGCCAACAGCCTTTCCATTCTTCATCCTCTTCATAGCTGTCCTTACTTCCCCCTTGCTAATCTGTTTCACTTCCTGATTCACTATCCCCACATCAGCCAACCTTCTCTCTCTCTCATTCTCTTCATTCATCAGCCCTTCAACATACTCTTTCCATCTACTCAACACACTCTCCTCGCTTGTGAGTACGTCTCCCTCACTATCCTTTATCGCCCTTACCTGCTACACATCTTTCCCAGCTCTGTCCCTCTGTCTAGCCAATAGGTACAGGTCCTTTTCTCCCTCATTAGTATCCAGTCTCTCATACAACACTCCATATGCCTTATCCTTAGCCTTCGCCACCTCTCTCTTTGCCATGCGCCTCATCTCCTTATACTCATGTCTACTTTCTTCATCTCTTTGACAATCCCAATTCTTCTTCTCCAACCTCTTCCTCTGTATACTCTCCTGTACTTCCTCATTCCACCACCAGGTCTCCTTGTCCTCCTTCCTCTGTCCAGATGTCACACCAAGCACCTTTCTAGCAGTCTCCCTTACTAGCTCTGCTGTAGTTACCCAGCTATTTGGTAACTCTTCACTGCCTCTCAGTGCTTAACTCTTCCCTGAACTCCACCTCACAATCACCCTTTTTTTAACTTCCACCATTTAATCCTTGGCACTGCTTTCACACTCCTCCTCCTCTTCTTGATCACCAACATCATCCTACAGACCACCATTCTATGCTCCTTAACTACACTTTCCCTTGTCACCACTTTACAGTCTCCAATCTCCTTCAGACTGGCCCTCCTACATAAGATATAATCCAACTGTGTGCATCCTCCTCCACTCTTGTACATCACCCTATGCTCTTCCCTCTTCTTAAAATACGTATTCACCACAGCCATGTCCATCCTTTTCGCAAAATCCACAATCATCTGACCTTCTGCATTCCTCTCCTTAACACCATACCTACCCATCACTTCCTCATCCCCTCTGTTCACTTTACCAACATGCCCATTGAAGTCTGCTCCAATCACTAGTCTCTCACCCTTGGGTATACTCACCACCATTTCATCCAACTCACTCCAAAATTTTTCTTTTTCATCCATCACACACCCAACTTGGGGAGTGTATGCACTAACAACATTCATCATTACACCATCAATTTCAAGCTTCATAAACATCACTCTATCAGACACTCTCTTCACCTCCAAAACACTCTTGGCATACTGTTCCTTTAGGATAACCCCTACCCCATTTCTCCAGCCATCCACATCATGATAGAGCAATTTGAACCCACCTCCTATACACCTGGCCTTACTTCCCTTCCATCTGGTCTCTTGCACTCACAATATATCAACCTTCCTTCTCTCCATCATATCAGCTATCCCTCTCCCTATACCAGTCATACTGCCAACATTCAAAGTTCCTACCCTCACTACTACACTCCTAACCTTCCTCCTCTCTTCCTGCATTCGGGCATGCCTTCCTCCTCCTCTTCTCCTTTGGCCAACAGTAGCCCAATTTCCACCAGCACCCTGTTGGATAACAGTACTGGTGGCGGTCGTTGTTAACCCAGGCCTCAACCGATCTGGTATGGAAATATGAAAATTTCTTCGCATAAGTCATTTGGCAGAGGTTTTACACCGGATGCCCTTCCTGCCGCAACCCTCCCCATTTATCCGGGCTTGGGATCGGCACAAAGAAATACACTGGCATGTGCATCCCCAGTGGCTGGGTTCTAGATACAAATCCTGCTTGTGACATGTGTTTTACTGGGGCCTCCACTGAAAATGGGCACTTTCTGGCCCAGTTGGTCTTTCCCGGTAAACAAATGTCAAACAAATAGATAAATAAATTATATATCTGTGAAGGCTGCCACCCTAGCCGGATAGATGATCCACAGGCTTGTTTAACAAATGTAAGAAAACTGTGTTGTGTTCTGAAGCTTCCAAAAATGTAACCATAGTGCACCCTGCTGGAAGAAAGCTGATAAGTACAGGATTTTTTACCGTTTTTGATCTCAAGCTCGGAGACAGGCTGTCTGAGCTAGAAATTCTTTTTGTTGTGCTAAGACAGAGATAATTACTAGGTTTCACATGTAAAGTGTCTTTTATTGCTGTGGCTTCCTGGCAGGTGCAGTTCAAAGAAATGTTAAATTTTGAGTTATGTTAACCTGGGAACTAAATCAGAGAAGAGACAAGAATGATGTAATCTGAAATGACTCTGCAGTACTGTGTATTATCAATTTAAGGACAGAAAGAAAGGGTAGCATTTGGTATTTTGTTCTGAAGCTGACAACAACTCACCAGCAGTTTGTCTTGTAAGTAAAATCTAAATCTTAGTATTTCTCTTAGAGATAGATAGAAATAGCAAGATTAGTCTAGCCGTTTTCTATATTTATGTCAGACTGTCCTACAATGTTGTTTTCAAGTATTTCCTGTGATTTCTGAACTTTCTATTACCACTGTGTTGATCTGATGAGTATTGTCTTGTGTTTTGTTTATTATTAAATATTTTAAACCATTGAACTGTGGCTGTTTTGTGTAAAGATAATTTAAGCTCTTAGTGTACTTGCATGTATCTGGTGATACTGTATAAGCCACTCCTTAGCCCTGGGTTACACATCCTATCTGGTTAACAGTAATAGCACACAGTGGAATTGGTCACCCTTTGGGAAGAGCTTTATAGTAACTGATAAGTAGTGGTTGGTGGCAGTGATTTCTACCTTATAGTCTGGGCAAAAGGGAACATATCTGGAGAACCTGTGCCAGCATTCCCCAGGAGTGTCTGTGTGTTTGTATATAATTCATATCTCAAAGTGTGTGTGTGTCAGCTACTTGGGCAGGGACACGAAGCACAGGTTGGAAAGAGAGGTTGCTGGAGGTTTTAGCTTGACCACTAGGCTGAGATCTGGACCCTATAGCTGTACCAATGGGGAGTCTTATTGGGGATCTGGAGAGAAAGGGAGAAACCAGCCCCAGACTGACTGTGATCTCTGTGTGCTCTTAAGGGAAATTTTACTTTACTGTGTGTGTATTTGCTATCCTCCCAATGTGCACGCCCCTCACTGGTGCTAATGGTGAGGATTGAGGTTTTTTAATTACTGGGCCAGTGCATGGGTGTCACAATATCTCTCTCTCTCTCTCTCTCTATATATATATATATATACACACATACGTATACATATATATATATATACATATATATATATATATATATATATATATATATATATATATATATATATATATATATATATCTACATAAGTATATGAGAAAAGATAGCACCAAAAAGGGTGGTGTAACAGAAATACAAACACAATGAAAACTATTATTCTATACCTTTTGCTGGTAGAGATACAGTTAAACAGAATGCAATTTTGGATATCATAAGCCTTTTTTACAGATAAGTCAGTCAATCATTCTATCTGTCTATCTATCTGCAGGGTAGGCCTAGAGCAACACCCAGCCTGATGTGCTTTTTTACAGAAGGAAGACTAAAGGTGACGCTATTTAGTCAGACCAACATGTGCCTGTGGTATGGTGCATTTTGATGTGTGAGAATACTGTACATATACAAAGTAAGCATGCTGCTCAGACAGAGTTATCTCAATCAAAGGTGACAGGCAAATGACAGACACTCCCACTGCACTTTATGAAATGTCTAATAAACTGATAATGATGACCTTACATAAATGGAGATTGGACTGCTGCATTGATAGCACTGGTTAGGAAAAATATACAGAAAATGTACTTCAGGATCACAATAATATGTAGGAGGTAGGACTTGAAACTCCTCATAAAACTAGTCTCAAGTTCATTTGAATAGTGACAGTGTTACAAGAAGGTTTTATGAAGGTAAGGTGTAGGGTTAGGGCTGACGGAAGAGGCAGTATTAACATTAGGGTTAGCACCGATCACTATCACTACGGAAGATACACTCGGGCACAGAAACAGTCACAAACATACACAAACAACTGCATATTGATCCCCTAATCTAATCCTGACACTAACCCAAAAATACACAAACTCACACTGAAATATCCAACACCTATCCTTTACTCATCCCTGACCCTAACTCACATACACATGCACAAACACTCTCACCCCTTCAAGCTTACTTGTCTCAACATTACATACCATCGACAGTTCTACTGCTCAGTTATCCATACTGATAACATTAAACCACACCCCCAGCATTTGTCAGAGAAACTGCATTTGACAGAATGCAGAAGACCCTTTTTAATTTCTCCAAATATGTTTGGTTTCTAACACCATGGTGGGAATGGACCCCATTCCTAAGTCAAAGTATGATTAAAGTTCATGAAATTTGTATTGTTTCACTCTGATGTCAGCCAAAAGTGCTCTTCACAGCACTGCAATGTGCCCAGTAATGATGTCTTCTGCAATTCGTACAGAGGTACATGTACTGGCAGCATATCTAAGTTCATAGGTTCATAGGTTGGTACTAGGCTATCGGCCCTAGGGCCTATACAAGCCTAGCCATAACAATTCCCTGACTATTTCTTCCCACACTCTTTACTTCCCTGGACTCCTGTCTAGCAGGGCAACTGATGTGATCCCCAGGGTGAATTTCCTTTCTCCCATCCAATCATCATGGTTCCCTTTGAAGAGGGCCAAAGAGGCGCTTTGCTTGACATGTATGGGCAGTCTATTCCAGAGTATGGGGAGTCTCTGGGTCAGGATCCTATCCCTCCAGCATGTTTTGTTCATTGTGATGACAAGGTTTAGATCCCTGGAGTATGTGGTTCTGAGGGATTGGGATTTCTTTACGTGTAGCATGTCCAACAGCTCTGGGTTTGACATGGCCTTGTATGTTAAGCAAAGATCGCCTCTAAGTAGACGATATGCGATAGAGTATAGCTGGAGTATTTTAAGGTGGTCAATATGGGGCATTTTCTTTAGGCCTGTGATTCATTTAGTGAGGTATTTCTGCAGCCTTTCCAGTTGTTGCAGATGTCTTGAGAGGTACATACCAAATTGGGAATTATATTCTATAATGGGTCTAATGAGGGATGAGTACAGTGGGACAATGGCCTTTTTTCTGGATGAAAAACCCTTCGTGATGAGGTGTGCCACATAGAAGGATTTTCTGACTGTTGTGGCAATGTGGTTATCGAAGGTGAGACCGCTGTCCACCTGTGTCCCTAAGTCTTTTATCACACGTTCAATGTTTAGTGTACTGCCACCTATGTGGTAATTCATGGGTACATGTTTTTTCCCAAAGGGGATAACTATACATTTCTTGGCATTGAGCTTGAGCGCATGGCTCTGGCACCAAGCATCTGTTTCTGTAAGGCCATTTGTAGAGTATCCACATCATTTGGGGATTCAATAATGGCTCCCAGTTTGCAGTCATCTGTGAACTTTGTTAGCCAGAGTCCCGTAGCATTGGCCTGTACTTCAGAGAAGTAGATGCCAAACAAGAGCGGTCCCAGAACTGAACTTTGAGGTACAGCACTTGTCACTTGTCTGGAGCTGGATTAGGAGTCGGATACTTTTACAGTGTGGGTTCTGTCATTAAGACAGTTGCCAACCCATCGAGTGATGTAGAGATTAATGCCCAGCTTAGTAAGTCTATCTATGATTCCAGAGTGGGGGATGGTGTCAAAGGCCTTGACAAGGTCCAGATAGGTTGTGTAGACTGCCTTACCCTCATCCACGGCTCTGGAGAATGATTTGAAGAAGTCAATTGGATTCAGGAGACAAGATCAGCCCTTCACAAACCCAAACTGGGTGGAGTCCAGTGTTTGAAGGTTGCCAATGTCTTTGTTTATAAGTTCCATGATAATAAGTTCCATGGCCTTGCAGATCAGGCTCATCAGACTGATGGGGAGGTAGTTCCTGGGATCCAAGGTGGATCCCCCCTTGTGGAGTGGGATAACTGTAGCTGTGTGCCACTCAGTGGGCATGAAGCCTGAAGTGAGGATATGATTAAACATGACACTTAGGTGAGGTGCCAGTTAATTTTGTAGATCATGTATGTCATCTGGTCCCATGGATGCTGTATTCTTAGCTTTGGAGAGTGTGTTTTTTACCTGTGTGGCCATTATTACTGGAATTTGGCAATCTTCCGGTATTGAGATGGGCCATTTAGGGGGTGAGAGGGGGGTGAAGTTGGCACTGAATTGATCTGCCAGGATATTGGCAATATCCTTAGGATCAGTATATTTAATGCCATTCTGTTGTAGCTCAGAGCAGATCTGAGCATTGCCGTTTAGATTCTTGACATAGTTATAGAATGCCTTATGGTTGTTTTTGGAATCTTGCGCAATTTTATTTTCGTAACTAGCTTTGGAGGATTTTATGAGGGCTCTCAGCTTCTTACTGAGGCTGGTAAGGGAGTTTTTGCATCCTGGGATTTTCCTCTTTTCTGCAACAGTTTCTTCCTTTTGTTGTAAAGTTTGTTTATGGCAGGGTACCACCTGATTGGCTTCTGTTATTTGGTGCAGAGCATCTTGGTTCTATTTGGGATGGCACAATTCATGCATGAGTAGATGGGCTCGTACAGTGCCTTAGTTAAGGATTCAGCAGTTAAACTTTCAGTTCCCATTTGCATGGGTGTCATGAAGTTTGTCAGTTCTGACTTGAGTAGCATGAAGTTGGCTTTGGAGAAGTTTTTTCTATGGAGGTTTTCTTACTGGGGGTGGAGGTGGAATGTGGATGTTAAGGGTTATTAGCTTATGGTCAGACCTGACCAACAACGGGGTGACCATATGATTGAAGCATCGATTTCCCATGTTGGTAATGACCAGGTCTAGGATATTGGAGCCCTTGGTGGGACTATGGATTAGTTGAGCCAGGGTCTTGGAATTTATGAATTCCAAGAACCGTTGGGCAAAGGTGTTGGTACATGAGTAGTTTTCCCAGTTAATGGCAGAGTAGTTGAAATCACCCAGTATTAGGGTGTTTGGTTGTATATTAATATTTTCCAGTATATTTAGAAAGGTGTAGTGAGAATCTTGGGGCATGGTGGGGGATCTGTAGCAAGCTACAATTTGGATTGCAGTCTTACCTACTGTTCGTTGCGCCTGGAAAATTTCAGACACATTGTATTGGGCAACTAGCCTGGTGGTGTGAATATCCTTGGTGAATATGGACACTCCTCCACCTTTAGTGTTTCGATCCAGTTTTGTGGCCGAAAAGTGTGGTAAGAGTTGTAGCCTGGTATTGCAGGGGTGCTCTCTGGAGCCGTGAACCAGGTCTTAGTTACTGCACAGATATCAATGTTCTCCATTTTTAGGAGTGCTTCAAGAGAGTGCATTTTGAGGTTTAGACTTCTAGCATTACCTTCAGATTTTGCATGCTTGTACCTGTTATGGTGGTGGTTTTGTCCTTTGAACTTTGCCTAAAAAAGGCACTATAGGGGTGGCAAGAGCCTTTGCCAGTAACCTGAATCCCAGGGGTGACAGGTGCAGACCATCTCTGGCAAAGCATCATGGTCTGTCGATCATGTTGTCCCAGGCAAACAGATACTGGATCCCCTTTGAATGACACCAGAAGCTTAGCCAATTGTTGAAGTCAATCATTTTGTTCTTATATTGTGGTATCATTCTGGGTGAAGGCAGGGTGCTAGTCAGGGCTAGGGTCATACCCGCCTGGGCCCCATGATCCGAGATCTCTTCCATGTCTCTTTTCATGTAGTCCAGAGAGGTACGTTTCAAGTCATTCACTCCAACACTGACAATGACAGAGTCATATTTGTACTTGTTGTGGAGTGACTTGAGTGCATGCATTATGTGGTGGATCCTGGAACCCGACAGGCAGTTGACTGTAATTTTCTCCTTGTTCAACCTGGTGAGTGGGACATCAGTGTGCCTGACTATAGAGTCACCTATGACTTAAGTGTTAGGTATGTTGTCTTGCCTTATGGGCTGTTGCTGGGTGGCACACTGGTGTTGTGAGCTATGTGACACTTTGGTTGTGACTGGTGTTTGTTTGCTTTTCAGCTTCAGAGGTCCTTGTTGCTTGGGCAGGTTACAGTTAAGGGCCTCCACATATGTGGATTTAGTATTGCTATGTGTGTGTGTTGGTGGTGTGGGTTTATAAGGGCCATGTGTTGCTTGAGGTATAGTGTGGGTGTTAACCTTCTCCTCTTAACTGTCTAGCACAATCTTGGGAGGAGGGAGCTTTGCTTCCAGTTTGGCTATGTCAGTGCATCTCTCGCAGGTTGTAGTGTTGGATGGTAGGAGGAGAGGGTTGTCTGTGTACATGACACAATTGCTGCATTGCCCCAGTATGCCCAGATTCACCAGGTGGACAGGAGAAATCACTGGAAGCTGACCCTTGGACATGCCTGGTTTGGTACTATTTTTTTGTAAAGTACAGGAGCTGTTTTCCCTTACCTTAGCAAGGTACTTTGCAATTATAGTCTGTTTAGTACCTATGATTAATTTCTCTTTATTAACAAGGGAGATGAGTGCTTGTATCAGTGTAAGGCTTCCTAGTGCTTTCCAGCAGGTATTAGAGCAAGTGCTATTCACAGGGATGCTTAAAGGTAAGATGAAAAAAATGGTTTATCCTAAACACTGCAGAGTGCACTAGAGAAGTTAGACGAGAAAGTAGGTAACTTAAGTTTTACCTGTCTAAAAAGTAAAGTTTTAGTGGAGAGTCACTATTTTTAAAACAGCAAGATAGATTGAAAGGGGGTGGTCACTTTTGTATTCTGGTACTATGGAATTCAGTAGGATGACCAATAAATTTAAATAGTTGAAGGGGAGTGATTTCACAAAATGATAATTTTGTGCTTACTCACACAAGCCAGTGAAAGCAGAGAGGAAATGAGATATATGGTCAAATTAACATAAGAGGCAGGCAACTAGAAAGACAGTGCTGTTTAAGAACACTACACTAACTGGGTGGGAAATAAAATTTCTGCCTGACTCACAAGAGACCGAGCTGTGGTCTCATTTGAAGTTTTAATATGCAGTTAAAAGCAGAATACAAGTAAAACACAAGGTGAAGAAAACAAATCACAGTATTCAAAATATAAAAAGGCAATAAAGTAATACAAAATATAACAAATAAAAAGCAAACTAACCTTTCCTTCACAGCAAAGTGTAGCAGAGCCTGGGTGAGCCTTTCTAGTAAAGTATGATTGCAGACTCTTTTTTATAAGATCCCTTGCTCCTACTACTATTGGAACTATCTGAGTAGTTTTCTTCCACATTGCTCTTGTTTCTGCTTGCAAATCCTGATATTTTAAGACTTTGTGTTTCTCTGTATGCACTATTTATACACTCCTTCTTGCTCAACATTCTTTTATATCACATTCTTGTCCCAAGCTGATGTTTTCCTGCTTTAAAGGTTGCTTTTGCACATTTATCAAGACCAAATGACATTCTTATATCATCTGAAAAAGTTGCAGTTGTGCTTTCAGTTCCTTGTCTGATGAGCTATACAGTCTTAAATCATCAACAAAGAGAGGATGAAAAGTCTTTACACTTTGTTGTTTTCTAGGAGCCAAATTGTAACCATGGCCTAAGCTGTTAAGTAAACAGCTTAATGGGTTAAGGGCAAGACAGAACAGCAGCAGTGGCAGAGTCACCCTGAAATATCCCCCTTTGAATTTTTATCCTTGGAATAATAATTTGTCCTTTATCATGGCTTAATTGCAAAGTGGTCTGCCACTGTTTCATGGTCACTGTAATGTAGTCAATCAGTGTACGGTGTATCTTATACATTTGTAAGCACTCTTTTAGCCATGAATGTGGGGTACAATCAATTGCTTTTTTGTAGTCAATGCATGCCATACTTAGATTCCTTCTTACAGTTCTCCACTATGACTTTATTTAACAGCAAATGATCCTTTGTACCATATGGCTTTCTTTTATTGCCCTTCTGTTTTATTGCCTTAATTGAGTTTTCTTCTAAATGACTATAAGCTTGTCGGCATCAATTCCTGTGTATAGTTTATACGTCATCGGAAGGCAAGTTATTGGTCAATAATTTTTAGGATAGCTTGCAGGTTCACTCTTAAGTAGGAGCATTGTTTTACCTGAAGTTAGCCAGGTTGGTATCTGTTCGGGGTGAGTATAAAAGCAGTTCTTACTAGTGGCTAAATCTCTGTACAAAGATGTTAATACTTTTAACTAGAAGTTAGGTACTGTATCTGGGCCTGGGATTTTTCAATTAGAGGCTTTGCTTAACTTTGTTTCAATCTTTTTGGTTGTTACTTCATCCCATTTCATATCCTGTTACTTTAAACTTCTTATTCTTTCTTTAACTTCTTCTATCCATTTAGCATCTCTGAAGACCCATATATAGATCTATAGAAGTAGATTAAGATATAGATATATAAATATAAAGGTGATAGAATTTTGATAGGAAAGCAAGATGCATATATGGAAGCCAGAAATCTTGACTTGTGACTGAAAATGAATTTCATGCAAAGATCTGTGGGAAAACTCTAGGAATGGAATGAAAAGATTATTTCCAAAATTTGTGCAATATTGATGCAAAGATCTATCAGGAAAGTTGAGGAATGGAATTCAAAAGATTATTTCCAAAATTTGTGCAATATTGATGCAAAGATCTATCAGGAAAGTTGAGGAATGGAATTCAAAAGATTATTTCCAAAATTTGTGCAATATTGATGCAAAGATCTATCAGGAAAGTTGAGGAATGGAATGCAAAAGATTATTTCCAAAATGCTTGCAATAAATGAAGAAGAATTTGTCTAAGGAATGCAGCTGGTTGAAAGCTATGGCTATTTGAGTCACTTATGCATAAGGTAGAGAACAAGGCATAAGGAAGTGATAATTTTTTCCAATAAAAATGCTTCTGATTGGTTGATTAGGCAATATTAAAAGAACTTTCATAGAAAAATGGGCTGGAGGTGGGCTGATGCTGTGATTTGCAAACACTAGGTAAAGGTCAGCGTAAATGAAAGCGAGTCTAATGCACGTCAGATCGGTCGGACATAACATATCAGAAAAAGTTAAGGTTACTTAGGGATGAACTGCTGAACGTCAGGTGGGAAATTAAGAGAAATCTGTGGAAAGATGAAGAGCAGGAGGAAGTGTTAGGGAACGCTAGGGTGATACAATAGTAATTTAGTTGTCCTTTGTTGACTAGGTTAGTCCCATTAGGCTACTGGCCTTTTCTTCAGGAGAGACCTGACATTATATTTATACTACTGGAGCTATTTAGCCATAGCATCAGGGAAGTTTCCCTGCAATATCCAATAGCTGCCATGGGATCTTTTACATCTGAGCTACCACCAACTCAAGAAATGAGACCATAGTTTAAAATCTTATCAAAAGTATAGCATCCCCTACTACCGCATTATTGATGGTGTCAATAATACAATGACTCAGAGTTGGAATAGAACCCACAGACTTCTAGACTTCCAGTACCAAAGGCAAGCATGCTACCTACTGAATGACTGACACTGCTGCTAGCTACGTTGGACTGGAAGACAAATATGCTGGACTGCTTGTTTTTACACATTATTAAAGCAATTCAGACAGGGAAGCCATGCTAGAAATACCGAGTGGGAGGAGTCTGGAGTGTACTGGGTATGTCAACAGCCAATGACAACACAGGAAATGATAATGAAAGAGTTGTCCAGGATACTTAAAGCTACCCAAAATGACTGGCGATTGTATTTGCCTGGGGAACATGGGGACCACAAATTTGTATCAGTAAAGCAGAGAAGGATGACATTAATGGTAACAGAATGGATGTGGTGAGGAAACAAAAAGAGATAAAGGAGAAGAAGTAATTTGGAAAAACAACCCGACTACTTAAAGAAAGCCGTGCAAATGTATACAGTCAGAAGGGAGGAATTGTCTTGGGAGATTAAAGTATGGCAGAAACAGGAAAATTATGTGGACTAAACAACACACAGTCAACTTTCACTGAGACAAAAGTGAAAGAACCATGAGAATATCAACAATTTGTAGAATGAGGAGGGAATCATAGCTGCCCTCACTGTGATCACATAAACCATAAAAAGGTCAACGTGTAGAATGAGGAGGGAATCATAGCTGCCCTCACTGTGATCGCATAAACGATAAAAAGGTCAATGTGTAGAATGAGGAGGGAATCATAGCTGCCCTCACTGTGATCGCATAAACAATAAAAAGGTCAATGTGTAGAATGAGGAGGAAATCATAGCTGCCCTCACTGTGATCGCATAAACGATAAAAAGGTCAATGTGTAGAATGAGGAGGGAATCATAGCTGCCCTCACTGTGATCGGATAAACAATAAAAAGGTCAATGTGTAGAATGAGGAGGGAATCATAGCTGCCCTCACTGTGATCACATAAACGATAAAAAGGTCAATGTGTAGAATGAGGAGGAAATCATAGCTGACCTCACTGAGATCGCATAAACGATAAAAAGGTCAATGTGTAGAATGAGGAGGGAATCATAGCTGCCCTTACTGTGATCGCATAAACGATAAAAAGGTTAATGTGTAGAATGAGGAGGGAATCATAGCTGCCCTCACTGTGATCACATAAATGATAAAAAGGATCAATGTGTAGAATGAGGAGGGAATCATAGCTGCCCTCACTGTGATCGCATAAACGATAAAAAGGTCAATGTGTAGAATGAGGAGGGAATCATAGCTGCCCTCACTGTGATCGCATAAACGATAAAAAGGTCAATGTGTAGAATGAGGAGGGAATCATAGCTGCCCTCACTGTGATCGCATAAACGATAAAAAGGTCAATGTGTAGAATGAGGAGGGAATCATAGCTGCCCTCACTGTGATCACATAAATGATAAAAAGGTTAATGTGTAGAATGAGGAGGGAATCATAGCTGCCCTCACTGTGATCACATAAACAATAAAAAGGTCAATGTGTAGAATGAGGAGGAAATCATAGCTGCCCTCACTGTGATCGCATAAACGATAAAAAGGTCAATGTGTAGAATGAGGAGGAAATCATAGCTGCCCTCACTGTGATTGCATAAACGATAAAAAGGTTAATGTGTAGAATGAGGAGGGAATCATAGCTGCCCTCACTGTGATCACATAAACGATAAAAAGGTCAATGTGTAGAATGAGAAGGGAATCATAGCTGCCCTCACTGTGATCGCATAAACGATAAAAAGGTCAATGTGTAGAATGAGGAGGAAATCATAGCTGCCCTCACTGTGATCGCATAAACGATAAAAAGGTCAATGTGTAGAATGAGGAGGGAATCATAGCTGCCCTCACTGTGATCACATAAATGATAAAAAGGTCAATGTGTAGAATGAGGAGGGAATCATAGCTGACCTCACTGAGATCGCATAAACGATAAAAAGGTCAATGTGTAGAATGAGGAGGGAATCATAGCTGCCCTCACTGTGATCACATAAACGATAAAAGGATCAATGTGTAGAATGAGGAGGGAATCATAGCTGCCCTTACTGTGATCACATAAACGATAAAAAGGTCAATGTGTAGAATGATGAAGGAATCATAGCTGCCCTCACTGTGATTGCATAAACGATAAAAAGGTCAATGTGTAGAATGAGGAGGGAATCATAGCTGCCCTCACTGTGATCGCATAAACGATAAAAAGGTCAATGTGTAGAATGAGGAGGGAATCATAGCTGCCCTCACTGTGATCGCATAAACGATAAAAAGGTCAATGTGTAGAATGAGGAGGGAATCATAGCTGCCCTCACTGTGATCGCATAAACGATAAAAAGGTCAATGTGTAGAATGAGGAGGGAATCATAGCTGCCCTCACTGTGATCACATAAATGATAAAAAGGTCAATGTGTAGAATGAGGAGGGAATCATAGCTGGCCTCACTGTGATCACATAAATGATAAAAAGGTCAATGTGTAGAATGAGGAGGGAATCATAGCTGCCCTCACTGTGATCACATAAATGATAAAAAGGTCAATGAGTAGAATGAGGAGGGAATCATAGCTGCCCTCACTGTGATCACATAAATGATAAAAAGGTCAATGTGTAGAATGAGGAGGGAATCATAGCTGCCCTCACTGTGATCACATAAATGATAAAAAGGTCAATGTGTAGAATGAGGAGGGAATCATAGCTGCCCTCACTGAGATCGCATAAACGATAAAAAGGTCAATGTGTAGAATGAGGAGGGAATCATAGCTGCCCTCACTGTGATCACATAAATGATAAAAAGGTCAATGTGTAGAATGAGGAGGGAATCATAGCTGCCCTCACTGTGATCACATAAACAATAAAAAGGTCAATGTGTAGAATGAGGAGGGAATCATAGCTGCCCTCACTGTGATCACATAAATGATAAAAAGGTTAATGTGTAGAATGAGGAGGGAATCATAGCTGCCCTCACTGTGATCACATAAATGATAAAAAGGTCAATGTGTAGAATGAGGAGGGAATCATAGCTGCCCTCACTGTGATCACATAAATGATAAAAAGGTCAATGTCTAGAATGAGGAGGGAATCATAGCTGCCCTCACTGTGATCACATAAACAATAAAAAGGTCAATGTGTAGAATGAGGAGGGTATCATAGCTGCCCTCACTGTGATCACATAAATGATAAAAAGGTCAATGAGTAGAATGAGGAGGGAATCATAGCTGCCCTCACTGTGATCACATAAACAATAAAAAGGTCAATGTGTAGAATGAGGAGGGAATCATAGCTGGCCTCACTGTGATCACATAAACGATAAAAAGGTCAATGTGTAGAATGAGGAGGGAATCATAGCTGCCCTCACTGTGATCACATAAACAATAAAAAGGTCAATGTGTAGAATGAGGAGGGAATCTTAGCTGCCCTCACTGTGATCACATAAACCATAAAAAGGTCAATGTGTAGAATGAGGAGGGAATCATAGCTGCCCTCACTGTGATCGCATAAACGATAAAAAGGTCAATGTGTAGAATGAGGAGGGAATCATAGCTGCCCTCACTGTGATCACATAAACAATAAAAAGGTCAATGTGTAGAATGAGGAGGGAATCATAGCTGACCTCACTGAGATCGCATAAACAATAAATGTTTGGCGATAAAATGACTGGCGATTGTATTTGCCTGGGGAACATGGGGACCACAAATTTGTATTAGTAAAGCAGAGAAGGATGACATTAATGGTAACAGAATGGATGTGGTGAGGAAACAAAAAGAGATAAAGGAGAAGAAGCAATTTGGAAAAACAACCCGACTACTTAAAGAAAGCCATGCAAATGTATACAGTCAGAAGGGAGGAATTGTCTTGGGAGATTAAAGTATGGCAGAAACAGGAAAATTATGTGGACTAAACAACACACAGTCAACTTTCACTGAGACAAAAGTGAAAGAACCATGAGAATATCAACAATTTGTAGAATGAGGAGGGAATCATAGCTGCCCTCACTGTGATCACATAAACCATAAAAAGGTCAATGTGTAGAATGAGGAGGGTATCATAGCTGCCCTCACTGTGATCACATAAATGATAAAAAGGTCAATGTGTAGAATGAGGAGGGAATCATAGCTGACCTCACTGTGATCGCATAAACAATAAAAAGGTCAATGTGTAGAATGAGGAGGGAATCATAGCTGCCCTCACTGTGATCGCATAAACGATAAAAAGGTCAATGTGTAGAATGTGGAGGGAATCATAGCTGCCCTCACTGTGATCGGATAAACAATAAAAAGGTCAATGTGTAGAATGAGGAGGGAATCATAGCTGCCCTCACTGTGATCACATAAACGATAAAAAGGTCAATGTCTAGAATGAGGAGGGAATCATAGCTGCCCTCACTGTGATCGGATAAACAATAAAAAGGTCAATGTGTAGAATGAGGAGGGAATCATAGCTGCCCTCACTGTGATCACATAAATGATAAAAAGGTTAATGTGTAGAATGAGGAGGGAATCATAGCTGCCCTCACTGTGATCACATAAATGATAAAAAGGTCAATGTGTAGAATGAGGAGGGAATCATAGCTGCCCTCACTGTGATCACATAAACAATAAAAAGGTCAATGTGTAGAATGAGGAGGGAATCATAGCTGCCCTCACTGTGATCACATAAATGATAAAAAGGTCAATGTGTAGAATGAGGAGGGAATCATAGCTGCCCTCACTGTGATCGCATAAACAATAAAAAGGTCAATGTGTAGAATGAGGAGGGAATCATAGCTGACCTCACTGTGATCACATAAACAATAAAAAGGTCAATGTGTAGAATGAGGAGGGAATCATAGCTGCCCTCACTGTGATCACATAAACGATAAAAAGGTCAATGTGTAGAATGAGGAGGGAATCATAGCTGCCCTTACTGTGATCGCATAAACGATAAAAAAGATCAATGTGTAGAATGAGGAGGGAATCATAGCTGCCCTCACTGTGATCACATAAACAATAAAAAGGTCAATGTGTAGAATGAGGAGGGAATCATAGCTGCTCTCACTGTGATCCCATAAACAATAAAAAGGTCAATGTGTAGAATGAGGAGGGAATCATAGCTGCCCTCACTGTGATCACATAAACGATAAAAAGGTCAATGTGTAGAATGAGGAGGGAATCATAGCTGCCCTCACTGTGATCGCATAAACGATAAAAAAGATCAATGTGTAGAATGAGGAGGGAATCATAGCTGCCCTCACTGTGATCACATTAACAATAAAAAGGTCAATGTGTAGAATGAGGAGGGAATCATAGCTGCTCTCACTGTGATCCCATAAACAATAAAAAGGTCAATGTGTAGAATGAGGAGGGAATCATAGCTGCCCTCACTGTGATCGCATAAACGATAAAAAGGTCAATGTGTAGAATGAGGAGGGAATCATAGCTGCCCTCACTGTGATCACATAAACAATAAAAAGGTCAATGTGTAGAATGAGGAGGGAATCATAGCTGCTCTCACTGTGATCCCATAAACAATAAAAAGGTCAATGTGTAGAATGAGGAGGGAATCATAGCTGCCCTCACTGTGATCGCATAAACGATAAAAAGGTCAATGTGTAGAATGAGGAGGGAATCATAGCTGCCCTCACTGTGATCGCATAAACAATAAAAAGGTCAATGTGTAGAATGAGGAGGGAATCATAGCTGCCCTCACTGTGATCACATAAACGATAAAAAGGTCAATGTGTAGAATGAGGAGGGAATCATAGCTGCCCTCACTGTGATCGCATAAACGATAAAAAGGTCAATGTGTAGAATGAGGAGGGAATCATAGCTGCCCTCACTGTGATCACATAAATGATAAAAAGGTCAGCAAGAAAAAAAATAGTAGATGTAGAGAACGTAGGGGTGATTATCAGATGATGATTAGTTCAGAGGGAAATGTTTAAAAATAGACAGAAGGGGAAAATATAGGACTGTAATACACAATGAAAACCATAGTCTGTTAAGATGATATAATTACCACAGCAAGGTGTACCAGAATACGGAATGAATGAATATGTTGAGTAGTTTCAGTGGAGACCTGCTATATACAATAAAACATATTTAAAGAACTGCAGACAAAGAAGCAAACACATAGAGAGATAAATACATACATGCTACTTCTAAAGCTCGACGCTTCACAACTTCAAACCTTAAATGGCTGAAACCAGAAGATCAAAGTACAAAATAAAAAAAAAATAAAAACAATTTTTTTTTTACATTTTTGCAGGTGGTCAAGCCCCCCTGCACCCCCACACCCCCTGCTACATAAATATACCAACTCTGAGATCACACTATAGTGGGAAAAACAGTAAATATCCCACTATATGGATCTCCATTCAAAACTTTCAAAGTTTCAAAACTTCGATCCTATGATCTCGGCCATTTGAAATTTGAAGTTTTGAAACTTCGAGCTTCTGAAGGGGCTCCACATACATACATACATATGTGGAAATATATATGTGTGTCATGTTATTGAAATGGTTATTGCTGAAGGGATAGGAAAAAGAGAGGACTGCAGATTTATGAACAGTACCAGTTGTCCCATTCAACAGTTGTAAGTATTGTGGGCAAATCTGCCAACACACAAGTTAAAACAATTATGATGAGTCCATGTGAAGTTTAAATGTATATTGTCTATAATGATGACATATGACACTAACTGTAAAAAGGGGCTGCCAACTTTGTACTTCCACCACTCACATGGCATCGAAGATAATGCCCTGACTGTGGCCCACATGACCCAGGTTCGATTAGCGGCCTGGGTGGCTGATGGACCAGCGGGGAGGAATAGATGTTACCATGCTTGGTAGGAAGGTGATTCTGTGGGTATCTCCTACGATGATTCTTGGTGGAGGCTGGGGACATCACTACTTGGAGGTGTGGTCCAATAGGGGGCATGGGTAAGCTGTTGTGGAGATGGGGCAAAATGCTGCATATCACCATTGCACACCCACTCCTTGAATATCACAAGACCTTAAGGTAAGGGGCAAGTAATTTGATAGGTCATAAAATGGAAAAAAACATGGGTGCATGTTGATGGCTAGACCTACAGGACACACTTAGGATCCCCTATAGGAAGAAGTCTGAGGAGCTAGGAGGTGGCTATAAAATCCAATGTTGGACATGGTGCACTGAGTAGGGAGCTTTATGATGATGTGATGTGTTTAAAAAAAGCCAAAAACACCCCTATTTTACTTATTAGCTATGGAATACATATGCAACACCACTTCTGAAGGTGGTTGTCTACTTACAAAGGAGTTTATCACAAGTCTGCATTCAATCCAAAAGGAAAAGTGCTATGATGCCTACAGAACCTCAATAAAGCATTTCATAAAGGGAAACACAATAGGACGAAGAAGCTCCTATGTGAGTCTGAGAAGAGTAGGTTGATTGTAAGTAAGTTAGATATTCTTAATTGCTAAGTTCCCCACGTCCTTTCTCATGTTAGATGGACTAACAGAATAAACTAATGAGAATAACTAATTAATTTATATTCTTCAGTAGACAGCAGGTGCAATAGATAGTATGTGAGCTTCTTGGAGTAATACTATTGAACAGCTTTTAAGGCCTGAATATCATGCCATCACCCTGAATATCACCCCATTTCCCTCTGTGAGTTATTAATTTTCATATTTATTAAGTTAGTTGTTTGTTTGCTTGTTATTTACTTACTAATTTATTTCAGCTATGGCCTAGGCTGGAAGATACACAGAATTATACAAAAAAGCAATGGTTGAGAAGCCAGTTCTGAGGTACAGAGGTGTACAGCCCTGATAGAAATAAAAACGCAGTGGTAAGGAAGCAGGTGCCGAGTCACAGAGGTATAGAGCCTTGCAGGTGACTCGGGTTACCTGGGTTCATACAGCAGACGCAGTCCTTGAAGAGTAGGCTGGAGGGGAGGTAGTGAACATAATTTTGCTATCTCTCCTGTTCTTCCTCCTGAAAGTCTGGGATGTACTAGATATGTCAAATTGGGAAAGGCAACATTGGAAATGATAATGAATTGATACAGTATGTAGTGAACAGTACAAACTCTGCCTCTGCCATAAAATTTTAGCCAAACACTGCCCTGTGGACTAAAGGGTCCATGCAGATATCTATGCAAATTGAAATGTGAATGGAAGGGGAGGATTCTGGGTATGGCATAATCAAGGAAGTCCCCCAGTGATGGCACCACATTGGGATGCCCTGACAACCTTTTCACTCAGCCCTCAGCATTCATTATTACTTTCCATATAATGGGCCACAGTCTAAGGGGGTAAGCTTGATGAATTCAATTGGTTCTTGGCATGGAGATTAACATGGGACGTCAGAAGATGGCTGGCAATAGTTTGGTGGGGAGAAATATTTAAAGCATATTGCTACTGACATGAGGAAAAAATATAGTTATTACTAGAATGTATGTATGAAAATTCATATTAAGAAATATGCATAGATTTTTATTGGGAATATACAGAGAATAGAATAAAATGTAAGACAGTGCATAACATTCAGATATAGATCTACTTCTTAGGGTGTTTTAAACATTTCAGAACTGTTGAGATTAATTAATATTGCTATAATTCTGAACCTTATAGGAATCTATAAGGTGTTCTTTTAACTTTTTCTTGAAGATAAAGAGTTTGGATTTTTAATTAACCCTGTAATTCCAGTCACAGCTTAAAAGAAATATGGGTGGCAGCATGAATTCTCCTTCTGTGACACCATTAAACAAAACTCATCTGGCAGTTTAACTGGAAAAGTTGGATTTCAGCTGCAAAGAAGCTTCTTTCTACATTGGCCTGCATTCCTCACTCTCTCTATTTACAAACTGTGCAGCTCTGGGAACATCGTATAACCACAAAGTATCCCTGGGCTGACCCCCTAAAGAGATAATTGTCTCTATCTAGTGCAGCAAGTTACCCAACAAAGAAACGACTATAAACTAAGTTAAAAAATAATAATGAAAATAAACTCCTTACCAGGAATGAAAACCGAGCGCCCTGCCACTCTGCCTATAACGAAGTAACAACCATTGAAATGCTCATGGTTTGAGTCCCTCTACCTGCAAATTCTTATAGTAGCATTTATTTCCACCACTAACCTTGTACACCTCACACTTCCTACAGATGTAAACATGTACACCTCACACCTATAAGAAGCACATTTGCTGCCCCAAATTTAAAACACTTGTTGTGGTACTCATCACTCATAATCAGTCCCAGATAGACTGTATATTTCATAGTACAGAAAAGGCAGTCATTCACACATCCCCCTTTATTATATAACAAACATGGTCCAACATCATGGAACAGATTGCAGGGTGTGTAGTCCTGGTCATGTACCCACGCACCTGAATAATGAACAGCACAGCACTAACACTCACACACAACGCTCAGATCTTGGTGGCAGTAAACAATTAACACTCACCTTCCTGAGACCAATTCCTGCTCTACATCGTTGAATCACATGTTAAGGTGGACAAGAAAGAAAGAAGGCATAAAAGAGAAAAAGAGGGTGAATTCAATTATATCAAACTCACATTGAAAAACAGACTCAGTCATAGTCATTTCATAGCAGACTGTCATACATTTCTGAGGATTGCAAAACACCTGAAATGCTAAACAGCCATCAAGGGTAAAAAGGAGAACTATCCGCGGTGGTGCAGCGGTAGCGTTGTTGCCTCACAGCAAGAGGTCCTCCTGTTCGATTCTCAGCTGGAGTGCGGAGAATGCCTTCTGTGTGGAGTCTGCATGTCCTCCCCGTGGTTGGGTGGGCATTTGAAAGACATGCGTAAATGGGCGTGCCTTCGTTGAAGGTTGATCGTCGAGCTGGCACCTCGCCGTTCGTCAAAATCTACTGCCAATCATTTGCGGACTGGAATTCCGCTGTGGTGCCCCTAACCAGGAAAAGACAACAACAACAGCGGTGAAAATCTAATGTAACATTGAGAAGCAGAGTGTCCTTTATGACTCCCATAGAATGATACGTGTCTTATTTATTATTTGTGATGGCTGACTGTCTCTATTAGTTTTACTCACGACTTAGAGTAGAAAATAATATGAAGGAACTATCATGGAACAAGGAGTGTATATTAAACGATTCCAAATAATCAAACAAATGGGAATTATGTCCTTATCTGCCTAAATCCCACCATACGTTTCAGATAGCAGTGAATGCAGATATTTAGGCATTTCCATTCATATGAAATGTCCTATCCAGGTGAGAAAAAATAATCTTACGTGCAGCCAAATTCATAAAATTCTGTAAAAGTACCTCTTGTAATACTTTTTTTATACTAACAACATTATGCTTCATTTGACTTCTGAAATGAAACTCAGAAGTATACTGATTTTTAAAAATGTTGTCACAAAAATGTTAGCATACTTTCATTAAAGAGCTACAGCAGGACTGTTATGACCAAAATATATAGCAATGTAGATGTTTTTGGACTTTTAGTACTGAAGCAAATGACACCTACTGTGATTATATCCATGACTCTGTGTGTGTGTGTGTGGGGGGGGGGGGATAAGGAGAATGGGAGGGTTCCATAAAGGGCACATATAGTTTTCCCAGTGGAACCATCACTGGATGCTGTTTCCATGCAGAACTATCATCATGTGCACTTTTTTCAAACATTTATGCTAAAACTTCTAGGTGCATTGATTTGTGTTGTTGTGTTTCTGTATGTAGTGTGGGTAGGATAGTGTATGTGTTGTGTGGTGTGTATGTGTTCGCGATTTTGTATTTCGTGGTTTTGGGGTTTCTGGATTTTGAACATTCACCTTTATGGCCTTAGGATACTGAAATTTGAGATTTCAGTATTTTGAGATTATAAAGGGGAACTATACATATATATATATATATATATATATATATATCACCCCATAACCAGGGATGTGGGAGTTTTTTTTTACTTTTATTTATTTATTTATTTATTTTGTTATTTTGATCGTTTTAGTTTTGATATAAAAAGATCACTTTTTTGTATTCATTGCTTGAGTTTGATGTTTGATGATAGAATCATAATCAGTACACACACACCACAGATATATATATATGTGTGTGTGTGTGTGTGTGTGTGTGTGTGTGTGTGTGTGTGTGTGTGTGTGTGTGTGTGTGTGTGTTTTGGTGAACTCTGTATTTTTTAACTTCTCCTCTGGTTGATAAAAATATGTCTGATCTGTGTATAAAACTAAAAGGACTAAAAACATTTTACTGTTTATATCTTGCTATCCATATCCATAGGCAAGAGCTTCCAATTTGTCAGTTTTTGTATTATCTTTTGTTTAGTATCTTCCCACATATCCATAGCTGTCATAACCAAATCCTTTTAATCCATACTTCTAAATACTTAACTTTATCACGTCTCCATAAATATGTGTACTGCTGGGTCAATTCATGTTTAGGTACATCATTTATAGCTATATTCTTTGTTGTATCTTCATTAATTTTATAACCCCCCTCCAAAAAATGGAACTGTCTCAGAATATTCCACAACACTGAGATGTCCTTTTCTGTTTCCATCTGGTTCAAAATAATATCATCTGCAAATAAAACCAACTTTTCTTGAACAGCATACCAATTATATCCTTAAATTTCTGAGTCCCTTATTTTCTTTGCCAGTGGTTCTAAATATGGCACAAGTAACAAAGGGGAAAACAGAGACCCTGCTTACTTCCTCTATTCAGACAGAACTTGTCAGAGAGGAACCCTCCCACTTTTATTTTTGCCTCCAATGCCTCGTATATCATTCTAAATAACATTATTGTATCAGGAAAAGCAGATGCTTCCACTGCCCTAGTCATAGAATTCCAGCATACTCTGTTGAATGCTTTCTCTGTATCAAGACACCAATATCAGTGGTATTTTCTTAAACTCTGCTTCCCTTTGGATCATCATTGTTCTGTTAATATCAACAAATATTTGCCTCTCCTACACAAAACCACATTGGTCAATATCTATCAATTTTGGCAACACCTTTACCATTCATTTAGCCATTATAAACATAAACACTTTATAATCATGGTTTAGGATTGCAATGGGCTTATATGAAGCTGAATCAGATGAATGTTTATCGTCTTTAGTTATTACAGCCACCACAGCTTTTTTCTAGGATGTTGGTGCCTCTACCCTCCTCTTAAAATATGGTTCAACAGAACCTTCCAGATCTTTATCACTTTCTTCCCTCCTAGCTTTCAAACTTTCACAGGAATACCTTCAATTCCTGGAGACTCTCCTGCAGATTAGTTATACATCACCATTTGTAGCTCATCTCCTCCTGCCTTAATTGTCAGTCGTTCAACCTCATCTGTCTCTAACCTTGGCATATTCAAGTTTTCCATAAATATTTCCTTTTGTGTTTTTTCTTGATTTCCCCATTTCTCTGCTTTATATAAATGTTCTTAACATTTCCAAAATATCTCTAATGCCTCTACTTTATGTCTGGTTATTTTTATTCTTTTAGGCTTCCTAAGTTTGGCAACAAAATTGTTACCGAAGTCTTTGTGCCAAATGTTCTTGTGCTCTGGAGTTATCAAAAAACAGTTGCTTAGCAGTAATCTTTCTAAACTCATGCATTTTATCCAGGAACTCCCTTATTTTCTCTTTACTACTCTGCAGTTGTGTTTTGTCTTGTTCTGTGAGATTCCCTTTATTTTATAATACTTTTGTCAGCCCCTTTAAATAATTCTTATTACTTATTAACTACATCTCTTTTTCTTTTATTTCTACCCTACTTACTCCACTTTTGTTTTATCCAACTGACTAGCTACAGCTTCTGGAGAACTTTCTATCTTCCCTAATAACGCCAGGATATTTACACTACCCATTCCTTAAATTCCTCTCTTTTTATCGGGTAGGTATACAACTGTCAGGGTCTCTCTTTTGTTCAGTACCCTACATTTCTATCTTAGTAATTATTGGAATATGATCTGAAATAGTTATTAAATGTGTATTAAAGCTTTCAATTAAATGGACATGTTCCTGTGAAATATAATTTCTAACAAGACTACCTTGGGGAATAATATGCAGATTCCCTCAGAGTTCCTGCTACTGAATTAATGTCTTTCATACCAAACATTTTCATAAATTTCTTCAGAAATCTACCTTTAGTTATATTTTTCCTCCTAGGCCTCTCAGCTATATCCTTAGTCTTGTAAATCAAGTTCCAGTCCCCACTTATAAGTAATATTACATATTGAAAACTGATTATTTTCCAATTTTTTTAAGCTGCGAAATGACAGTTTTAAATGGAATATAACTACATTCAAGTGTAATTTTCATCCCTTGCCAGCAGTGTCTTACTACTACAAATCTACCATTATATTTTTCCTCTTCTATCACTACAGAAGCTCCTCTAGCAATTACTTTAAGTACTCCTGTTTTCCTTTGTTCCTAATATTCTACAGACTATCCTTCATGAATTCCTTTCTTTATCAAATTCACATGCTTATTTCTTTCCAAATGTGTCTCCTGTAGCATTGCTATTTGAACTCTGCGGTCATTAATATAATTAAGTATTCTTTAATTTGTGTCTATACCTGGGAGATCTTCCACATTCCAAGATAATATGGAAGGTGTTGCCAATGTCATAAGACATTGCTATTCCTCCTTATTATATATGACAGCTTTTTAAATGTCTAATTCCAGTTTTTATGATGCATGCACCCATTAGTGTTTGACAGGTTAATCCATTACACATTTTTTCTTATCAACAATGGAACCTATGACATATTTTACAAGATTTTTTGTTTTAATAAAAACCTTCAAGCAAAAAACAAACATACCTCTCAACACCACATAACCTATTAATACAGGCACACATAACTATGTACATCTTCATATAATGAAGTTTAACCCTCCTAATAGAAACATGTGTGCCAAATAGACTGCTATTAAGACAGGCCCTAGTTAACCTGAAATTGAGGTTATCCATACTACGATGCATGATATTGCTTGTGCTTCTAAAAAAAACAGTCCAAAGAAAAGGGAAGATCAGCCTTCAAACAAACAGCACTAATAAACACAATGAATGAGGTAGAAGGCTGTGAAAAACCACATGATAGGAATGCCCCTAAAGTGCAAAACAATGTAATGAAACGACATCCACATAAACGCTCCAATGTAATAAGTTTTCGTCCCAATGGACTTCATCAGATGAAAATAAAATTGGCAAGCAGTTGTCTTATATTAACTTAAGTAGATTTAAATCCAGCAATGAATGTCCACCATCAATTAAATAACATTAATATTAATTAATACCACTGTCCTTTTTTAAAAACAATATGATAAAAAAGTATTCTCAAGCATGAGAAACGTATAATGTCAAAACCTACTTAATTATTTAAAATATTCACTTAAAAATGTCAATTACATAAAACATACAAAATTCAAATTTTGTTAACTAACCTAAACTACAATGCCAATTCATAAATAAGGAAATATCTTCATCTAGTGAGCAAAGATAAAAATGCACTAGCAAAAAGTAAAATAAAAAAAAAAACATTCATAGCTCCTGTGTATTAAAATCTTAACATAATAACAACCATCAGTCAGTAAAGGGCATATCAAAGGTAGAATATTACTCTGTGATCTTATAAAAAACACTTAATCAAACCTAAACCACCAAAAAATTGATTATATTTAATTGTTGTCTCATATTTATAATTTGGCTGCCTGCGATTTTAAAAGGGGGGGGGTCATTTAGTCCGGGGGGGGGTCTACTGGCATCCAAGGTAACCTGCCAAAAAAGTTATTTATATTCTAAGTGGGTTTCCCATGGACCTCCCCGGACATTAACTGAGACATTTTCTAACACAAAAAATGAACATTTTGCTTGCTTGCATAGTAAAGTGTGCTTGTACAAGGCATTCTTTTCATTGGTAGTCCTACTCTCATATATATGCTCATATATATGTCTTTTAAGCGTGTGCTTGGCTTTCCCTACATAGAATGCTTGACAAGCACCACATGTCACTAAATAAACTGCCCTAATGGTATTACAATTACTGAAATTCTGCCCTCTTATCTCCCTCTCCCTGGTCTCTAACCATACACTATTGGTATTAGAAATAAAGGAGCATTGTGAGCAGGCACCACATTTAAAGGTGCCTTTTCTTTTGAAGTACCCCTTCTTTGGCAAATTACCCCCTTTAAAGAGTTCTTTTAAATGTCTTCCTTTTTTAAAAATAATTTTCATCAGATGGTTTCCCAAGCAGAGCAAGTCGGTGAGTACCATAACCCTGTCCCACTCTTTCCTAATGATCTCTCCTACCATCCTAGATTGAACTCCATAAGCGCTCTTTTGGAAGGGTCAGAATCCTGACCCTTGACATCATTTGTGTCATTCACCCGGGGTCAGCCCAATTCTTAACAGAGGGCCATATTTTACCTTCCTAAGATGTTTTATTTCTAAACTAATGTCTTTCAACAACATTGGGGGTACCCTCGCTCCCTAAATAATCCCTCCAAGTAATTATATTCAATCTCAAAATCAGAGTCCTGAGATGTCATCCTACTTGCCCTGATTTGTTTTCCCCTGTGTATACTTTTTTTCTGAAAATAGGGCTGGGCACTTTCAAAGTGTACATAGGAGTTTATAAAGGTTTCTTTGTGGTAAACTTTGGATTTTATCCCTGAGTCAATTTTTTTTATAGTTACATCCAAGACATTCATCCTGTTATAGGTGATAGAACTAGTAAAGTGAAGGAAATTAGTGGTGGTTTTGAAAACGTATTACATTGGAACATTTCTGTGGATATGGTTTCATTAAATTGTTTTGCACTTAAGGGGCGTCCCTATCATGTAGTTCTTCACAGCCTTCTACCTCATTCATTGCGTTTATTAGTGCTGCTTATTTGAAGGCTGGTCTTCCGTTTTCTTTGGACTGGTTTTTGTGTTTTTTATTCAATGGGAAGCCTGTGATTCTACTTACACTAATTGGTATCTGTTCTTTTTTTATCTTTATCCCTCCTCCACAGATGTGAAAACTACTTGCATCCTTCTAGAAATCATTTAGAAAAGCATTTTTGCATGTAAGAACAACTTTTATTATGGGGAGCTGCACAGGCCACTCACCAGCATTCTTATGTACCCCAGTTCCAAGATTGCTACATGTCAGGGGAAATTATAAATCCTCAGGATAGTTCAGTTTGGACCTTTAAATCCAAATCCCTATATCAGTACATTAGTGATCACCTATAAGAGTGCTTATTACAAGTATATTAAACACAAGTCTGGCACTTAAGTTATCCTGATATTCCCTAAAAATCCACGCTATAACCACAAGTTGCTACTACTGTGCCAAGCTGAATTTGTGGGGGTTAAAAGACTTTTCTCATTGCAGTACTGTTTCTTGAAAACATATTTAGGAATTTTGTTGTAATGAACTGTTTTATATAGTGTTCTGAACAAGCTATACCTTCTGCAGACAACTCTACTAAACATGAGTTTGTTGAGGGAATCATTTTTGCTTTTGAACATTCTGGTCAAGAAGATAAAAAAATGGAAGATATTGGCTGTTTAACTTTCTAAAGCAATTGGAGAGACGTGACCTGTTATTGGCCAAACATGAAAAATTGGGGCAAATTGCTTAGCATGACTTTGCAGCTGTCTTATGTTCCCCTGGGATAAGTGGGGAGGGGGCTTTGTAATGGAGAACTCATGAGCAGTGAAGTCCTCACTGATAGGTCTGGCTGCGCTGTGAATTTTACACGCTGGTATCATGCAGCATTTAATGCCATTCTAGGGATGTATACCCCCTCCCCTTGGGTTCAAGAGTGTGGTTCTTCCAGAGATTAACAAACCTGCCTTGAATTTGGTGATATGGAAAGCATTTGGATGGCATTGGTAGTCTGCTAAGCAGCTCACATGACCTGATCATTGCCTGTAAAATAGAGCATTTTTTTCCATATTATTACAAGATGCATAATAAACATGTAGAGAAAACTGCAGAATGTAAACATGTCTTAAAGTAGTTGTATAGAACATCATTATGGGATCAGTCAGAAAGCATAATACAGAATTTAATGAAAGAAACATTATCCATAATAAAGGAAGTAAAGTGTCATGTTACGAGCTCTTGTCATAACCAATCTGCCAAATTCCCTGCCTAGAGAAATAAGAGAACTGAATTCCATTCATGTCTCCAATGCTTCTTTAAGAGATTACCTTTCATCCAGAGACAGTTAAGTAAATTACTAACCAGTATAAAACCAGTCCATTGTACACTATACATTTAATAAATACCTTATATTCTCTGTGTGTGCCTATTGCAGTGTGTGGTGGTCTGTGCTCTTACTTTATTATCATCTGTATGCCTTTTTATGTTTTCATCATCATCATTCTCTTTCGGCTTTTCCTGTTAGGGGTCGCCACAGCGGATCATCTCTTTCCATTTCTTCCTATCCTCTGCATCTTGCTTTGTCACACCAACCGCCTGCATGTCCTCTCTCACCACGTCCATAAACCTTATCTTAGGCCTTCCTCTATTCCTCTTACCTGGCAGCTCCATCCTTAGCATCTTTTTCCCAATATACCCATCATCCCTCCTCAGCACATGTCCAAACCAACGCAATCTCGTCTCTCTTGCTTTGTCTCCAAACTGTCCAACATGAGCTGACCCTCTAATATACTGATTCCTAATCCTATCCATCCTAGTCACACCGATTGCAAATCTTAACATCTTTAACTCTGCCACATCCAGCTCTGACTCCTGCCTTTTTGTCAATGCCACTGTCTCCAACCCATATAACATGGCTGGTCTCACTACACTCTTGTAGACCTTCCCTTTCACTCTTACTGATACCCGTCTGTCACAAATCACTCCTGACACTCTTCTCCACCCATTCCACCCTGCCTGTACTCTCTTCTTCACCTCTCTTCCACATTCACCATTACTCTGAACTGTTGATCCCAAGTACTTAAACTCGTCCACCTTTACCAACTCTACTCCCTGCATCCTCACCATTCCTCTACCCTCCCTCTCATTTACACACATATATTCTGTCTTAGCCCTGCTGACCCTCATTCCTCTGCTCTCTAGAGCATATCTCCACCTCTCCAGAGTCTCCTCAACCTGATTCCTACTCTCACTACATATCACAATGTCATCTGCAAACATCATAGTCCACGGGGCCTCCTGTCTGATCTCATCTGTCAACCTGTCCATCACCACTGCAAATAAGAAAGGACTCAGAGCTGATCCTTTATGTAATCCCACCTCCACCTTAAACGGATCTGTCACTCCCACTGCAGTCCTCACCACTGTCACACTACCCTCGTACATATCCTGTACCACTCTTACGTACTTCTCTGCCACTCCCGACTTCCTCATACAATACCACAACTCTTCTCTAGGCACCCTGTCATATGCTTTCTCCAAGTCTACAATGACACAATGCAACTCCTTCTGACCTTCTCTGTATTTCTCCAACAACACTCTCAGAGCAAACATTGCATCTGCAGTGCTCTTTCCTGGCATGAAACCATACTGCTGATCACTAATCATCACCGCCCTTCTTAACCTTGCTTCCACTACTCTTTCCCATAACTTCAAGCTGTGACTAATCAGTTTTATCCCTCTGTAGTTACTGCAGCTCTGCACATCACCCTTATTCTTAAAGATAGGTACCAAAACACTTTTTCTCCACTCCTCAGGCATCCTCTGACTTTCCAAAATTTCATTAAACAATCTAGTTAGAAATTCCACTGCCATTTCTCCTAAGCACCTCCATGCTTCCATTGGTATGTCATCTGGGCCAACAGCCTTTCCAGTCTTCATCCTCTTCATAGCATGCCTTTTTAGGTTTTGATGATGTAAAAAACTGTTCAACACATACACCTGTGCTGGTACTTGTTCTGTGTGGTGCCTTTATTCCATCTTCTCAACAGAACATGGGCCATGGATCAATGGGGTAACGGATGAATGAATTTCAAATTAATAAACAAAATACAATATAAAGGAAGGATCATCTTTTACACTGTGAGTGCAGTTAATACATGGATACCAGTTATAAGGGCTATTAATAGTTGCATTAAATGATGCTGTTATAAACACAGTCAGAAGACAAACTATTTGTGAAAACTAAATGAATGAGACATTTATCAGTAACACTGAGAAGATGATAAAAATACAGCCAGACAGTACAGGTACCATAGAGACAGCTGTATATATGAACACTGTTACAAATGTTTGAAGATAACTAACCTAAATCTCAAAATTACATAGCAAGGAAAGATTTGAAAGGGAATATTGCATAATCTTTGAAAAATTAAGCAGTGATCCACAAACTGCAGAGAAATAACTTGAATTTGGAGGAGAAATGATCAGGTACAAAAAAAAACAATGCATTCTTTGGAAACATGGTGTTACAACAAATAATTATTAGAATATTAGGACTAATTAATAATCATTGCCAGGATGGGTGTACAAGGTCATGGACATATACCTGACCAGGAGACACCTTTCTGAATTAAAGTGCATGTTCATTACCCAGAGTACCCCGGCTTCCAGTGTGGATCAGCCTAGCAAGTAACTAGTCAACCTGGCAACTAGATATTCAGTCTAGCAACTCTTTGTCCTGGTAACTAGGTACTCATCCTAGCAACTAACTATTCAACTTAGCAGTTAACTACTCAACATAGCAGTGACTTGAGCAGCATAGCAACTAACAAGGCAACCTAGTGACAATAATTCAAATTAGCAATTAAATAATTAACCTAGCAAATAATTATTCAATCTAGCAACTGACTATTCAACCTAGTTAACTTAATGTTCAACCTAGCAGCAAGCTAAACAACCTGGTATCTAACTATTCAACCTAGCAACTCTTCATCCTAACAACTAATTATTAACCTAACAACTAACTAATCAACCTGGCAACTAACTGTTCTAAATCACTGCGGCAACCAGATGCAGTCTGTACTAACAGCATTGAGTGGAGTGTTCTTCCTTTCATGTGAAGGGCACATTAAGGTAATGTTAATGAAAGCATTTTTGGATTTAATTGGCCCAAGTATCAAGTTTAATAGCAGGTACTCCAATGCATCAAAAACCTTACTATTATAGGTTGCGGACCTTTATCCCAATACCTAGTATAAAATGTAATACATATATTGCTAGAGTCTGTGTAACTTGTATTACTCAATATAATTGCTATTGCACATTGGCAATGCCCATCATAAAAGTATGTATATCTGCTTATATCACCAAGGACTCATCGAATGTATAACAGTATATTTATCTATAACTAAATAATACAAAGTCTACATTAGTAATTTGTTACCACGTATTCAAAAATAAGTTAAATAATTACGTGTTTCATTTTATGTGCTATACTGCAATTAGAATTTAATGTATTGTGCTCAATCCTATGGCTAGCAAAATAATTTAATCTAAGTAATTGCTCAGTTTATTGCGTTGAACATTTACTTCCAGTACATGTAAGAACATAAAATGAGTGAAACTGATGTTATTTGGAAGAATATTATATCTGTACTTTGGTGTGTAGTGCCTTATCCTCCAGTCATCAAAGTAACTTAATTAATTGCTCAGTTTTTATTACTCAGAACTTTCATTTGCAATATAGTAAATGTGATTGCATAAAATGAGAGCAATAAATGTGCTAAAATATTTTAGCTTCTAATCTAATATGAAGAATTCAGTCCTTTCAGGATCTGATTAATTTAACTATTTTGTTCATCTGCTTTGACCTTACAATTGTCTGTGATATAGTATAAGTAACTGCATAAAAAGTGCTCAGACTACTAAGGTTTAATTAATTACCTTATTATTTAAAGTAAGTAGCTGAAGTTAATAATTAGATAAATCTGTAAAACGACATGAAATATTCCCTATTACTACATGCATAAAGGCGTGCATTACAACATTACTGCTACTGCCTTAACTTGCAGCTTCTCCTGCAGAGCAGGAGCTGAAAGGTAAAATATTGAACTGTGTTCTTAATAACAGATGATATTCCTAACTGCAAACTTTCACAAAACAGTAATACTACCTAAAGTAATAGATTTCCAGGACGAACTAAAGACTGAAGACATTCCATTTACAGCTCTAATAGTGGCAATCTGCTTTTTTTAGCGTTTTCGTTTTTTCTTTTTTCTTTAATTTGTTCAGATAAGAGACCTGAACTAACTAGGCCTTTTCAACCACGATGTTTTTGCAGAAGAAAAACTATGAACAGTGTTTTACACTCATTAGATACCACAATATCCAGGATATCTTGAAAAGTGTAGATAACTATGTCATTGTAACAAATGTAATACATTTAAATTTAAAACATCAGGTCCTGTGACTCCAAAATAAAATCTTACCCTGTTAAGTACTTTGGAACCATCTGTGTATAAGGCATTAAATCTCTTACATAACATTTCTTCAGCAAAAAAAAATGCATCTCCTTCCACTATACAAAGGAAAGTGACCTGAACTATCCAAACTGATAAGAATGCTGGCACCAGAGTTTGTATACAATGCCATAACAATGGTTTGAACTAGGGGAGATGATTGGCAATGCATCCGAAGATATTCAGACTTAGCTAGGTTGAATTCCTTCTCAAAATCTTTTTAAAGCTATTGCCAGTGGAAGTCCATGTATTGTGTACAGCTTGGATCAATGTAAGTGATTACAGGTGGTCTGCACTAGGCAAACCCTTGACAAACTCCATTGATTGACAGCCAAGTAGGCTATGTATCAAGAGGTTTATCAGGAGGGCCTAGATCTTGGCCAAGCATTTAGCCTCAAAATTAATCCAGGTTATTGGTCTGAAATTACATACTTTAGAAGTGTCTTTGCCAAGTTTAGTCAGGATAACAGTAAGTGACCTATCTGGAAAATAGAAGCAACATCCCCTATTTTATTACATAGCTGCATGTTAAGACTGCATAAATCAAGAGATTACCCAAAGACATAGATTTCAGTCCATCTGCAGGTTCAAACTCAGATTTGGCATTACTCAGCCTCACAGTTTTCACTTGGATATCTGGGGAGATGAACTTAAGAGTCACAAGGCATCTGGTCAGGCCTCACATTTTCAAGGATATTTACTGACCCAGAATATAGCTGGGTGAAAAAGGTTCTGAAACCTTTGTTTCCCTTGGGAGTAATGAAGCTGTTATTAGCATATTGTATAGGGTGACCTCTCTTTGCTAGCTTCTATCCTTTGAGCAGCTCAGTCAGCAATCTCCGAGCTGATTTTAACTGTTTACTGCCAGAGAGTGGCACTTTCTGGATACAGGTGGGATCTAAATGTCATTTTGTCAACAAAGAGCACTTTTTGCATTGAGTCATTATCTAAAGTCAGGTTTAATACACTCAGACTGTATAAACACAAGCACAGAATCTCATTGGACACTACTGCTGTGGACATATTCTTTTGTCAGGACTTGCCCAGAGGAGTCAAAAGGCATGCTCCAATTATTCCAGGAGTGAAAGTGGAAAACATAATGTTTTTATGGAATCAAAGATGGTGGATTTCACTAAATGGAAAGTGTTTCAAGAAGTATTTTGTCAGAGCATCTCTAAATATTTTTTGTAAATATTAAACATTTTCATTTCTCCATGTACTCACTCATTTGCATTCATTACCATAGAAATCTGCAACATAACAATCTTTTGGTCTGCTGGTGGACAAAGAGTTTTGCACAATTCCTCTGTATATTGAACCAGGACCTCAGAAATGAAAAATTGCCTAATCTGCCATATTTTTAATGGATGGTGATACACATTTATAACTTGGATCATCACAGTTAAAAAGTCTCCTGGTGTTATTATCTATTAGTTCCTCTAGACAGTGGAAATCAACTTTCTTTGAGCATATTAAGGACATTCCATCCTGTTAATAGTCAGTGGTGCAACAGGCAGCATTCTTGCTTTTGTTGCTGGAATACGTAAAAGTTATGGGTTCTGTTCCCACTCCAGGTGACTGTATTGCTGGCACTGCAGTGTAGCATTAGGGGGTGCTGCACTCCTGAGGTCCATCTTCTTGAGTTGGTGGTAGCTCAGCTGAATATAAAACACCCCATGTGGCACCAATCAAAAAGGGGGTGCTTTAATTACATTGACATTACTTAACATATTTTTCAACCCCATATCCACCTTGTTCCCAGCAGTTTTTACAATTTCTTCATCAGTAATACAAAACAATTGTTGTATATACTTCTTCTATCCCCATTTCCTTCATTGTCATGTATGCTCCCCTGTGCTTTTTCCACAAACATTTTCTTACTTCTGCAAATACATCTCCATCCTTTCTGTTTTTGTAATAAAATAGTCCTTCATACATTCTTTTCCACAATAACCAGATTATAATAAATAATGTTTTGATCCCATTGTATCAATTTCTTCCATCCTACCTTATTCATGTTTACTATATAATACTGTTTCCATACTCAGCCCCCTGAAACCTTCCTATCCATATATATTTTTAAACATTTCCCAAAAAGACTTATTCATTTTATATTCTAAAAATACACTGATTTGCAGTTTATTCCATTTTGCAGTCATAGCCCATTCTTTCTCTAATTGCTTTATATTTCATATTTCCTTTAACAGGTAACATGTTTAACAAAATTTTCCACAAAAAAGTCCCCAGCGTCATAGAAATCTTCAAACATTTTTCTTATTTGCTTTATTGCATTTATCACATGATATATGATTCCATGTATATACAAGAGAACTCTCACATAATGTTTTCATACCACTCATTCCTTTTCTCACAACATTCATCGTTGTTTGTTTTCCTTAACTTTACATCATTTACATATTATCCCTTTCTTTTCATCATGGACCAGATTCCAAAAGTATTTGTGGACAGTGCAGCACACAGAAGGAAGACTTCAGCACACCAGCTGCAGACGTGATTTCAGAGGACACACTAAAACAGTACATGTATTTAGGTATTCAACATACAGATTCCTGTGGACAGTGCAGCATGCAGAAGGAAGACTTCAGCACCCCAGCTGCAGACATGATTTCAGAGGACATACTAAAACAGTACATGTATTTAGGTATTCAACATACAGATTCCAAGCATTCCCTTCAAATTCCAAAACACATTATGCACACCCAATGCAAGTTAAATGTGACAAATTGCAATGCAGACTGTTTCCAAAACCCTCCGTGTATGATAAACAGCATCATAAGGAAAGGATGCATTCCTTAATACCACAAAAAAAATAATAAAAGAGAAATGCAACCTGCTGTTAATGAACTGTGACAGGCTGCAGTGATACAAGCCATAAATGAAGCTGTGGTTGTGCACCCTAGAAAGCAGATAGCCAGAGTCAGAGCAAGTCTGCAACTAAACCAGTTGTCAGATCAACAAGTAATTGACAGGTACCACTTAGGCAGACAGCTGATGCTGGCTGTCTGAAACAAGTGTGCCCCACATATGTCTGTGCAACATTGTGAGGCAACCCTAACCCCCTTGAAACCAATATGTGTCTCAGCCTGGGTGTACTTGTATCTGAGACATTCTAAAGACAAAATGGAGGATGCTGTAGGAGTGTCACATACAGCTGCCAGTCATAGCCTGGCAAAATTTCTGGCAGCAATGTGAATGACTATGTATGCCTAACATCCACCCTCATGGAGCAGAGAACTGTAATGTATCAGTCTGATAACCTTGCAAACTTCCTACATGTACTTGTTGCAATATATTGTACTCACATCCCTATCAAGACCCTAGTTCATTCAGGAGAAGGGAGATACATCAACATAAAGTGCTGGCTATCCCTGAACTGACAGTTTGTGTGTGTAGCAGATGGCAGCATAACAAACATCATGGCAACACATCTTGGAAGTATCCATGATGCTGCCATATGGAGGGAATGTGGTCCGATGGCCACATTCCAGAAAGGTGAAATACCTGCGGGAGTACTAATGGGTAAGTACAGGAACACAGCTAGGGTGTAAGCTAGGATACCCCTCCCAACAATATGCATACTGACCAAATGTGTGTTTACTCCCCACAAAAGTAGTCTGTCATTTTTCACTTGAGCTGTGGCTAATGGCCCCATACTGTAAACCATCAAACCCTGCAGAGGAGGGCTGCAATAGAGTGCATGCTGCAACAATAAATACCATAGAGTGTGTGTGTGTTTTATATTGAAATCTAGGTTCAGATGTCTGGAAACATCCAGGGATGCACTGCAATACACATCTGAGAAGGCAGCGCAGATAATAACAGTGCGTGCCATGCTGCACAACATGCTAACGTGCACTGTAATACACACCTGAGAAGGCAGCACAGATAATAACAGTGTGCGTCATGCTGCACAACATGCTAACTAAAAAACTTCAGTCTTCCAGCTGCAGGTGTCTGAAAAGGACATCAGAGAAGGAGCAGGAGGACACAGGGGACAGAAGACACAGGTGTAGATAATGTAAGCTGTGACCACAAGTGCAGGCCCAGGCCACACGGTAGCATCTGACCCACAACTTGAAGTCATGAAAAGCCACACGTACATGAGTACACAGATTAAACATTGATGTTCAGGTGTTGCCCGACCTCAGCAGCATGGATTGCATCTAATGGCAGGTACCCAGTAGATGTATACACTGACCATCAGACAAAATGATAACATAAAACATTAGGACATATAGAAATCTATCACAACAGGGATCATCAGCTCATGGTACAACTGACAGAGGTATCCATACAGGCTCATAATGGTATATCTATGTATGGCAGACAATAAGGGACACACATTAGTGCAGCACATTCTTATCTGTCCATGATAAAAAGTTGCAAATGGGTAAAAAGTCAGCAGATAATGCAGAACTGTTAATATCACAAGCCAAATATATTACTATAAAGTATGGATGAAGTCATGCAGAAAATGGATTCTGCTATGTTTAGTAAAACTGTCAGACTCCTGTGGCATTAGACTTGTCAACGAACACAGATAGATGAAATTGTCAGCGATCTGCACAGTGATCATCATCACCATGGGGTGAGAAAGACACTAGCAGATGGAGTGGATCAACTGTCTGTGTTACTGCGACACAGTCTAAGGCGCTCATGCTGATGGCTCACACAGTGGTCTAGTCTACCCATAGCATACATGGAAACACTCTGTGTTACTGTAATGCAGTCTAGGGCACTCATGCTGATGTTTCACACCACAGTCTAGTCTGCCCATACCATATATGGAAACACTCTGTGTTACTGTAACAGACTCTAGAGTGCACATGCTGATGGCTCACACAGCAGTCTAGTTTGCCTATACCATATATGGAAACACTTGGCCAAGGTTGCTCTACAGAGGAGACTGATGATGGGGTGATGCCAGCATGCGGAGGTGAAGGATCATGACTGTGATTTGACTGTCTGGTTGTGACTGCCAGACAAACAGCGGATGGGCCAGTAGGCAAAGTGTGTGCACATTGCCTACTGGCCCATCCGCTGTGGGCCAGTAGGCAAGTGTGTGCACATTGGAGCATAGAAATTGATCCCCAATGGGCAAGGTTAGTTCTCTCCCATGTGGCAATTGTCTAAGCAGAGTCAGGGCATACAGAACCCTGCTTGTACTATGGCACTTCAGCAGTACTGTAGAGATTAGGGACTCTACGGACCATGACACAGATAGTGTACTTTCATTGTGTGCAGCCAGTCATGCCATTGCCTCACTGTAATTGTGCTTCTGTCCTTCATACAGCACACCCAGCTGGTGTGTAACATGATCTGTGTCACGGGCATGATGGGTATTCAGGCATCCTAAGTGAGATATACGTTAATGTAAAAAATATGGGCTATAACAATCATCGGATTCATTTTATTTAGTAAAACAGAAAACTAAGCAACATACCTCTCTCCCTCCACTGCTCCTCAAGCCTGTTCATCTGCTTGATGCAGCGACCTGAAGAAAGAAAAGAGCAACTATGAAGGATGTAATCCTCAAATAGCAGGGAAGAGAATTAAACACAGATTAAAAGACCTGATATTCAAACCTGTAACTCTAATCTATGTCCATGCTCTAACCCTGACACCTACTTTCCTAGCTAATCCATCTTGCCTGAGGGTGTGTTGTGAATGCAGTGAAAACACTTGGGGTTATCAATGTGTAGGGATGGGCTACTACTGGATCATGTCTTAAGATTTAGAAAAAATAGGTAAATAATTTACAGGAATGAATTCATGTCACCACAGTGGTTACAACCAGTAACAGCAAGTGACAGCCTTCATCCCTCAGACAGTGGGACAGTGTCATGTATTGCATAACTTTTATTAACAGAGACGTAAAAGGTGCTGTACATCAGAGTCTTTCCTCGCACATTACCCACTCAAAAGGGCAACATCTAATAAGCAACAACAACAAAACCTGCTGGAGAGACAGATTTCTCTCCCAGAGGCTGCCCCGTCTCTGGAATAGGCTTCACATGCACGTCAAACAATGTAAGTCACTGACCCTCTTGAAGTGCAACCTTGATGAGTGGATGGGAAACCACAAGTTTGTCCCAGAGGTTCCACCTTTGTCCCTCATTGACAGGTGTGACAGGTGCTGACTGAGGTTTCTTTTTTGGGGATAAACTCTTAGCTAGGCTTGTAAGGGCCCCAGGGCCATTAGCCTAGTAACCTCCTATGATCCTATAAGGAAACAGTAATGTATGTGGGATGACTATATTTACAGATAGTCCTTAGCAAAGTGCTTATCACGTAACAGTGCACACATCACTGTATCTCCCTGTTCTGCATTTCAGCTGTAAGTCTGGCCATCTGAATCCCTCCAAAGATAAGGATGAGGTGATTGCTGAGGTGAATTTGAATGACAAAACAACACTTGGTAGCACATTTGCAGATTATGCCATATTCCACAAAATGTTTTGACGGAAATATAACAGTTTGTCCCAAGCTTTACATATAACCCTGAATTTAAAGAGTTGCTGTTAACAAAACATTATTTGCTTCCCATTTATGTCAAGCAGAGCACCTTACTGGTCCCCTTCAAGAGAAATCTCGATGAGTGGATGGGTAACAGAAAGTTCACCCCAGGTATCACTCCAGTTTCCCTACAGGATAGAGGCACTGTGAACTAACATCGGGTGGCACAGTGTCAGGGAAAATATTTTGGGCTAGGCTTGTAAAGGTTCTAGGGCCATTAGCCTAGTACACACCTATGAACATTATCAACATCAGAAAATAAATTAACAGCAAGGCAATAGAATCCATATTTATATAGAGAGCAGTGACCACGTCTTCTGCATTATCCAGATGAGGTAGTTGTCAGAACAGCTACTTAAAGGTTTTAAAAGGCATGTGTCTGATATATTTGGGACCCAGCTATATTTCTAAATTCTGTAAGAATGCTTAGGTATATGTAGTACTATGACACTTACTGTAGGCAGCCACCAGCTGTAGATGGACCTTGGCAACCCTCTGATGAAGTTCTTCTGCATCACTCTGATGTAGGTTATCATAATGGTGGTGATTCTGCACTCCAGTTGGGTAAGTCCAAGTACATCATTGATGCTTCATCTCAATCCAGTTCCAAATTTCAGTCATTGCAAAGTTCCATTGCCTGGCTCTCACGTGATGCTTCATTGCAGAGTAGAATGTCAACATCTGGGTAGTCTCCTCAGTCCAACAGGGTGCCTGGACATGTTGAAGCCTCCTTGAAGTAGCCATCTTGATAACATTAATACTCCAATGGAAACAGTTATCAGATCTGGAAATTGCTCACTGAGGTCCAACTTAGTTCACAGTTAGCAATGATCTGATCTAATATCATGTAATCAGGTCATTGGCAGATAATGGCCACATGTTACATATCATACAATTTATCAATACCTTTTAGGTACTTGCATAGGGCACCTTCCTGTTACAGTAAGCTATTGGTTAATGCACCGGATTTTGAGAACTTACATGACCGTGTGCAAATGGGACTCAGAGACCTGGAATTTTAATAAACCTTGGTACTAAAAGATGGATACAGATTAGCTTCCCTTACTTTCAGTTTTACTCGAGTCATAGATAGCTGAAATGGGGGTCTATATTATAACATTGAAGTCTAAAAACTTTGAATGTTATAATATCGAACCCATTCAATCAAAACATCAGAAAACCGAACTGTCAGAATAGCGTATTTTTCTCAGGGAAAATATTTGCTGTTCCGACAGACATACACACAACTCAAGCACACCAAAATAAATAATCCACACACATACACCTCACGAAACCCTACACTAAACCAGACATACACCACTAGCTACTCACTTACCTTAACCCAACCCTAACCCTAAGGTCCCTATCGCACACTCACCTTACCCGCTCCCTAACCCTAACTCACCTACCCCACCCTAACCCTCACGTCCACACAATCGCACATTTACCTGACCCATGCCATAAGCCTAACTCACCTAACCCATGCCCAATAGCACACTCACCTTCATTCGCACACTTACCTTAACCCAGTCCATAACCTTTGCTCCACAGTTGAGGAAATAGCGAAGCTGCAGAAACGGCCCACTGAATACTTTCCCTAGGAAAGTATTCGATGTTAAGCAACTTTGCTATTTCAAGCATTCGCTCTACTGGGTTTGATGTTATAACATTTGAAGTTTTTGAACTTCAATGTTATAATATAGACCCCTGAAATGGCACCTGCGAGTATTTCTGTTTTGGGGAATATTAGATCATTATACACCTGTGTTAACATTACTCATTATCAAATGTGTCTGTTTAGATTCATGCTTTTATGAAAACTGTTTATAACTTACTGGAATGATGTGAGATTTACCTGTATGTATGCAGGTATTGAAATCTGCATCAAGGACATGCAGTAGCAGTTGTACAGACAGATTTACATAGCAAAAGTGAACAGTACATAAAGACAGATTTACAGATTATCTATATAACCTGCTGGTGATTTCAGAAACTCTGCAGTGTATGTACAGAGCCCTACAGATTCCAACAGTATCTATATGTACTATGTACTTCTTTTGCTGTTATGGATATGTATTCATTGATAATTCTTAAAACATGTCTTATAGCTACTGGGTCAGTACAAAAAGGATTAGTGGTAACTGTGGTCTGCTTATGGATACTGAGGTTTTTTTATGCTTTCTGTAAGTTGTTCAATTGATAATTTGCAGATACTTTATGCAGACGTGGATGGCATTCACTACTCAGTAATGATTGAATTGATGTGAGGCTATCATGTATAACATGTCATATGACAGATTGTGTTTGAATACTTGTCTGTTTTGACTACAGTTGCATTACAGCAACATAAATTTCTGTCACAGACATATGATTATGTAGTATTTTAATGGGAAATGCATGCAGATTGTGCCTCCTGTGGCATGATGTTGTTGTGTTTGAACCTCTCTTCAATGGATATGTAATATAAGGGGTTTGAATCCAACAAACAGGCTCTGTGAGTGTTTCACAAACCTTTGTATTGCACAGGTATTCATAGTGTATATGTGACAGTGAGTGTTTCATGCATAGTGTATATGTCACAGTGAGTGTTTCAAAGACCTTTGCATTGCACATGTATGCATACTGTATATGTCACAGTGAGTGTTTCATAGACCTTTGTATTGCACGTTTATGCATAGTGTGTATGTCACAGTGAGTGTTTCATAGTCCTTTGTATTGCACGTCTATGCATAATGTATGTGTCACAGTGAGTGTTGTATAGACCTTTGCATTGTACAGGTATGCATACTGTATATGTCACAGTGAGTGTTCATAGACCTTTACATTGCACAGGTATGCATAGTGTGTGTATATATGTATGTATATATATATATATATATATATATATATATATATATATATATATACATATATATATATATATATATATATATATATATATATACACATGCACACACACACACACACACACACACACACACACACACACACACACACACACACACACACACACACACACATCTATACGCACTATATGCATGTGTGTGTGTGTGTGTGTGTGTGTGTGTGTGTATATATATATATAATATTTATATAAATAAATATATATATATATATATATATATATATATATATATATATATATATATATATATACACACACACACACACACACACACACACACACACACACAGACATATCTATATATGTATCTATATGCATGTGTGTGTGTGTGTAAGTATGTATATCTATATAGATAGATATAGATATCTGTACACCAACCCACATAATTAGTAATAACCTCCACAGTGTTAAAATGAGTCAGAGTTCAAAGCGACACTTTAATAAAACAATAAATGCAACATCTGGCTTAGCAATTTTGTCCCTATTGTGGGAACTTTGTCAGAACAAATTACATTACAAACTGAATTATTTTAAAACACACATCATTAAAAATGCCTCAATCAGAGCACATAGCCAAGTATCTTATAAAAATTGTGAAAACAAGACATATACGTAAAACAGACTATCAAAAGACCAATGTAGAATAGAAAAATAGAAAAACATTTTTTAAAAATCTTTTAAAAATTCATGCTAATAATGTTAAAACTTCCCTGACCTGATTTTCAAGAGGCAAAAAATGGAAATAATCTCATTTAAGCCTGTTGCTACATTTGCTTTTATCTTAAACTGCTGCAACATCTCACAGTACTCCAGTTTGGTTTCCCAGTCCCCTCCTCCTCTTAAATTAACCTTAACTTGTTCCAAAATGCCAAATTTAAAACTAGTGCATTGTTTACTAGAAGAGAGATGTTTGAAAAGAGCATTGTTGATATTTTTATTAACTATGTCATATAGGTCTTCATAGATACATTTACGTAGGCACCTTTCAGTTTGGCCTACTTAAAAACATGAACATTCCATACATTTTGCAATGCATACCACACCCTTGGATGTACAGTTGCCTTTAGTCAAAAATACCTTGGAAATATCACTTATATCTAAACTCAAACTTTCACCTTCCAAAATATGTGAGCATTGATCGCATCTCCCTCATTTAGTCGTACCCAGAAATCAAACCTTCAAGTTTATAACCTGCATTTGATTGTGGAATGTTTGATATCCATTTAAAGTTGCGAGTTGTCTTGTGTACAAAAACAGGAGAGTTCCCCACAATTTTGAACAGTGACGGATTGGCCTTAAAAATGGTCAATAATATCTTAATAATATCCTGCCAATAATATCTTTCACATCCTTGATACCAGAGTTAAATTGAATGACCATCACTCGTTCAAACATTTGCTCTGTACTAGGCCCAGCATCCTTACCTTTATTCAATAAACCTTCCCCCAAAAATGGTTTGCATTTGGAACCCCAACCCTCCATAACTTCCTGACAAAAGCTGTTAACTAAACTGGTGGGGTAACCCCTAGTGAAAAACATTTGATAATGTCCATTTCATTGAGCATATCTTCATGAACAGAAAACATCTTCGCAGCTCTCAAACACTGCCCTTTCACCAGGTACCATAGGATGTGCACTAGTATAATGCAGAGATGAATTACTAAATGTTGGCTTCCTAAAAATCTGTGACTTAAAGCCAACATTAGTATGTGCAACCAAGGTGTCCAAGTAATTGGTACTGGTGTCACTCAAATGGAAAGTGAACCATAGAAAATCTGTGGTGCCATTCAAGAAACAGATTGGTCAGCCGTATTTTTAGTCCCAACCCGTAAATTAAAGATGTTGTCTAAAAATTTAAATAAAGCTTAATATGCTGATAGATGGCAGAAATTAACATTTCTGGGTTAAACTTGGAAAGGTTCTGTGCTGTTTTACAAACATGCTGTTTAAGTGGATGTGTGAGATGTCTAGTTGTATGGATAGTCTCAGTCAGACATTGTACCTGAGGTAGTGTGTTTGCTAGGGTCTGATGCTAGGATTCAGTCCAATAGGGAATTTAATGTCTTGCTATAATGTGTGTGGCTGTTAATTAGTTGTGTGAAAACAAACAAGTTCATGCTAGATGCAGGGGAGTTAGAGTTTACATCTAATCAATTGACATTCACATCACCTAGTAGTATTTTTTCTTGTAGAATTGTTATCTCTGTCCAGTGTAGGATATCTTCTAGTACAGCTGTGTTGTCATCAGGAGGGATGTAAAGAACACTAATACAGATTAGTTTATAATTGTTTAAGGCTCTGCTGAACTAAATTTTGGTATTGGTTTGTTGTAAAGAAAAATGTGGTAGTTGTTGGGAAATATTAAAGCAATACTGCCACCTTAATAAGGTCATTACAGATGATATTATAGCTGGAAGGTGTAATTTTGGGGCTGATTATACTGGGTTTAAGCCAAGTTACAGCAAGAATATCAGCCTTATGTTGGGTATACCATGAGCCACATGAATATCTGCTCTGAGCCAGATAATGAACCCATTGCAGTGTCCTAGGGGCTATTGGCTGTACTATGAGAATAAAACACATCAAATCCTACCTCAGGATCAGTGGACGGGCTACTGGAGGAGGTAGCATGTAGAGGATGTTCTGCAAAAAGAGACAGATGACACATCACATGCATTCACAGAAGTAAAATGAGGAGGTAGGACTGATATTTGGATAACTATATAACTACAATGCTTATTGTAATGTTATGGACGTATCAGGTTGGAATGGCTGTGGGTGGTGCAGAGACCCTATAAAACAAAGATATGCCATGCCATTCACATGTCAAGCAAATATGACAGAAAATGTGATTCCAGCTACTGAAACCTGTATGACATGTCCTCCTCTGACTCCACTGCCAGTGGAGAGGGTTGAAACACTACCGTCATGTAAAAAGATAAACATACATAACTCAGTAGTAAGCAGATACAAAGCGTCATATAGCATTAAACCAGACATGTAACAGACAGCAAATGAACACATTTTGGATGGGCAATAACAGTGTGCAGATTGCAGGTGTCGCATGCAGGTGAATAAGGCCACCAGGTACATCCTCCCTGGTCAAGGAGCACTTATCATCTGATGTAAAACAGGAACTTTATTATTAAATGGTATCCAAACAACATGTGAGTATACTCCTCAGACTTAAAAGGAGACAGAGGCAAACAACAGCCACAGATCACACTAACACAATAGGGAGACACTTATGTGACAAATGGTGTAGACATCATGAAGATGTACCTGTGTAGGGAACAAGACACCATTAGTATGATAGATCATAGGTGTGTTAAGCAGAGTTACCCTATACCAACAATATGAACAAACTAACTACGTATGTCTGTGCCTGATAATTCACAGCCTTTGTCTCGCAAATATGCATCTGAAGGTTAAACAAGGTACACAAACAACAACATATCAGTATACTCAACAGTCATAACAGGAGGCAGAGTAACACAGCAGTTATGGATCACACTGACAGAATAGGGAGACACATGATATGTGCCACTGTTTCAAAGTCAATGGGGTTACGCAGTTGAAACACACAACATTACATATGTCACTAACAGTGTTATCTATGCACTGTGAAGGTTATGGGTTCATAGGCAGGTAATTGGCTATTGGCCCTAGGGCCTACATAAGCCTAGCCAAAAAGGTACCCTGGCTTTCACCACCCAAGAAAATTATTTTCCTCTGCCCCTATCGAGCAGAGCCACAGAAGTGATCCCCAGGGTGGATTTCCTATCTCCCATCCAATCATCAAGATTCTTCTTGAAGAGTGCTAATGAGAAGCTTTGTTTGATATAGATAGGCAGTTTGTTCCAGAGTATGGGAAGTCTCTGGGACAGGAATCTATCTCTCCAGCATGTTCTGTTTATTGTTGTGACAAGTTTTAGGTCCCTAGATTGTGTAGCTAGGAGGAATTGGGATTTCTTTAAGTGGAGCATGTCCAACAGCGTTGGGTGTGACACAGCTTTGTATGTTAGGCAGAAATCGCCTCTGGGAAGGCGATATGCGACAGAGTAAAGCTGGAGTTTTTTGAGACGGTCTGCATAGGGCATCTGTTTGAGGCTGGTAATCCTCTTTGTGATGTATTTCTGCGGCCTTTCCAGTTGTTATAGATGTCTTGTGAGGTACATACCAAAAGGGGCACTGTATTCTATAATGGGTCTAATGAGTGATGAGTAGTGGGGAACAATGACCTCTTTTTTTTCCTGGAAGGAAAACCTTTTGTGAGGAGGTGTGCCACATAGAAGGATTTCCTAACTACTGTGGTGATGTGATTTTCAAAGGAGAGACTACTGTTCACCTGTGTCCCAAGGTCTCTTATCATAGACTATCGCCTATGTGGTAATTCATGGGTGCAGAGTTTTTACCAAAAGGGATGACAATGGACTTTTTGGCATTGAGGTTGAGGGCATGGCTTTGATACCAGGCATCTGTCTCAGTGAGGCCCTTTTGTAGGATGTCCACATTGTTAGGAGTTTTGATTATGGCAGTCATCGGTTAACTTCGTTAGCCAAAGACCTTGTGTGTTATCCTGTACTTCAGAGAAGTAGATACCAAACAGGAGAGGACCCAGGACTGAACCTTGTGGTACTCCACTTGTCACTGGTTTGAAGTAGGATTTCGAGTCTGCTACTTTCACAGTGTGGGTTCTGTCAGTGAGCCAGTTGACAACCCATCTTGTGACAGAGGGATTTATACCTAGTTTAGTAAGTTTATCTATAATTCCAGAGTGGGGGATGGTGTCAAAAGCGTTGGCGAGATCTAGATAGGCTGTGTGAACCACCTTACCCTCATCTACGGCTTTGGTGACCACTTCAAGGAATTCTATCAGGTTTAGGAGACTTGATCTGCCTTTTACAAACCCAAACTGGGTAAGGTCCAAAGTTTGGAGATTACCAATGTCATTGTTTATAAGTTCCATGATGATATGCTCCATACCCTTGCAGACCAGGCTCGTCAGGCAAATGGGGCGTTAGTTCCTGGGGTCCGTGGTGGCTCCCCCTTTGTGGAGTGGGATGATCATCACTGTGCACCATTCAGTGGGCACAAAGCCTGAGGTAAGGCTATGATTGAACATGGTACTTAGGTAGGGTGTCAGTTTGTTCTGTAGTTCGAGTAGAACCCAGCCTGGGATGTTGTCAGGCCCCATGGATTCTATGTTCTTGGCTATGGAGAGTGTGTTTTTTACCTGTGCAGCCGTGATTACAGGAACTTTGCATTCTTCTGGTATAGAGATGGGCCCTTTAGGGAGTGAGAGAGGGTAAAGTTAGCACTGAACATATCTGCTAGGATGCTGGCAATATCAGTTGGTTCTGTATGTTTAGTGTCATTGTGCTGTGACTCAGAGCAGACCTGAGTGCTGCCATTGAGATTCTTGACATAGCTATAGAATGCTTTGTGGTTGTCTTTAGAGTCAGTGGCAATTTTGTTTTCTAACTAGCTTTGGAGGATTTTATGAGGGATCTCAGCTTCTTACTGAGGCTGACCAGGGAGTTCATCCAATCATGGGATTTTACTCTTTTTTGCAACAGTTTCTTTCTTCTGTTATAGAGTTTGTTTATGACACGGGACCACCAGACTGACTTCCTTTTTTTGGAGGATAGCATCTTGGTTCTGTTAGCAATTGCATGATCCATGCACTCATGTAAGTGCTTATAAAGTGCATTTGTGTAGGATTCAGCAGTTGTACCTCTATTGTCCATCTGCATGGGTGTTGTGAAGTTTGCCACTTCTGTCTTAAGAAGCGTGAAGTTGGCTTTGGAGACATTTTTTATGGTGGTTTCCCTAATGGGGGGTGGGGGCGGGAAGTCGATGTCTAGGGTGATTAGGTTATGGTCAGATCAGACCAACAAGGAACTGCCCTCTGGTGTGGAACACCGGTTGCCCACGTTGGTAATGACAAGGTCTAGGATATTGCTGCCCCTGGTCAAGGTGTGGATAAGTTGATCCAAGGAGTTGGAATTTATGAATTTCAGAAACCGTTGAGCAAAAGCATTAGTACATGAGTAGTTTTCCCAGTTAATGGTGGGGTAGTTGATATCACCCATTATTAGGGTGTTAGGCTGTACCCTAATATTTTCCAGTGTATCAAGAAATGAGGAGTGGGAATCCTGGTGCATGGTGGGGGATCTGTAGCAAGCTATAATTTGGATTGTAGTCTTGTCCAGAGTTAGCTGCACTTGCAATATCTCGGATCCATTATGCTGAGCAACTAGCCTGGAGGTGTGGATATCTTTAATGAATATGGACACGCCTCCACCTTTAGTGTTTCGGTCCAGGTTAGGTGGCCGAAATGTGTGGTATGAATTATAGCCTGGTAATGCAGGGGTGCTCTCTGGAAACTTGAACCAGGTCTCTGTCACTGCGCAGATGTCGATGTTCTCCATTTTAAGGAGTGCCTTGAGTGAGTGCATTTTGAGGTTTATACTTTTAGCATTGAGTAGCATTACCCTTGGATTTTGCTTGCTTGTACCTGTTATGGTGGTGAATTTCTCACTTGAACCTTGCCTAAAAAAGGCACTATAGGGGTGGCAAGAGCCTTAGCCAATATCCGGAATCCCAAGGGTGACAGGTGCAGGCCATCTCTGGCAAAGCATCATGGTCTGTTGATCATGTCATCCCAGGCAGACAGATACTGGATCCCCTTAGAATGACACCAGAAGCTTAACCAATTGTTGAAGTCAATAATTTTGTCCTTGTACTGTGGTATCATTCTGGGTGATGGCAGGATGCTACTCAGGGCTAGAGTCATACCTGCCTGGGCTACAAGATCGGACAGCTCCTCCACGTCTCTTGTCATGTAGTCCAGGAAGCTACATCTCAGGTCATTCACACCAACATAGACAATGACAGAGTCATATTTGCACTTATTGTGGAGTGACCTGAGTGCATGCATTATTTGGCAGATCCTGGCACCCAACAGGCAGCTGACAGTAACTTTCTCCTTGTTTAGCCTGGTGAGGGGAACATCAGTGTGCCTGACTACAGAGTCACCTATGACTAGAGTGTTGGGTACGTTGTTATGCCTTATGGGCTGTGGTTGAGTGGCACACTAAGTTTGTGGCTATGTGTCATTTGGGTTGTGTTAGGGGTAGAGGTTGCTTGTGTTTCTGCTTTGGACGTCCCTGTTGCTTGGGCAGATATTTGAGAGCCTCCGCAAATGTAGGTGTGTGTTTTGTGTTTCTATGTGTGTATTTTGGTGGTGTGAGTTTTGAGGGACTATGTGATGAGTGTGGTGTGGTGCAAGTGTTTACCTTCTCCTCTTTACTGTCTAGTCCAGTTTTGGGTGAAGAGAGCTTTGCTTCTAGTTTGGCTATACAAGTGCATCTCTCACAGGTTGTAGTGTTGGGTGGTAGGAGGAGAGGGTTGTCTGTGTACATGAGGCAATTGCTGCAGTGCCCCAAGATGCCCAGATTCATCAGGTATACAGGTAGGTAACATAACATGTTATAACACTTATCTTGTACACCTGCATTAAGTGTGTTGTCAGTCACAGCATAGTTCTGCTGCAACACAAATATAACAATAAGGTAAGAAATGTAAATGAAAGTTCTTCAGTGTGACTTGGTATATGCTTCGGTGTTTGTGAATGTCGAACATACCTGTACATCCTGAAGCACCTGCTTCAGTACCTCACTCAGGTATCCAATGATCGTGGCAGATGTTATGGTGAGAGGCCAGGAACATCATTATCTCATCTGGGGGAGGCAGGGGTGGCCCACCTCCAGTGGCATTCCATGCCCTCTTACTGCAGTAGAGCCTGTAAGCAGTATGGGGGATCATATCAGAGCAATGTTGGCAACAGACCTTCCAGGATCTATTGTGTCTATCCACAACATTGATCACATTTGTGAGATCTGTCCACACTTGCTGTTTCTGCACAGTATTGCCTTTCTGTCCTAGAAAGTTCTGGCCACGATGGTGCAGATTCTCTATAATTATTTCATGTTCATGTTGTGAAAAATTGTCTTTCCTGTTTCAGTTGCACATCTGACAGACAGAGTGATATGCACATTTCAGATTTTGTGTAGGGGCTCATATAGTGACATCCCATTGTTCAAAGTATATGTCAAATGAATGGCTACTTCTCATTTGCAGTGTATTGTTATTTAAACCAATGTGTGTTATTTATATTACTGCCATGGACAGATAAGCAGAAAAAAAACGTCTGATCAGCATACATATGCACAGCTATCACTCTATTCCATAAGTCTGAATACATCATATATGCAGAAATGAGGCTGGAACCCATGTCAGTGAATATTTTGACACAGAAGGGCCAAGCACATAACCAATGTGCCTCAATTTCAGAACTACAAAAATGGTGTTGCCACAGTTACGTGCACATCCAACCACACCTACCATTTCCACCTAAAGCATGTTGGATGCATCACAAATGTCATTGCAGTCAATGACAGACAGCATTACAAATCTGATCATCATGATATGGTAAACAACACAATTATTGACAACTTCCAAAAACAAAGCAGAAAAACAGACCTCATGAAAATGAATAGGTATGCAGTCATGGCTATACAAAACAGTAACAAACAACAAAAATGCTAAGCCATCCTGATGTTAGTTGTATCCCACTGAATGTAATCACAGCTACCACTATATGGTTAAGCAGACAGTAACCGTAAATCAGTCCCTGAACATACACTTATAGGCAATCCTGTAAGTCAGTTTTCTGCTAACATACTTCAGACATCTGCAGTACCTACGGGTATGAGGATATTCCTTCTATATCTGTAGTTCACCAGGGCTGGTTTGTTTACAGTCATGCAACATATGGGGAAATCTTTAATTTTAGTGATGGAAATGTAACCATATGCATGCATACTGTAGATGTCTATCCCATCCTTTATGTAACTGGAAATAATTACGCATAACATATGCATGAAGATGTTTTAGTGGTTTTACACAGAACACGTTGAACACAGGAAAGTGATAATAGAATTGTATTCCACAACAGCTACACAAGCAGATGACAGCTTACCTTTGGGAGCAATTAGTCAACTATACCATAGAATGAGGTTAGCTAAGTGCACACAACTTTTAAGTACCATTTGCACCATACATAATTAATGAGCATTCAATGTTTTGGAATTCCACTAATGAATATCCACATAAGTTCTTGAATCTCAGTGCTTTAACTAACAGCTTGGCACAAGTGTACAGTGCTCACTGCAATTGCCCAATACGTATCAATACATGGGAATATTTGTAGCACATGCCCAATGCCCGCCAATAGTCTGACACCATCCTATATCTGCCATCTTTAAAATGTAATACTGATACATGTTCTTATCATGCCATTGTTACGTGTGAACTGAGCAAGGCCTCAATTAACCATTTTTGGAAGGCATGCTAACAAAGGCTTCTATAACCATTCAAAGGATGTCAACCAAGAAGAGGCTTCAGTGAGTCTGGGCACTGAACTGGACAGAAGAGGAGAAGGCGCAGATGCCAACTGTCTATGGTGCACATAAGCAGAGGATGCATGCATGCACACCCAAGGAGATTCGCTATGATCAACATAGGGAACCAGATAACAAGGGACTCCTGTGGTTGAACTAGGATCTACCAGACTGTCATGCAGTTCTGCCACTGCTATGATGACCTACATTGGAGAGATATGGTTGGGAGGGTGGCCTAAGGTTGGGAGGGTGGCCTAATGGTTAAGGTGTTTGCCTTACAAGCACAAGGTGCAGGGTTTGAATCTCACAAGGGATAATTGACTTGGCTTAAAATGGCTCGCAAGAGCAGTTAGCTTAGTACTAATCTATGAATCTATGAATCTATGAATATGGAAGATCTTCACTGGAGGATTGCAGAGGTCAGACTCCAGCCAACTGATGCCAGAAGTTTTATACTCCACATGTGTGTATGTAGTAAATATATGTGTTTAGGTGATGTATTGTCTTTTAAGTGTATTCAGTGAATAACTGTAATACTAATATTAATTTACAAGGAAGAATAATATATTTTTTATCTTTAAATGGTATGTTCATGTGTCAATACATTCAGAAGTTATCTGCAACTATACTGGGCTGGTGTAAGCATTATGAAGCAATGTCTGTTATGTTATATATTAATACGGATTTCACACATACAACTAACACTGTTATTCGACAATATATAGTTTTAAAACATTGAAAGAACTGTGATTTTCATTAGCTTAACTGGTTAAGCAATAGGGCATGGTAAATGTTTGCCAGCATGTGAGATAACTCGTCATGGAGACTATCTTGGATAAAATCTTGGCAGCAATTTATTTACTGTTGCACATCATATATGGAAGATTTATAGTTGTTTGGTAACTCATACATTAAAGATTTTATATATATATATATATATATATATATATATATATATATATATATATATATATATATAGCATGGCTGTGGTGCATTGATGCCTATAGCACTTAAGTTGTGAATGACTACACATTTCTCCATTCTGGAAAACATTATGCAGTATGCTTCATTTAATAACAATGCATGTGTGATAGCTGATTAATACATACATACGTTACCTCTTATGTTTGCATTATCATAACCTACAGACACTAGACTCATCTCAATTTAGCTTTATTCAGGGAAGGTCTTGCCTACTCAACCTGGTAGACTTCCTCAAGAGGGTTACCAAGGCTATGGACAAGGGTAAAAATGATGCATACTGCCTACCTTGACCTGGCCTAATTGTTTGATACAATACTCCACTCAGGTATTGTTGACCATCCCTTAGAACTAGGCATAAATCCCTACATAACTCATTGGATTGCTGGCTGGCTGGTTGACAGAAAGGACCAATGAACTCAGGATTGGTGAGACCGCCTCCACAAGGAAACTGAAACTAGCTGTATACCCCAGGGTTCCATGTTGGCCACTCATGCTGAATACTCCAGGGCTCCATGTCGAGCTGCTCATGCTGAATACCCCAGGGCTTCATGTCTGGCTGCTCATGCTGAATACTCCAGGGCTCCATGTTGAGCCGCTCATGCTGAATACCACAGGGCTCCATGTCGGGCCGTTCATGCTGAATGCCACAGTGCTCCATGTCAGGCCACTCATGTTGAATACCACAGGGTTCCATGTTGGGCAGCTCATGCCGAATACCACAGGGCTCCATGTCAGGAAGCTCATGCTGAATACCCCAGGGCTTCATGTCTGGCTGCTCATGCTGAGTACCCCAGGGCTCCATGTCAAGCCGCTCATGCTGAATACCACAGGGCTTCATATCAGACAGCTCATACTGAATACCCCAGGGCTTCATGTTGTGCTGCTCATACTGTGTACCCTAGGGCTCCATATCGGGCCGCTCATGCTAAATACCACAGTGCTCCATGTCAGGCCGCTCATGCTGAATACCCCAGGGCTCCATGTCAGGCCGCTCATGCTGAATACCCCAGGGCTCCATGTCAAGCCACTCATGCTGAATACCACAGGGCTTCATATCAGGCAGCTCATACTGAATACCCCAGGGCTTCATGTTGGGCTGCTCATACTGAGTACCCTAGGGCTCCATATCGGGCCGCTCATGCTAAATACCACAGAGCTCCATGTCAGGCCACTCATGTTTGAACCAAAAGAAACAGATGCATGTACCAGGAGTGCGTTCGGTATTCACCTTAGAGCAAAATAAACAAAAAGAATGTGAACTGTCACAGCTGAAACAACATACTTAATGGAACAAGAAAAAAACAGTAAGCACTTTCACAATCATCCAGATCACTTCCTTAGACTAAAATACACTGTCACTTGGAATTTAAACTATGAAAGACTAATCAAAGTACAATATCAATTAGCAAAATTAGTTAAAAACAATCTATTACAGAATACATTTCATTTATAAATGCACAGAAGTTATGCACAGCATATTGGCAATATACAAATACTTACATATAAAACAAAAATTAACAATAATTCAGGATTAAATTTTGTATGACTGTAGGTCCTATTGTTTATTGAACACTTCTAATGTTTAAGTGGTTTAGCTTTCAGGAAGGGTTTTAGAGACACCATTTCATTAATCCCTGGGTATTTATCAGCATTAAGCTGTATGATCCATCTTTGTCCTGTCTCCTCAGTCCTATTCTTCAGGTCACTCTCCCCCCAATATTCCCAGTCACCTTTTCCAATACTAGGAATTTAAAGACATGATGAATAATCTCAGTTTCAACATGTTTAGCTAAAGCACTAGTCTCTTTCTTGTTAGCCATAGCCCTCATATGTTCTACAATCCACTCCTTAAGCATTCTGTTGGTTTTCCCTACATAGTAAACTTTACAGTATTGGCAAAAACTGAGGTAAACCACATTCCTTGTCCTACAGTCCAAATAAAAATCCATGTCTATTCTGAAATTCTGTTCAGGATGTTCAAAAATTGACTCTGAAGAAATGTGCCTGCACGCTGTGCAGTTTTTACACAGGTATGCCCCTGTTCTATTAGATAATTCCTTAGGTTTATTACCTGATGTTTTACAACATAATTGTCTTTTAAGCGATTTCCTATTTGTGTATGAAAAATGTAGTACAGGGTCAATAACCCCCTCCAATTCCTTTGTAGCTGTGAGGATGTTCCAATTTCGTTTAAAAAATTCCCAGTAGGGGCTATAATGAATCAGAGATAGAGCTATGCATTAAGCAAAGGCAAGGGAAATGGAGACCGCACTTCTCCAATGACCCAGTGTATGTGACCCCAGAACGTGGTAATGCATTAAGCAAAGGAAAGGGAAATGGAGACCACACTTCTCCAATGACCCAGTGTATGTGGTCCCAGAACGTGGTAATGCATTAAGCAAAGGAAAGGGAAATGGAGACCGCACTTCTCCAATGACCCAGTGTATGTGGCCCCAGAACGTGGTAATGCATTAAGCAAAGGAAAGGGAAATGGAGACCGCACTTCTCCAATGACCCAGTGTATGTGGCCCCAGAACGTGGTAATGCATTAAGCAAAGGAAAGGGAAATGGAGACCGCACTTCTCCAATGACCCAGTGTATGTGACCCCAGAACGTGGTAATGCATTAAGCAAAGGAAAGGGAAATGGAGACCACACTTCTCCAATGACCCAGTGTATGTGGTCCCAGAACGTGGTAATGCATTAAGCAAAGGAAAGGGAAATATGGACACGCCTCCACCTTTAGTGTTTCAGTCCAGGTTAGGTGGCCGAAATGTGTGTATGAAGTATAGCCTGGTAATGCAGGGGTGCTCTCTGGAAACTTGAACCAGGTCTCTGTCACTGCACAGATGTCGATGTTCTCCATTTTAAGGAGTGCCTTGAGTGAGTGCATTTTGAGGTTTATACTTTTAGCATTGAGTAGCATTACCCTTGGATTTTGCTTGCTTGTACCTGTTATGGTGGTGAATTTCTCACTTGAACCTTGCCTAAAAAAGGCACTATAGGGGTGGCAAGAGCCTTAGCCAATATCCGGAATCCCAAGGGTGACAGGTGCAGGCCATCTCTGGCAAAGCATCATGGTCTGTTGATCATGTCATCCCAGGCAGACAGATACTGGATCCCCTAAGAATGACACCAGAAGCTTAACCAATTGTTGAAGTCAATAATTTTGTCCTTGTACTGTGGTATCATTCTGGGTGATGGCAGGATGCTACTCAGGGCTAGAGTCATACCTGCCTGGGCTACAAGATCGGACAGCTCCTCCACGTCTCTTTTCATGTAGTCCAGGAAGCTACATCTCAGGTCATTCACACCAACATAGACAATGACAGAGTCATATTTGCACTTATTGTGGAGTGACCTGAGTGCATGCATTATTTGGCAGATCCTGGCACCCAACAGGCAGCTGACAGTAACTTTCTCCTTGTTTAGCCTGGTGAGGGGAACATCAGTGTGCCTGACTATAGAGTCACCTATGACTAGAGTGTTGGGTACGTTGTTATGCCTTATGGGCTGTGGTTGAGTGGCACACTGAGTTTGTGGCTATGTGTCATTTGGGTTGTGTTAGGGGTAGAGGTTGCTTGTGTTTCTGCTTTGGAGGTCCCTGTTGCTTGGGCAGATATTTGAGAGCCTCTGCAAATGTAGGTGTGTGTTTTGTGTTTCTATGTGTGTGTTTTGGTGGTGCGAGTTTTGAGGGACTATGTGATGAGTGTGGTGTGGTGCAAGTGTTTACCTTCTCCTCTTTACTGTCTAGTCCAGTTTTGGGTGAAGAGAGCTTTGCCTGTAGTTTGGCTATACAAGTGTATCTCTCACAGGTTGTAGTGTTGGGTGGTAGGAGGAGAGGGTTGTCTGTGTACATGAGGCAATTGCTGCAGTGCCCCAAGATGCCCAGATTCACCAGGTATACAGGTTGGTAACATGTTATAACACTTATCTTGTACACCTGCATTAAGTGTGTTGTCACACTCACAGCATAGTTCTGCTGCAACACAAATATAACAATAAGGTAAGAAATGTAAATGAAAGTTCTTCAGTGTGACTTGGTATATGCTTCGGTGTTTGTGAATGTCGAACATACCTGTACATCCTGAAGCACCTGCTTCAGTACCTCACTCAGGTATCCAATGATCGTGGCAGATGTTATGGTGAGAGGCCAGGAACATCATTATCTCATCTGGGGGAGGCAGGGGTGGCCCACCTCCAGTGGCATTCCATGCCCTCTTACTGCAGTAGAGCCTGTAAGCAGTACGGGGGATCATATCAGAGCAATGTTGGCAACAGACCTTCCAGGATCTATTGTGTCTATCCACAACATTGATCACATTTGTGAGATCTGTCCACACTTGCTGTTTCTGCACAGTGTTGCCTTTCTGTCCTAGAAAGTTCTGGCCACGATGGTGCAGATTCTCTATAATTATTTCATGTTCATGTTGTGAAAAATTGTCTTTCCTGTTTCAGTTGCACATCTGACAGACAGAGTGATATGCACATTTCAGATTTTGTGTAGGGGCTCATATAGTGACATGCCATTGTTCAAAGTATATGTTAAATGAATGGCTACTTCTCATTTGCAGTGTATTGTTATTTAAACCAATGTGTGTTATTTATATTACTGCCATGGACAGATAAGCAGAAAAAAAACGTCTGATCAGCATACATATGCACAGCTATCACTCTATTCCACAAGTCTGAATACATCATATATGCAGAAATGAGGCTGAAACCCATGTCAGTGAATATTTTGACACAGAAGGGCCAAGCACATAACCAATGTGCCTCAATTTCAGAAGTACAAAAATGGTGTTGCCACAGTTACGTGCACATCCAACCACACCTACCATTTCCACCTAAAGCATGTTGGATGCATCACAAATGTGATTGCAGTCAATGACATACAGCATTACAAATCTGATCATCATGATATGGTAAACACCACAATTATTGACAACTTCCAAAAACGAAGCAGAAAAACAGACCTCATGAAAATGAACAGGTATGCAGTCATGGCTATACAAAACAGTAACAAACAACAAAAATGCTAAGCCATCCTGATGTTAGTTGTATCCCACTGAATGTAATCACAGCTACCACTATATGGTTAAGCAGACAGTAACCGTAAATCAGTCCCTGAACATACACTTATAGGCAATCCTGTAAGTCATAGTTTTCTACTAACATACTTCAGACATTGTAAGTTAATCTGCAGTACCTACGGATATGAGGATATTCCTTCTATATCTGTAGTTCACCAGGGCTGGTTTGTTTACAGTCATGCAACATATGGGGAAATCTTTAATTTTAGTGATGGAAATGTAACCATATGCATGCATACTGTAGAAGTCTATCCCATCCTTTATGTAACTGGAAATAATTACCCATAACATATGCATGAAGATGTTTTAGTGGTTTTACACAGAACACGTTGAACACAGGAAAGTGATAATAGAATTGTATTCCACAACAGCTACACAAGCAGATGACAGCTTACCTTTGGGAGCAATCAGTCAACTATACCATTTGCACCATACATAATTAATGAGCATTCAATGTTTTGGAATTCCACTAATGAATATCCACGTAAGTTCTTGAATGTCACTGCTTTAACTAACAGCTTGGCACAAGTGTACAGAGCTCACTGCAATTGCCCAATAGGTATCAATACATGGGAATATTTGTAGCACATGCCCAATGCCCGCCAATAGCCTGCCACCATCCTATATCTGCCATCTTTAAAATGTAATACTGATGTTCTTATCATGCCATTGTTACGTGTGAACTGAGCAAGGCCTCAATTAGCCATTTTTGGAAGGCATGCTAACAAAGGCTTCTATAACCATACAAAGGATGTCAACCAAGAAGAGGCTTCAGTGAGTCTGGGCACTGAACTGGACAGAAGAGGAGAAGGCGCAGATGCCAACTGTCTATGGTGCACATAAGCAGAGGATGCATGCATGCACACCCAAGGAGATTCGCTATGATCAACATAGGGAACCAGATAACAAGGGACTCCTGTGGTTGAACTAGGATCTACCAGACTGTCATGCAGCTCTGCCACTGCTATGATGACCTACATTGGAGAGATATGGAAGATCTTCACTGGAGGATTGCAGAGGTCAGACTCCAGCCAACTGATGCCAGAAGTTTTATACTCCACATGTGTGTATGTAGTAAATATATGTGTTTAGGTGATGTATTGTCTTTTAAGTGTATTCAGTGAATAACTGTAATACTAATATTAATTTACAAGGAAGAATAATATATTTTTTTATCTTTAAATGGTATGTTCATGTGTCAATACATTCTGAAGTTATCTGCAACTATACTGGGCTGGTGTAAGCATTATGAAGCAATGTCTGTTATGTTATATATTAATACGGATTTCACACATACAACTAACACTGTTATTCGACAATATATAGTTTTAAAACATTGAAAGAACTATGATTTTCATTAGCTTAACTGGTTAAGCAATAGGGCACGGTAAATGTTTGCCAGCATGTGAGATAACTCGTCATGGAGACTATTTTGGATAAAATCTTGGCAGCAATTTATTTACTGTTGCACATCATATATGGAAGATTTATAGTTGTTTGGTAACTCATACATTAAAGATTATATATATATATATATATATATATATATATATATATATATATATAGCATGGCTGTGGTGCATTGATGCCTATAGCACTTAAGTTGTGAATGACTACACATTTCTCCATTCTGGAAACCATTATGCAGTATGCTTCATTTAATAACAATGCATGTGTGATAGCTGATTAATACATACATACGTTACCTCTTATGTTTGCATTATCATAACCTACAGACACTAGACTCATCTCAATTTAGCTTTATTCAGGGAAGGTCTTGCCTACTCAACCTGGTAGACTTCCTCAAGAGGGTTACCAAGGCTATGGACAAGGGTAAAAATGATGCATACTGCCTACCTTGACCTGGCCTAATTGTTTGATACAATACTCCAATCAGGTATTGTTGACCATCCCTTAGAACTAGGCATAAATCCCTACACAACTCATTGGATTGCTGGCTGGCTGGTTGACAGATAGGACCCATGAACTCAGGATTGGTGAGACTGCCTCCACAAGGAAACTGAAACTAGCTGTATACCCCAGGGTTCCATGTTGGCCACTCATGCTGAATACCCCAGGGCTCCATGTCGAGCTGCTCATGCTGAATACCCCAGGGCTCCATGTCGGGCCGCTCATGCTGAATACCCCAGGGCTCCATGTCGGGCCGTTCATGCTGAATACTACAGTGCTCCATGTCAGGCCGCTCATGTTGAATACCACAGTGCTCCATGTCAGGCCGCTCATGTTGAATACCACAGGGTTCCATGTCGGGCCGCTCATGCTGAATACCACAGGGATCCATGTTGGGCCGTTCATGCTGAATACCACAGTGCTCCATGTCAGGCCGCTCATGTTGAATACCACAGGGTTCCATGTCAGGCCGCTCATGCTGAATACCACAGGGCTCCATCTCAAGCCGCTCATGCTGAATACCACAGGGCTCCATGTCGGGCCGTTCATGCTGAATACCACAGTGCTCCATGTCAGGCCACTCATGTCTGAACCAAAAGAAACAGATGCATGTACCAGGTGTGCATTCGGTGTTCACCTCAGAGCAAAATAAACAAAAAGAATGTGAACTGTCAGAGCTGAAAAAACATATTTAATGGAACAAGAAAAAACAGTAAGCACTTTCACAATCATCCAGATCACTTCCTTAGACTAAAATACACTGTCACTTAGAATTTAAACTATGAAAGACTAATCAAAGTACAATATCAATTAACAAATTAGTTAAAAACAATCTATTACAGAATACATTTCATTTATAAATGCACAGAAGTTATGCACAGCATATTGGCAATATACAAATACTTACATATAAAACAAAAATTAAAAATAATTCAGGATTAAATTTTGTATGACTGTAGGTCCTATTGTTTATTGAACACTTCTAATGTTTAAGTGGTTTAGCTTTCAGGAAGGGTTTTAGAGACAGCATTTCATTAATCCCTGGGTATTTATCAGCATTAAGCTGTATGATCCATCTTTGTACTATCTCCTCAGTCCTATTCTTCAGGTCACCCTCCCCCCAATATTCTCAGTCACCTTTTCCAATACTAGGAATTTAAAGACATGATGAATAATCTCAGTTTCAACATGTTTAGCTAAAGCACTAGTCTCTTTCTTGTTAGCCATAGCCCTCATATGTTCTACAATCCACTCCTTAAGCATTCTGTTGGTTTTCCCTACATAGTAAACTTTACAGTATTGGCAAAAACTGAGGTAAACCACATTCCTTGTCCTATAGTCCAAATAAAAATCCATGTCTATTCTGATATTCTGTTCAGGATGTTCAAAAATTGACTCTGAAGAAATGTGCCTGCACGCTGTGCAGTTTTTACACGGGTATGTCCCTGTTCTATTAGATAATTCCTTAGGTTTATTACCTGATGTTTTACAACATAATTGTCTTTTAAGCGATTTCCTATTTGTGTATGAAAAATGTAGTACAGGGTCAATAACCCCCTCTAATTCCTTTGTAGCTGTGAGGATGTTCCAATTTCGTTTAAAAAATTCACAGTAGGGGCTATAATGAATCAGAGATAGATCTATGCATTAAGCAAAGGCAAGGGAAATGGAGACCGCACTTCTCCAATGACCCAGTGTATGTGACCCCAGAACGTGGTAATGCATTAAGCAAAGGAAAGAGAAATGGAGACCACACTTCTCCAATGACCCAGTGTATGTGGCCCCAGAACGTGGTAATGCATTAAGCAAAGGAAAGGGAAATGGAGACCACACTTCTCCAATGACCCAGTGTATGTGGTCCCAGAACGTGGTAATGCATTAAGCAAAGGAAAGAGAAATGGAGACCGCACTTCTCCAATGACCCAGTGTATGTGGCCCCAGAACGTGGTAATGCATTAAGCAAAGGAAAGGGAAATGGAGACCACACTTCTCCAATGACCCAGTGTATGTGGTCCCAGAACGTGGTAATGCATTAAGCAAAGGAAAGGGAAATGGAGACCGCACTTCTCCAATAACCTAGTGTATGTGGCCCCAGAACGTGGTAATGCATTAAGCAAAGGAAAGGGAATTGGAGGCCACACTTCTCCAATGACCCAGTGTATGTGGCCCCAGAATGTGGTAATGCATTAAGCAAGGGAAAGGGAAATGGAGACCGCACTTCTCCAATGACCCAGTGTATGTGGTCCCAGAATGTGGTAATGCATTAAGCAAAGGAAAGGGAAATGGAGACCACACTTCTCCAATGACCCAGTGTATGTGGTCCCAGAACGTGGTAATGCATTAAGCAAAGGAAAGGGAAATGGAGACCGCACTTCTCCAATAACCTAGTGTATGTGGCCCCAGAACGTGGTAATGCATTAAGCAAAGGAAAGGGAATTGGAGGCCACACTTCTCCAATGACCCAGTGTATGTGGCCCCAGAATGTGGTAATGCATTAAGCAAGGGAAAGGGAAATGGAGACCGCACTTCTCCAATGACCCAGTGTATGTGGTCCCAGAATGTGGTAATGCATTAAGCAAAGGAAAGGGAAATGGAGACCGCACTTCTCCAATGACCCAGTGTATGTGGCCCCAGAACGTGGTAATGCATTAAGCAAAGGAAAGGGAAATGGAGACCACACTTCTCCAATGACCCAATGTATGTGGTCCCAGAACGTGGTAATGCATTAAGCAAAGGAAAGGGAAATGGAGACCGCACTTCTACAATGACCCAGTGTATGTGGTCCCAGAACGTGGTAATGCATTAAGCAAAGGAAAGGGAAATGGAGACCGCAATTCTCCAATAACCCAGTGTATGTGGCCCCAGAACGTGGTAATGCATTAAGCAAAGGAAAGGGAAATGGAGACCGCACTTCTACAATGACCCAGTGTATGTGGTCCCAGAACGTGGTAATGCATTAAGCAAAGGAAAGGGAAATGGAGACCGCACTTCTACAATGACCCAGTGTATGTGGTCCCAGAACGTGGTAATGCATTAAGCACAGGAAAGGGAAATGGAGACCGAGCTTCTCCAATGACCCAGTGTATGTGGCTCCAGAATGTGGTACAACAATGGATAAACTCAGGTTTCCAGTACCTTATGCGAGCAACATGAATTCATTTTGTGAAATTTTTAAGAGGTGATTTATGCCTGACATAAAGGATATCCTCATGTTCAAACTCTGATGAATCTCATGATGTTCAAACTTTGATAAATTTCTGGCACATCCACAAAACAAATAGCACTAGAAATACTAGATCCGAGGAGTTGAACATTGCCTGTTACATAAACAGATTATGCTGGAGCGACTGATAACTGTCTCAGAGGATCCCAATGCGATGAAACAAGCTCTTCACCTACATGAAGCAGGGTTCATTGACCATATTAAAATGAAACTTTGATCATTCGATGAGAAATTCCAAATTCATGCCACTCAGGCTCCCGTGTCTCTGATGGACAGACGTTGACAGTATGTAAATTAATTCCCAGCTAACATATGTCCCCACATAGCCCTTAGTTACTTCCTTCCCAATACACTCCACCATACAGATGTTGAAGGAATTTGAAGACAAAACGGGATAGGTTGCATGTTCAGTCTTGTAAAGACCCTGGTGGTCAATAGCCTAGTATAAACCTGTAACCCTATGAACCTATGAATTTATAACATTCTCTTGTAATTTGTTACTTCTTTCATCATTTAATAAGTATAATATCAATGCAGGTCATTATGGCAGAAATATATGTGAGTCTTGTAAACACAATGCAAGTACAAGAAGTGTAAATCTGTAATGTTACGCTGTCTTATGGCTGTAGGATCAGCACTGTATGTGGAGTCAACTGCATTCCTACCCACTGTACATGTGTAGGTCTGAATCCCACAGTCGTACACTACTTTCTTTAATGGCTATTTATTATGTGTTTCAAGGTGCAGACAAATGTTTTCTTGCAAACTATGAAAAGTAAACTCAGTATGCTGGCACATTTGTTTTATATCATGGATAAAAGTGGATTTTGTCATTAACCGCCGAGTTTCTGGAATATTCCATAATTCAATATATGTGTACAAAGATGTACTTGTGTTTCATTTACACATGGATGTGACTTATAAATATGTGTAATCATAACTAAATGTTAATTATTAGTCACTTGGTTAATGTAGTGTAGAAATTAGGAATAAATGACAGTATTGCATTGTAACATGCATCTCCTTTGTGAGAATACTGACATCGCCGTAAATGATGTATATTATAGCTGTGATTACATCACCTCACACTTACACAGTTTTTGTCTTCAGATCCCACCCCAGACATTTCATGCAGTACTGAACTTCTTATATAAGTATGACTGACTTGCAGAGAATGTGTTATGAGAGGTAATGTTGCTCTACTCTATTATTCAATTGCTTTATGGGTGTCAGAATTTCACATTGCATGTTACAGTTTGGATATATCATGTGCGTTTTGATGTTAAATGTGTGTAGCATCTTATCTAAGCCCAGAAAACAATAAATGTGTACATTTGTAGGTCTTTGTCCACATGATTAGGCATGTATGTACATGTGACATTTTCATCTTAGACTGACACATTTGTTAATGTATCTAATGCTTTACCTGCATATTCACATATCTAAAGTGTTTGACCTCCATCACTTCATGCACTTAAAACTTCAACTGTAAAGCTAGATAACTATGTTTCTGGTTGTTATCATTAACATAAGTGAAAATAGTAGGTTTGAATCTAGCTTCCTCCACTTTGTGATCAAGTATTTTCATGTGTGCACCATAGTAAGGCTGAAACATCAGTGATGGAATATGCAAAATGTGGTGCCATATTGTATGGCACTGCTTGTTAAAATGGAATAATAACTACATTGTTTCACTCAACAAAAACATCCCTAAGCAAGAGAGACCTACATAGTAAAAACCCACATGCACATCACAACCCACAGCACCAAGCATCACACATAGTACATGTGTCTGTGTCTCACAGCCTCTAAGGCCCAACCACAAACCCAACATACTACTCATAAGAGTTTCTATCGTGAGACACACAGATGTGCCCCTCACCAGGCTAGACAAGGAGAAAGTTACAGTAAGTTGCTTGTCAGGTGCTAGAATCCACCATAACATGTACTCACTGAAGTCTCTTAACAACAGGTACTGTTATGACTCTGTCATAGTCCATGTTGGTGTAAATGATTTGAGACATACCGCTCTGGACTATATGAAGAGAGACATGATTGTGCACACTGAATATGTGTTCCAGGCAGGTATATCCCTTGCCTTAAGCAGCATCTTACCATCACCCAGAATGATACCTCAATGCAAACAGAAAATGATTGACTTTAGCAATTGGCTTTGTTTCTGGTGTCATTCCAAGTGGATCCAGTACCTGACAGCCTGAGAGGACATGATTGACAGACCATGATGCTTTACCAGAGATGGCCTTCATTGGTCTACCCTAGGCTTAAGGCTTCTGGCAAAGGCTCTTGTCTCACCCATAATACTTTTTTAGGCAAAGTCATGAACAGAAAATTACCAACATGAAAAATTCTTATAAATGAAATTTGAAGGTCATGCTGCTAAACGCTAGGAGTCTTAGCATGAAACTACACTCATTGCAAGCATTCCTTACCCTTGAGGATGCTGACATTTGTGCAGTCACTGAATCCTGGTTCAAAGCTGTGGAGAGCATCCAAGTCTTACCAGGTTACTCATCCTACCATACTTTCAGACCCCAAACAGAGGGTTACAAAGCCAACAAAGGCAGAGTTTCAATATTTATCAAAGATATACACACCTCCAGGCTGGTCACATGGTATGATGCACAGGAGACACTCCAAGTACATTTAACTGTTGCCAAAACACCGATTCAAATCATAGCTAGCTACAGACCCCCAACCATGACTCAGGACTCCCACTCTACCTATCTTGACTTACTTTAATCCATCAAGATTCAACCCTTTACCCTGATCCTGGGTGAAGTTAACTACCCAACTATAGACTGGAAGACCTATTCTAGCACAAACATGAATGCCCAGAGATTCCTTGACTTCATCAATGCCAATGCATTGGATTAGCTGGTTGACAACCCTGTGAGAGGTGAAAATATCCTGGACCTGGTCCTAACCAACATGAGTAGCCACTGTAGCACTCCTCCAGTGTCATCTTCCTTTATAAGATCTGACCATAAAGCAATCACTTTTGAAGTCACCATCTCCCCTGCCCCCCCCCCCCCTTGTCATGGTCAAACGAAAATTCCAAAGCTGACTACATTCTCTTCAGAGCAGGTATAAGCAACTTCACAACCACTGTCCCTTCAGTTAGAACTAGCTCTAATGTCCAAGCCTACACCAAAAAAATATATGAGCACCTACATAGCTGCATGGATTCAGCAATACCTGACAGGACCAAATCATCTTCCTCAAGGAAGAGTAAACCTGTCTGGTGGACAGCAGCAATAAACAGACTTTATAATAAAAGGAAAAAATTGCTGTCCAAGGCCAAGAAGGTGCCAAGTTGGAAGCAATCTCTCCTTTGTCTGAACAAGCAAATAATGTCTCTGGTGAAATCCTGTAAGGGTAACGTTGAGTCAAATTGGCCACATCCACCAAGGACAATCACAAGGCCTTCTTCACACATGTTCGCAATCTCAAAGGCAACTCCCAAATCTGCTCTGAACTGATGTCAATAACACCATACACAGATGCCATAGATATAGCCAACCTGCTGGCAGACAGGTTCATTGAAAACTTTACCCCGCCGTCCTGCCCATCAGTAAACCAGGACATCCCCAGCACCTGCCCCACTCCCCTCATCATCAGGGATCAGGTACTTAATGCTCTCTCACAAGCAAAAAATACAGTCTCCATGGGACCCAATAACATTCCTGGCTGTATCCTACATGAACTCAGGCATGAGCTCTCAGCTCCATTAAACACCCTATTCAACCAAAGCCTGAGCACTGGCTTCATCCCAGCTGAATGGAGGACAGCCACTGTCATACCTCTACACAAAGGTGGTGTGCCTACTGACCAGGTAGCCTGATCTGCAAGGCCATGGAATGCATCATAAACCTTATAAACAAGGACATTGACAAAACCAAACTTTGTGGGGGGGGGGGGGGTCATGTGTTTGGAGGTTGCCAAATGGAGATTGTGCCTGTTAAACTTGGTCAACTTCTTTGAAACAGTCACCAAAGCCATAGACGAGGGGAAGACTGCACACTGCCTATCTTGACCTAGACAAAGCCTTTGACACTATTCCCCACTAGGTCATAACAGATAAACTCTTCCAGCTAGACATCAATCTGTATGTTACCAGATGGGTAGCTAACAGGCTCACACTGATAGAATCCTCTCAGTCAAAGTAGGGGAAGCCACCTCTAGTAGTAGACCCATAATGAGCAGTGTACCCCCAAGGATCAGTCTTGGGGCCTCTACTATTTGGCATATACTTTTCTGTGGTGCAAGCCAAAACCAGTGGTATGTGGCTGACCAAGTCTGCAGATGACTGCAAGCTGTGTGCTGTCTTAAATTCTCCTAGTGATCTGAAAATCCTCCAAGAGGGCCTTACCCAAACTCATGACTAGTGCCAGAAGCATGGCCTCAAACTGAATGCCAAGAAATGCATGATTATCCCCTTTGGGGAAAATGGCATCCCCACTAATTATCACATTAACAACAACATACTAAGCATGCAATCAATAGAGGGGGACTTGGGCACCCAGGTTGATAGCAACCTGACATTTGACCATCACGTTGCCTCCATTGTAAAGAAGGCTTTCTATATGACCCACCTCATAAATAAGGGTATTTCATCCAGGAACAAGGAGGTCATAACATCCCTGTACTTCTCCCTTATCAGACCCATTATTGAATACAATGCCCCCTTCGGCAAGTACCTGACCAAGCACATGCAGCAGTTGGGAGAGACCACAGAGGTTCCTGACCAGGAAAATCCAGGGTCTCAAGCACCTATCCTATACAGATAGGCTAAAAGCCCTGTCTCTCTACTCAGTCTCATACAAACTGCTCAGAGGTGACCTGTGTCTGGCATACAAGGCCATTTCAGACTCAGCCTTGATGGACTTTCTGCATATCCATAAGACAAACTCCGCTTGCACAACCCACACTCAAGGCCTTAACCTGGTCTGTGACATTAATAGAACTTGTTAATGGGATAGATTTGTGTCCCAAAGACACACCCATCAGTGGAATAGACTCCCTCTCCATGTCAAGCAGAGTACCTCTCTAGCTCTCTTTAAGAGGAACCTGGACAACTGGATGGGTAACAGAAAATATACCCCTGGGATCCCACCTGTGTCCCTGGACAGGGAAACAGCTGCTGACTGAGGGAACATGGGTGAAATTCTTAGCTAGGCTTATAAGGGCCTCTGGGTCAATAGCCTAGTATCATCCTATCAACCTATACATAGCAGTAATTATCTGTGAAAATAATGCAGTACTTCTGTTGTTGTAATACTTCTTTTTATGTTTGCAGTTGCTGAAGATCATCAGAGCACTTGAGCTATGTGCACAGAATGCATGCACAGGCTTGAAGAATAGCAGAGGGAGTGATGTTATGTGTTGTTATAGGTTCAGAGGTTGGTACTAGGCTATCGGCCCTAGGGCCTATACAAGCCTAGCCATCACAATTCCCTGGCTATTTCTTCCCACACTATTTACTTTCTACCTTACTTTCTACCTTAATGTGCCCAGAAATACCAGTAACATATTCCATTCAGCAGGTTTAGATGTGTATGTGTATGACATTCAGCCATGCAAATGTTATGGCAGATTTTGCATAGTGCATCTGCAAGGTATGTGTAATATGTAGTGATTTATTTTGAATAACATTAATGTGTATATAATTTTATGTGACATGTTGCCATGTGTGTTATTAACAGATTTCTTACATTGAGATTATGTCATGTTTGTTGGCACAACCTAAATAATACACATGTTCAACTGGCATTTTGACATTGACTTGACTATGATGCATGCAAGTTTGTAATGCCAGGATAGAATTGGGTATTCCACCTCTACAAAGAGGAAAGTCATACACAGAGTCCCTATTATTTTGTTATTTATCTGAAGTCAAGGCTGACAAAAATGGCCTCTGGCTGACTAAATTTGCAGATTAGGAGCTGTCATTGAATCACCCACTGATGCAAATGTTCTCCGGGGGGCTGGCACAGATAAACAACTGGAGTCAGAGGCATGGACTAAAATTAAATGGCATGAAATGCATAATAATATCCTTCAGGAGTTATGTATCCCTAGTAACTGCCATATTGATAACACATCCCTAAGAGTTGACCCTGTAGTCAGGGACTTGGGGACACACACAGACAGTAATCTAGGCTTTGATCATAATGTGTCTACAGTAGTGAACAGATCATTCTGTGTTGTGCAACTTATAAACAAAGGTATGGCATCTAGGTCCAAGGAAGTCATCATTCCACTGTATTTGGCATTCATCATACCTATCACTGAGTTCAGTGTCCCCTTTGGTATGTACCAAACCAAGTATATCCAACAAGTGGAACGTCCCCAGAGGTTCCTCACAAAAAAAAATAAATAAATACAGCGCATAAGTAACATGTCCTGTGCAGACTTCCTCAAGGCCCTATCCCTGTATTTGGTCTCCTACAGGCTGTTGAGTGGGAGATCTATGCCTGCCATTCAAGGCGTTGTTAAACCTTTCTGATGGAACTCCTGTATGTCCACAAAACAAACAGCATCAGAAGTATCTGTTCTAAAGACAAACTTTGCTGGAGAGGCAAGTATGTATCACAGAGACCTCCTGTTCTCTAGAACAGGCTCCCCATCTATGTGAAGCAGAGTTCCTCCATAACCCAATTCAAGTGTAGCTTGGACAATTGGATGGGGAACAGAAAATTCATCCCTGGTTTGGCACCTGTGTCACTAAGGAACACAGGCAACCTGTAAATGGTTAATCTCCCAGACCCTTGCTTGTAAATGTTTAATCTCCCAAACCCCTGCTTACACTTATCAAGGGTACCAGAACGTGTCAGAGATATGGGATGCATTGCTAGGCTTAAAATGCCCTTGTGGTCATTAGCCTAATAAACACCTGTGAACCTATGTGTTTTATGTTGATGTTCTATACTTCAGAATAAAGCACTGCTGATTGCATAGTATGCAGTTATGAACATGTATGGTACTCATTTTTGGTATGTTACATGGTGTGCAGAGCCTGGCTGAAGACTTTTAGGCATAGCTCTTAACTTCTTAGCATGAAAAGTCTGGACAAAGCCAAAAATAATGGGTGGACAAAGCTACAAAAAATAAGGACACATTTGAAATAGTGCTCTTATAAACTTAGAAAGTTGTTAGAATAAAAGGTGTTGTGTTACCATGCATTTTTGAAGGGTATGAAGTCTGAAACTCAAATGCCTGTTATTATTTAGTGACTTCAGGTCTCATTGATTTGCCACAAAAGTAAAAAAAAATCACAAATTTTATGTGGAACAGACCAAAAAATATGAAATAAAAATGTTGACATTCTACAAAAACCTGGACAGTTGATAGGTATGCTTTCAGGGCAATATGCAGGATGTAGTGACTGATATGTTCAGACACAGATGGGGGACATGATGGAAATTTTTTTTCAGGACAAGGTGTAGGCCACATGTGACGAATTCATGGAGATCAGTAGAGAGATCTTTCATGATGTTTGACCACAAGAAGCTGGTCCCTGAGGGATGTAAGTAGCATATGTGAAATCCACTTATGTAATGCTGTCACCAAGGTTTTTTCTATACTTCATTTTGTACATCATAGGTATAGCTGTGCACACTTCTCATGCTTTTCTGACGTGACATGATGAACGCTGCACATATGTCAGATGTGGCTTTATCTTACTGCTGTAGTGTGACACACATTAACAAATGGACACATGCATTACCATTATTATTTACGTGCTCATCACATGCTGTCATTACTGCAGACAGTGCTCCATATGGGCAGGGGTGCTACTCCTTCAATATGTATCTGTGTGTGTACTCATATGCATGCAGTGCAATATAATATTGTTATGTCAGATACATTCTGGCCCTGAATATGACATATATTGACTGTTGCAGTTAGCATAATGTGAGCAAGGTGCAACTGTTATGTATGTGTTGGTCGTTTATATACTTAGAAGGGATGACCGCAACTTACATACTACATTATTCTTATTGCATTCACATAACATGATGATGTAAGTCAAGTATATTTATATGCTCATTATCCATATGTATACATTGTACTCATTTGTGTGCTGATTTATGCTGACATATCTATTCAAAAACAATACCTTATTTAACATTGATGGGTCATGCTGTCCCACTGGCACAATGACCATGTGTTGTTTTAGAGTACTGTGACAAGCACATCTGCATATGTGTCTTTCACATGCTGCATTGACATTCAATAGTCACTTATTGAATATATGTACATGATGTTACACAAAACATTATCAATGACTCTTGTTCGTATCTTGATTATGGTGCTAACAAGTCTTTTTGAACATAGCTTATACTGAGACATGTATGCATAGGTTAGCATAGATGTTCATGTGTATGCATTTGAAGTACATATGGCCCTAATATGACTGACACATAATCACCCTTGTACCATAGCTGAGTATGTACACTTATTCTATTTTGTTGTGCTGTACATGTCTACATACAACTGTTCGTTGCTCAGTCTTACACATCAAAGCTTCAATGTGCCTGGTTTGGACCCCTATAACTACAAGACCTTGGTTTGCATCTAAAACTATCTGTGGACATACAAAGCTGACAGTATTTTTTTGCACTTGCTCTAACTGTCTCAGTGCTGTTTAACACTTCTCTGCTGCATCTATTAATCTGTTTGAATTTATCACAATTTTTACTCCTCCACTCATTAAGGAAATGTCATCTGTTACTTTACAGCTCTTAGTTCATGTTAACAGTATTCTAATATTTCCTAACCTCTTCTGATACTGCAAAAGCTGTCTGAGTTTTCCAAGATATTTGTAAATTTTGCAAAGTTTTCTGTGTTTGTAGAAGTTTGTGAACTTATTTCCAAGGATTCCTGATACTACAGGAGTTCTGCACTTTGCTGTAAAGCTTTGGTTACAGCACTTGAACTCAAAACCAGTTTGTTTTACATTAAGACAGTTTTGTTCTGCACTCTGGTGGGAGTAGAGGGCTGAATCAACCCATCTGAGTTTTAACTTGTTGGTGGAAGGCTCATTGTGTGTTATTATCTGATAGGCCTAAGGCCTTAATGTGTAAAACTCTTTAATCCTGCTGGTATAAAAGCTTTATATCTTTGTAAGACTGTACTAATGTATTTAATGCTTCCCTGTTCCTGTCTTGACCTTCATTTGCATCTAAAACCATTTGTGGACTTAGAAACTTGATTTAAGTTTTTCTAACTGTCTTGGTGCTATTTAACAGTTCTGTGCTGCATTCATTGATTTGGTTGAATTTATCATTATTTTTCAGCCTGCAGTTGTTAAGGAAATGCCATCCGTTTACTGCTTTTAGGTCATTTTAACAGTATTCTGATATTTCCTAATCTCTTCTGACACTGCCAACATATTTCTAAGTTTTGGAAAGTTTTTTTGTGTTTGTAGAAGTTTATGAACTTATTTCCAGGGATTCCTGATACTGCAGGAGTTCTGCCTTTTGCTGGAAATGCTTTGGTTACAGTACTTGAGCTCAAAACTAGTTTGTTTTGCATTAAGAGGGTTTTATTCTGCATTCTGGTTGGAGCAGATGGCTGATTCATTCTATCCAAGTTGGGAACTGCTGGTGGAAGGCATCTTGTTTATATAATTGGCCTGAGGGCTTAACTGTGTAAAAGTCTTTCATCCTGTTGGTATAAAAGCCTAGCATCTGTGCATTGTCTACAAGAAGTTACCCATGCTTGAATATCAGCAAGCCACTCCAGTTTAAAATCATTTATAGGAAATACTCTCAATAGTCTCCCACTGTCCATAGCTGCTTGAACAGCTGCCAGTTTACACAGAGGACAGTACCACTGCAGGTCATCTTATAGTATTCTACTAAAACACTCTCACTTAGACCATTAAGTGATTATCCCCTATGCCTTCCCATCTACTAAGGATCTGATATAATGGATAGGTGTTTCCTTGTCATCTCTGTTTCTGGCCTGGTAGATATGGTCATCCTGAAGCAGTGTAGTCAATGCCTCATGTTCAATGACAACCATTTAATTTTAAAACAAACACAATGTGTGAGAGATGTAGATACTCAACACAATTGGAGACAAAGTTCTCATATACACACATGAAAAATGCAAACCAGGTTATCAGCATTACACCCAAAACACTCACTATCAATATAAGCTCAAACTGTTTACTGCACTTGCTAGTTTAAGTTTTGCCTAAAAGTAAAACTACAGGCTAATACACTCAAGTGTACTAGCTTTTGATAGCAATTAGTCGAAAAGTATAGCATTTATTGTGTTTTCTGCCTTTCTGTAAAAAAAAAAACTTGAAAAAACAAAAAAAAAATATCCTTGTTTTCCATACTTTCCTAGCTAGTGTTCCAGAAACCAGATTTTGCTGATCCCTGGGCTTTGTTTTGGTTCCTATGTTTCTCCATTTTCCTTGTTTGGTCAGGGGGAAGTTTCTTTACTCACCAGTGAGAGTGGGGAGTACTGAACTGCCTGTTTGTCCTCAGAGGAGTGGTTTAAGGCAGTAACTTGTAGTTTATTGGCCATTTTGGGTCATTTCCTGTCTTTTCCAGCCCCCTGCTATAAAGCACGCTTTAGCACGGAGTTGCCACAAGAGCACACAAGAGCAGCGGTGGTTAATCAAGGTTAAACTATTCGGGCTACCTAAAGTCCACTCTTCAAATTTTCCCTTAGAACATCTCTTCCTAAGCTGTACTGATAATCTAACTACCCTATTCTATACCTATAAAGTCTTGATCTACTTGATTCATAAGTGACTATTCTCTGTCCGGAAAGCCTAGCACTTGTACCCAAAGTACTCTTTACTCTGATATAGCACTTTTTATTATACATAGCACCCTACCAGCCTAATACCCCTTTTTCGATCATCCACATCCCTTGAAGTCTTTTCAAACCCATCTACACAAAGTTTTTAACTTTTCCTTCTAGCATGTCGCGGAGTCAGTTGCTAGTGTCATCTCCTGCTCAGCTGATGAATCTGGGAATATTAAGGCAATGTTACAATTGCCTCATGTACACAGACAACCCTCTCCTTCTCCCACAAAACACAAACACATGCGAGAGATGCAAATATATAGCCAAACTGGACGCTGAGCTCTCTCATCATAGGACTGGCAAGACCAGACAGGAGGAGAAGGCAACCACACACACCACAAACCCAGTCTCACATAGCACTAGCACAACCTCATATCACACACACAAACACATAAAGACATACTCGGAGGCTCTGACCAAAAATCTACCAAAATAGCAGAGGCCACCAAAGCAGACACCCAAACAACTACCACCACAGGCCAAGACACATGCAACACATAGACCACAAAGTCAGTGTGCCAAACAGTCACAGCCCTTAAGGCCAAACACAATGCCAGACACTCTTGTCATAGGTGACTCCATAGTCAGACACACTGACGTCCCCCTCACCAGATTGAGCAAGGAGAAGGTCACAGTAAGCTGCCTGTTGGGCGCTAGAATCCGCCACATAACGCAAGCACTCAGGTCACTCGACAGCAAGTACAAGTATGACTCAGTCATTGTCCATGCTGGTGTGAACGACCTGAGATGCACCTCCCTGGACTACATGAAAAGGGACATAGAGGAGCTCTCTGATTATGTAGCCCAGGCAGGTATGACCCTGACCTTGAGCAGTATCCTACCTTCACCAAGAATGATGCCACAGTACAGAGACAAGATGATCAGCTTTAATAATTGGCTTAATCACTGGTGTCATTCAAAGGGGATCCAATGTCTGTCTGCCTGGAATGACATGCTGGACAAGCCACGTTGCTTCGCAAGGGATGGCTTGCACCTGTCACCCCTGGGCTTCCGGATATTGGCAAAGGCTCTTGCCACCCCCATAGTGCCTTTTTTAGGCCAGGCTCAAATTCTAAACCTACCACCCTAGAACATAACAAAGGAAAAAAAAACTAAGGGTAATGCTGCTCAATGCCAGAAGTCTCAACCTCAAGATGCACACACTCGAAGCCCTTCTCAGTATGGAGAACATCGATGTCTGTGCTGTGACTGAAACCTGGTTCAAGGCTCCTGAGAGCACCCCGGTGCTATCAGGTTTTACCTCATATCATGCATTCCGGCCCCAAAATACGGACAACACCAAGAAAGGAGGAGGGGTGTCCATACTCATCAAAGACACCCTCACCTCCAGGTTGGTGGCAATGCACGATGCATCGGAGACTATCCAGGTGCAATTAACCGTAGGCAAGACTGCTCTGCAATTTGTAGCATGTTACAGGCCACCCTCTCAAACTCAGGAACCTCACACAGCATTCCTGAAAACTCTGGAGGGGATAAATGTAACCCCAAACACCATCATACTAGGTGATTTCAACTATCCGAACATAGAGTGGGATCACTACTCAAACCCCAACACTCTAGCCCAAAGGTTCCTAGAGTTCATAAACTCTAATGCCATGGAACAACTAGTCACCATGCCCACAAGAGGTGAAAACATACTGGATCTCATCATCACGAACATGGGGTCACAATGTTCAACACCGGAGGTATACCCTTCATTGGTGAGATCAGATCATAAACTAATCTCACTGTTAGTCCACATCCCGCCCCCACCCCAGATAAAAAAGACCACAGTGAAGAACTTCTCTAAAGCTGACTTCACACTTCTTAGGACTGGTGTGGTCTCTTTCAAGGCCCCTGAGCCAGCGAAAACCATCACTAAAGCTGCTGAATCCCTTACAAATGCCTTCTACCAGCACCTCCAGGACTGCATGGATCAGGCAATCCCAAACAAAACAAAGACTCTTTATACCAAAGGCAGGCGTCCAGTCTGGTGGACCCCAGCCATAAACAAGCTCTACAACAAAAGGAGAAAGCTACTACAAGATAGAGCAAAATCCTCAAAAGGGAAGACACCCTTGATCATCGTAAGTAAAAAACTAAGATCTCTCATAAAATCCTCCAAAGCAAATTTTGAAAGAAAAATTGCCACGGACTCAAAAGACAATCACAAGGCCTTTTTTAGCTATGTTAGAAACCTGGGAGGAAACTCCCAGATATGTTCAGAACTGGTTCAAAATGATGTAAAGATCACTGAACCTACAGACATTGCCAACATACTGGCTGACAGGTTCAGTGCAAATCCCCCCCCAAAAGGAGAAATATCTATACCAGAGGATTGTAGCCTCCCAAACATCTCAAATGCTCAAGTAAGAACAGCTCTCTCCAAGGCGAAAAACACAGCATCCATGGGACCAGATGGTGTCCCCGGTTGTGTGCTCCATGAGCTCATTGAGGAATTAAACCCGCAGTTAGGGCAGCTGTTTAATCTTAGCCTCACCTCAGGATACGTACCCAAGGAATGGCGTACGGCTACTGTGGTCCCATTACACAAAGGCGGTGCCTCCACTGACCCTGGAAACTACTGTCCCATCAGCCTGACAAGCCTGGTCTGCAAAGCTATGGAGAGGATCATTATGGAACTCATAAATAAAGACATAGGGGACCTGCAGACATTGGATCAAACCCAATTTGGCTTTGTCAAGGGCAGATCATGCCTTTTAAACTTGGTTGACTATTTCAAAACAGTCACCAAGGCCATTGATGAGGGCAAGGCAGTCCACACAGCCTACCTTGACCTGGCAAAGGCTTTCGACATGATACCCCACTCAGGCATCATAGAAAAACTCACCAGTTTAAATGTAAACCCATACGTCACAAGATGGGTTGCAAACTGGCTAAGTGACAGAACCCACAGGGTTAGAATTGCTGGTGCCATGTCAGATTCCAAGCCTGTCACAAGCGGTGTCCCACAGGGCTCGGTCCTGGGTCCACTCTTGTTCGGCATCTACTTTTCGGAAGTACAGGCAAGCACAGGAGAATTATGGCTGACAAAGTTTGCAGATGACTGCAAACTGGGCACCATAGTTGAAAACACATCAGACAGATATCCTTTAGAAGGGTCTCATAGAAACGGATAACTGGTGCCAAAGCCATGGCCTAAAGTTAAACGCTAAAAAATGCATAGTCATACCCTTTGGGAAAAAAAAGGTTACCCCTAGCTACCATATAGGTGGCAGTCCACTAAGCACAGAAGAGGTTGTCAGGGATCTGGGGACCCAGGTTGATAGTAACCTCTCATTTGACACCCACGTTGCCAAAGTTGTTAGGAAGACCTTCTACATTGCCCACCTGATCATGAAGGGTTTCACATCTAGGTCAAGGGAGGTCATCATTCCCCTGTACTCATCACTCATCAGACCGATGATTGAGTACAACGCCCCATTTGGAATGTATCTGACCCGACACCTGCAGCAATTGGAAAGGCCCCAAAAGTTCCTCACCAAAAGGATAAAGGGTCTCAAAAATATGTCCTATGCAGCCCGACTGAAGGAGCTCCAGCTCTACTCAGTCGCTTACCGCCTGCTCAGAGGTGACCTGTGCCTGACATACAAGGCCATGTCCAACCCGGAATTAATGAACATGCTTCACCTCAAAAAATCTAAATCCATCAGATCCACAAGAGCACGAGACTTAAACCTTGACACGGTCATAAATAAGACATGCTGGAGGGACAGATTCATCACCCAGAGACTCCCTATGCTGTGGAACAAAATCCCGGTACATGTGAGGCAGAGCACCTCACTAGCTTTGTTCAAGAGAAATCTTGACCAATGGATGGGAAATCGCAGGTATACCCCAGGGATTACACCAGTGTCACTGCTTGACAGAGGCACAGCAAAATAATGGGCATAATATCCTTCAATCGAAAGGGGTGGCGTAAGCCACAAAAACTCTGGGCTAGGCTTGTAAATGCCCTAGGGCAGATAGCCAAGTATGAACCTATGAACCTATGAACCTATGACACAGACCTACATATACTAAGAACCCTCACTATCAACATTAAGGAACAAACACATAGACCTACATATACTGAGGTACTCACGTGTAATGTACCCAAACCTCCAAGGCCTGTTAAAGCATCTCTCAGTGGTCCTGCACACACTAAAAAAAGACAGCACCTCACACAGCACACAACTCTGATAATCATAGAAGCCCAGCTTGCAATATGCCCATAAGGCAACACACCACACAGCCAAACTTTCTGGTTATTGGGGATTCAGTTGTGTGACATGCTGATGTCCTTACCAGGCTAATCAAGTAGATCACACTGAGCTGTCTGTCTGGAGCCAGGATCCACCAAATCATGCATGTACTTAAGTCTTTAAACTACAAGTACCAGTATGACATGATCATAGTCATGTGGGTGTAAACGACTGAAGACATACCTCATTATACTAGATGAAGACAGACATGATGGAGCTCTCTGAATATGTGTCCCAGGCAGCTTTGAGTATAGCCTTGAGTAGTTTCCTATCTTCACCAATGATGATGTCACAGTACCAGCAAAAAATGATAACTTCAACAATTGGATTAGTTTTTGGTGTCACAACAGGAGGATACAATATCTGTCAGCCTGGGGAGATATGATAGACAAACTATGATGCTTTGCCAGAGATGGCTCGCACTTACCACTGGACTTCCAGATAGTGACAAAAATTGTAATCTTTCCCCATAGTGCCTTTTTTAGGTTGTGCCAAGTTGATAAACCCTCCAAAATAACAAAAATCACTCACAGCTACCTAAAGATTCTGCTGCTCATTGCCAAGAGTTTATTGCATTCTTCACCCTGGAGAAAGCAGATATATGTGCAGTCACAGAAACATGTTTCAGAACCACAGAAAGCACCCTGGCTATCAAAGGCTACAGTGCCTTTCATACATTTCAATCCCCCTCAGCTCAGGGTGAAACAAAGGGAGGAGGTGCCTCAGTGTTTACAATGGACAAGTGCACTGCTAAACTGGCCCAACAATATGACTCACTTGAGCTGCTCCATGTCCAACTAACTGTTGGTATGACCCACCTATCATATCCTTGCTAGCTACAGATCCCCTAACATGAATCAGGAAAACCACACCTCCTACCTAAACGTACTGGAATATCTTAACATTAAGCCTAACACCATACTTATGGGTGACTTCAACTACCCCTCCATAAACTGGGAGATTTATACGACCAATAATTCACTTCCTCACAGATTTTTGGACTTTGTCAATGCAAACACCCTGGAGCAACTGATTAGTTCCTCAACTAAACATGCAAATATCCTAGAGCTAGTACTCATGAACATGAAGGGATGCTGGTCCATCTCATGCAATAACTCCTCCCTGGTAAGATCTGACCACAAATGGATCTGTTTTAGTATTAAAAGTAACCTAGAAATGCCATCAAACTCCAAACTTGTTAAGAACTCTGCTAAGGCCAGTTACCTGAAACTAAGTGAAAGCTTATTAGACTTGCAAGCACCTCCAAACCCAGACGACACTGAGGCCTTTTGTGAGCTGTACACAAAACAACGTAGAGCCACATTCATAGCTGCAGAGACGAGGCAGTACTTGCTATGATTATTGGCAAAAATAAACCATCCTGGTGGAAACCTAGCATAAATAGGCTAGTCAACAAAAGGAAAACATCTTCTCCACAGCCAAGAAGAAACAGATAAAACAGTGCAAAAAGACACTCACCAGTCTAAACAATTAGAGAACTGGTCAAATATGCCAAATGAAACTGAGGCAAAAATAGCCTCCCAGGTAAAAAGATAACCATGAGGCTTTTTTAGTTATGTTTGTAACCTCAAGGGAAATGCTCAGCTATGTGCCAAGTTAATCATGAAGGGCAACATTTACACCTAGCCTGAAACTATAGCAACCCTGCTGGTCAACATGCTCAGTTCAAACTCCCCCACCATCACGTCCTACCACACCGAAAGAAATACCTGCAACTATCCCCTACCAGTCATTATCGGATCATAGGAGATTACTAGGCTATCGACCAAGAGGTCATTTTAAGCCTAGCCATTTCTAGAAGCACTAGTCAATACCAAAGACTGCATTTAGTGATAACTGCCCATGTCTGGGAGGGTTGTGGGTACTATCCCCAGAAAAAATTTATGGTGCCCCATCCACTCATCCAGGTTCCTCTTGAACAGTGTCACAGAGGTGCTCTGTTTCACATGAATTGGTAGCCTGTTCCAAAGACAGGGCAGTCACTGGGAGATAAATCTGTCCTTTCAGCAAGTCTATTTAAGTCTCTGGAATGGGTAGCTTTAGACCCATTTGATTTATGGATGTGCAGTAAGTTCATTAGGTTTGGGTCTTAGATTGCTCTGTAGGCCAGGCATAAGTCTTCCCTAAGAAGTCTATATGATACTGAGTACAGTGACAGGGACTTTAGTCGGTCCATGTAGGGCACGGTCCATGTAGGGCACATGCTGGAGGCCCTTGATCTTCTTTGTTAGAAACCTCTGAGGTCTCTCTCATTGCTGCAGGTAACTAGTATGGTGCATTCTCAATGGGGCATTGTACTCAATTATGAGCCGGATAAGAGCCAAGTATATGGGGTTATAACCTTTTTAGCTCTGAAGGTGATCCATTTAATAATCAAGCAAGTTACATGGAAAGATTTCCTTACAAAGGAAGACATGTGGTGTCGAAGTTAAGGTCGTGGTCAACCTGTGATCCCAGGTCCCTTACCACTTCATGGGTATTTAAGAGTATTGTTGTTGATTTGATAGTGTGAAGGGACATTGTTTGTGTCAAAGGGAATGATGCATTTCTTTGGATTCAATCTGTGACCATGACTAATACACCAGTTATTGGTCTTTGTGAGACCATCCTGGAGTATACTGAATTTGGGGATTCAGTGATTGAAAATCATCTACAAACTTGGTCACCCACAACCCTGTACTTTTGACCTGAACGTCTGAGAACTATATACCAAAGAGTAGGGGGGCCAGCACTGACCTCTCTGCCACCCAGCTGGAAATAGGTCTGCTGATTGATGTGGAGTCACCCACTTTGATAGTGTGTGCCTGGTTTGTGAGCCAGTTGGCAACCCATCTTATAATGAAGGAGTTTACATGCAGTTTCCTAAGTTTATCAGTAATGCCTGAATGTGGGATTGTGTTGAAAGCCTTTGCCAAGTTGAGGTATGCTGTGTGCACAGATTTGCCCTCATCAATGGCTTTGTTCACACTTTCAAAGAAACCCACCAGATTTAACAGGCAGGATCTGCCCTTCATGAAGCTGAATTTGGTAGGATCCGGGGTTTGGATATCACCTACAGTATGTCTTTATTTATGAGGTCCACAATGATACATTCCATGGCCTTACAGATGAGGCTGGTCAGACTTATGGGTCTGGAATTCCCTGGGACTGTTGCTAGGCTACCTTTGTGGAGGGGAATAACTGTAGCTGTTCTCCATTCTGCAGGAACAAAGCCCGTGGTTAGGCTATCATTGAAAAGGTATTTAGTGGTGATGCCAGTTCATGTTTTAGCCTGTTTAGAAGACAGCCTGGGATGTAATCTGGTTCCATAGAGGCCATGTTCTTTGCATTGGACAGGGCTTTGAGGACCTGGCCTTCAGATATGTAAGGTTGTGGAGAGTTTGGGGGAGGATTTGTTGTAAGTTAAGAGGGAATAAGGGAGTGAAATTTTCACCAAACCTATACACTAGGAGGTTCATTATCTCTGTGGGTTCAGTGTATGTGATACCATTGGCCACCAATTCTGCACATACTTGGGTCCTACCCTTTAGGTTACTTAGGTAGCTGTAAAAGGCCTTATGGTTATCCTTGGAAGTACTTGCTAGGTTTCTCTCAAAGGAGCTTTTGGAGGATTTTACAAGTTGTCTTATTTGCCTGTTAAGGGTGAGGAGAGTGTTTTTCCATTGTTGGTCCCTTGTCTTTATTTCCATGGACAGCAACATTTTGCATTTATTGTAGAGTTTGTTGATGCTAGTAGTCCACTATGGCAGCTTGATTTTACCTGGGGCTCTGGATTTAATTCTATCTGGTACGGCTGTGCTAATACATTTATGCAGGTGATTGTATAGGGCTTTAGTGTAAGCTTTGGCGTAGTTACCACTTTCAGCTTGGGGTGGGGTTTGGAATGCATTTATACCTTCACCTAGGTGGGTATAGTTTGCCTTGGTTTAGTTATTTAGTCTGATTTCACCCTTTGTGAGTTCTGGTGTTAGTGTCAGTTCAAAGGTGACTGATTTGTGGTCAGTTTTAACTAATGAAGGTCCAATAGTTGCAGCAGTGCCCCTGTTTGACATGTTGATGAGGACTAGATATAGAATGTTTATTCCTCTTGTTGGGGTATGAACAATTTGCTCCAGGGCATTTGAATTCACAAAGTCAAGAAACGTTTGTGTTAGTGAGTTTGGGCTAGAGTAGGTTTCCTAGTTGATGGTGGGATAATTGAAATCCCCCATAGCCAATGTGTTTGGTAAAATTTGGATTGCCTTCAGTTTGGCTAAGTAGGCTTCATGGGTGTCATGACCCATGGATGGAGATCTATAACTCTCTAGGACTTGAATGCAGGACTTACCCACCGTAACTTGGACCTGGAGTAACTCCATGGAGTTGTCGAGTCTAGCTAGACAGGAGGTGAATTTATCTCTAATATAGATAAAACACCGCCTCCTTTCATCTTCACATAGTTTCATAGTTTCATAGTATAGTACTAGGCTATCTGCCCTGGGGCATTTGTAAGCCTAGCCATAGTGATGTGGCTTTTGCCACCCCATGAAATGGCACAAAAAATGTACAGAATAAATTTAGAATACTGTGCCTCTGTCTAGTAGTGGCACAATGAAGGTCCCCTTATATAACAGAATTAGTTTACTGTGCCCCTGTCTAGCAGTGACACAGATGTGACCCCTGGGGTAAACTTATGATCTCCCATCCACTCATCAAGATTTCTCTTGAAGAGAGTCAGTGAGGGGCTCTGCCTAATACGAACTGGGATCTTGTTCCAAAGCATGGGAAGCCTCTGGGTTATGAATCTATCCCTCCAGCATGTCCTATTCATACTTGTGCCGAGGTTTAAGTCTTTAGCTCTCGTGGTCCTGATGGATTTGGATTTTTTGAGGTGGGGCATGTCCATCAGATCCTGATTGGACATGGCCTTGAATGTCAGGCAGAGATCACCTCTGAGCAGGCGGTATGCTGCTGAATAGAGCTGAAGTTTCTTTAGTCTGGCAAAATAAGACATATGTTGGAGACCCTTGATCCTCTTGGTGAGGTACTTTTGTGGTCTCTCCAGCTGTTGCAAATGCCGGGTGAGGTACATACCAAATGGGGCATTGTACTCAATCATGGGTCTGATGAGGGAGGAGTACAGGGGTACAATGACATCCCTGGATCTGGATGTAAATCCCTTCATGATGAGGTGTGCAAGGTAGAATTTTTTTCTGACCACTTTGGCAACATGGGTGTCAAATGAGAGGTCACTGTCGACTTGGTTTCCTAGGTCTCTGATTACTTTTTCTGTACTCAGTGGGTTGCTGTCTATGTGATAATTTGTGGGTACTTTGTTTTTCCCAAAGGGGATGACTATACATTTTTTGGCATTTAGTTTAAGGCCGTGACTCCGGCACCAGTTGTCCGTTTCTGTGAGGCCTTTTTGTAGGATGTATGTGTCCGCTGGTGTATCGACTATGGCGCCTAGTTTGCAGTCATCTGCAAACTTTTTCAGCCACAGCCCTCCCATGTTTGCTTTAACATCTGAGAAATAAATGCCGAACAAGAGGGGTCCCAGGACAGATCCCTGTGGGACACCACTTGTGACTGGCTTTGAGTCTGACATTGCTCCAGCGATTTTAACTTTATGGGTTCTGTCCTTTAGCCAGTTTGCAACCCATCTAGTGACATAAGGGTTTATGTTTAAGCTGTTGAGCTTATCTATGATGCCTGAGTGGGGTATTGTGTCGAAGGCCTTAGCCAAGTCCAGGTAGGCTGTATGGACTGCTTTGCCCCCATCAATGGCTCTAGTGACTGTTTCGAAAAAGTCAACCAGGTTCAAAAGGCAGGATCTGCCCTTTACAAAGCCAAACTGGGTGGGGTCAAGTGTCTGTAGGTTCCCTATGTCTCTGTTTATGAGTTCCATAATGATTCTTTCCATAGCTTTGCAGACCAGGCTGGTTAAGCTTATGGGGTGGTAGTTTCCAGGGTCTGTAGAGGCACCCCGTTTGTGGAGTGGGACCACTGTTGCTGTACGCCAGTGTTCAGGTACATATCTCGAAGTAAGGCTAAGGTTAAATAGCATTTTTATGTGTGGGTTTAGCTCCTCTTGGAGTTCACCGTCAGGTCCCATTGATGCTGTGTTTTTAGCTTTGTTTAGGGCGGTTCTCACTTGGACATCTGAGATGACAGGGAGATTACATTCAGCTGGGATAAGTATTTCTTCTTTTGGGGGTGAGGGAGGGGAGAAATTTGCACTGAACCTGTCATCCAGAATGTTGGCAATATCTGTGGGTTCAGTGTATTTTTTGTTGTTGTGAACCAACTCTGAGCATATCTGAGGGTTTCCACCCAGGTTTCTAACATAGCTGAAGAAGGCTTTGTGGTTATCTTTAGTGTCCTTAGCGATTTTTCTCTCAAAGTTGGCCTTGGATGTTTTTATGAGAGAACATAGTTTTCTGCTAATGTTGATCAGAGATGTCTTCCCTTCATGGGATTTTGCTCTGACGTGCAGTAGCTTCCTTCTTTTGTTATACAATTTGTTAATGGCTGAGGTCCACTAGACAGGACGCCTGCCTTTGGTGGAGAGGGACTTGGATTTATTTGGGATTGCATGATCCATGCATTCTTGGAGATGTCCATAGAAAGCATTTGTGAAGGATTCGGCATTGTGGGATGTGGTATCCACTGGTACAGTAGGCTTAAAGGATACCATCTCAGTCTTAAGAAGAGTGAAGTCTGCTTTTGAGAAGTTTTTCACTGTGGTCTTTTGTGCTGGGGGTGGAGGTGGGATATGTATATCCAGGGTGATTAGTTTGTGGTCAGATCTCACTAGTGAGGGGTATACTTCTGGTGTGGAGCATTTTGTCCCCATGTTTGTGATGATCAGGTCTAGTATATTATCTCCCCTAGTGGGAGAGGTGACTAGTTGTTCCAGTGCATTTGAATTTATGAATTCCAGGAACATTTGGGCTAGGGTATTAGGGCTAGAATAATGTACCCAATCTATGTTTGGGTAGTTGAAGTCTCCCAGTATGATGGTATTTTGTGATACATTCATATCCTCCAATGTCTTCAGGAAGGCTGAGTGGGGTTCTTGAGATTGGGAGGGTGGTCTGTAACATGCTACCAGTTGTATAGCAGTTTTGCCTATGGTTAGTTGCACCTGTATGGTCTCTGATGCTTCACGTGTTGCTACTAACCTGGGGGTGTGGGTGTCCTTGATGAATATGGACACTCCCCCTCCTTTTGTGGTTCGGCCCGGGTTTTGGGGCCAAAAAGCATGATACGAGGTATAACCTGGTAGTGCTGGGGTGCTCTCAGGAGCCTTGAACCAGGTTTCAGTTACTGCACAGACGTTGGTGTTCTCCATGCTGAGGAGTGCATCAAGTGCTTGCATCTTGAGATTTAGACTTCTGGCATTGAGCAGCATTACCCTTAGTTTTTTTCCATTTTGTTTTCTAAGGAGGTGGGTTTGTCTTTTGCGGTTCAAAGGTGTGGAAGGCATTGTAGCTTTGCAGGGCTGGGGTCATCTTTGAGGCCTTAAGCCAGGTTTCTGTGACTGCACAGACATCTACATCTTCTAGTGATAGAAGTGCTTTAAGGGAGTCTAGTTTTTGGTTTAAGTGTCTAGCAGTTAACAGCATGACCCTTATTTTATTCTGATTGGTTACTTTCATGTTAATATTGTTGTTTGAGACTTTGCCTAAAAAAAAAGCACTATGGGGGAGGTAAGAGCCAATAGCTTTCCAGGCAGACAGGGACTGGAACCATTTGGAATGACACCATAATCTAAGCCAATTATTGAAATCAATCATTTTTTTTGTTTATACTGTAACATCATTGTAGGTGATGGTAGTATGCTGATCAAGGTTAGGGACATATCTGCCATGGACACATATTCTGAGAGCTCAACCATGTCATATAGTCCAGCAAGGTAGGTCTGAGGTCATTCACACCAACATGAACTATGAGAGTCATAATGGTACTTGTTGCTGAGAGACCTGAGTGCATGTATGATTTGGTGAATTCTGGCACCAGACAGACGGCTGACTGTGACTTTCTCCTTGTCCAGCCTGGTGAGTGGGACATCCGTATATCTCACTACTGAGTTTCCAATAACAAGAAAATTCTTTCAGTGTTACACCTTACAGGCTTGGTGGGTGAGACACTGCTGTTGCTATGCATCATGGGTGCTGTGAAGACTGTTAGCTGTCACAGACTTGTGTTTTGTTTTTGAGAGAACCTCCATGTATATGGATTTACATGCTTGATGCATAATATGTGTATGACTAGTGGAATGATGTGAATATGTAGTGGTAGGTGAGTCGATAACTTCTTCATGTTACTGTTTTGAATGAGAGAGAGCATGAATTCTAGGGTCTATATTACAACATCGAAGTTTCAAAACTTCAAATGTTCTAATATAGACCCCTAGTCAGCGAAAGCTGAAAATATTGAAGCAACAGAAAACCAAATTTTTTCCTAGGGAAAGAATTTGGTTGCCCATTTCTGTTGCTTCGGTATTTTCAGCGCTGTGGTGGAATGTTACGGGTCGGGTTCATTATAAGTGTGCGATTGAGTGCGGGTTAGGTTACTTAGGGTTAGGGTGCAGGTTAGGTATGTGTGCAATTGTGTGGACGTGAGGGTTGAGCGGGTTAGATGAGTTAGGGTTAGGGCATGGATCAGGTAAGTGTGCGATTGTGTGGATTAGTGCTACTCCTGGCAGAGCCAGTTCCTGTATTCATGGCCAGAGATGGTGAACTGTCCACTCTACCATGTAAATTGCACAGCTGTCCAACATAGACACATGTAGGGTTAGCACTGGGTTTGACTGTGTACACTCACAAACTCAAACACCACTGTCACATGCAGGTCACTTACAGGAACACACAGTACCTCTCCATGGCCCATCTAACCCACACCCCTCCTGACTCACACACATGCTGTTAACTGTATGGCACAGCTTAGGCCTCTGGCATCCCCACACCACACCCCACCCTGTGCATGTGATGATACACCTGTGACACATCCCTGCCATCTGTGCCATCAATGCAGGGAAATGCTACAATGTGTCTGATGCACAGGGTGTCGGGCTTATATCAGAACATTGAATGATGAAAATATTGAAGCATACAACATCGAACACAGAACATCAAATGCACATAACCCTGAAAGTGCAGAATTCCGAAAACAGAAGTCACAAACAAAAACACTTGGCTATCCACTCACCTAACCGTAACACACCAAACCCCACGCCTCTTAAACTGTTAAAACACAACCCAGCCACCTAATATAACTACCCTACAGACCTAAACATTGAGTACTCTACTCCGCTCAAAAAAAGTAAATATGAAAAACAAAACCAGCATACTACCACACAGCAATAACCAGACTACATACACATTATCAAAAAATAACAAAATATTTACAAAATTAACCACTAAAACACACAATATACAACCTATTAACTACTAAAACAATCTACAACCTATTTCTTATGTGGAGGGCTTCACCTCCCACACCCCCCAACGTGGGGGCTGCACCCCCCCACCCTACTTAAACATACCAACTCCAAGATCGCACCACAGTGGAGGTAATACATTCAAATGTATCACTCCGATGTTATGTGTCTTGCTTACCCTACTATTGCAGTTATTCATAGCAGATGTTCTTCACATTTCCCAGTGATGTCAGGGTGTTGAACTTTGTATGGGCCAACTGTGGCAGTCCGGGGTTTTCATTTTTGGAATTTTGAGCGTTTGGCATTGTTTGCATTTGAGGTTTAGTGTTCGATGTTGTGCGATTCGACATTCTGCATTTTCAATGTTCTAATACACACCCCAGGGTGTCTATATTACTTGGCATGGACTTGTGTAATGCAGTATTGTTTGCCATGCCACATGTTGTGGGCCACAGCAGGAACTTTATGCTGGCATGTGTCATGACTACACATCACACTTTGTGTATCTTTGTTGCATGATGTATGACTGGCGGTATTATTAGAGAATGACAGTTGTGTCACATACCTGTGTATTCTCTGTTCCAGGAGTCTGAGGGGAAACACTATGGACACAATGGTGGCAATACAGTGACACAAGATGGCATGGCAGCACAGCAGAAATATGACATCAGCAAGGTATGGCAGTATATGTGCATGGCTCCTTAGATGCATATGTGTAGAACAGTCTATCAGGGACAATGGAGCCAGTCACCATATTCATGCATGCATTCATACTTACTGATAAGGTCTGCAACCCTTGCTACATCTCACTGGGATAACTGAAGTTACAAGTCTAGAAGGTGCGGTGATGGAGTTGACATATCTACAAATACCCTGTGTCTGGGTCAGACAGGTGGCAGACATCAGTTATGATTATGTACACGAGGGCAATTTAGGACCAGCAGCTAGTCACAGGGCCATAAAATCCACAAACATTGCACAGGGTCATAACGTGCATAATCATTGTACAGAGATAGCCCATAATGGTCTGTCTGTAGTGCTGCACGGGGATATATTTACACACACATGCACACGCACACACACTCACACACACACACACACACACACACACATACACACACACACACACACACACACACACACACACACACACACACACACACACACACATACACACACACACACACACACACACACACACACACACACACACACACACACACACACACACACACACACACACACACACACACACACACACACACACACACACACACACACACACTTGGCAACAGAGTACATCTGTTGTATATGTGATTGCAGGCACAGTAGTCATGGAGTACACAAATTAGCCTTGTGTTAGATGGCATGTGTGGCCTGCAGTGATATTGCTTGGTACTGTTATTGCATCTAGTGTCCTAGGAATGGGGTACCTGTCACTATCTCTGCTATGTGTGTACAGTTAGCAGTATGGCCATATGTAGCTGGTTGCAGTTAGATAGGCAAACATGTGGCCAGGAACAAAATGGCCTGTCCATGGCATGTGGTGAAGCATTGTACAGTACAACACCTGCTAACCTGTCTACAAGGTAATATCCCACAACACCAGGGGTCTGTGGGTGAGTGTATTATGTACTGTCGCTGCCTTGGTTTGGTTCCATTGGGCAACTGTTTGATGTGTCAGTGCAAATAACCTCAGCATTCCAAGGGTATGTGGGGAAATCCATAAATCCCCACATTTATATATATATATATATATATATATATATATATATATATATAGATATATATATATGTTATATATATACACACACACACACACACACACACACATATATATATATATATATATATATATATATATATATATATATATATATATATACAAATGTGTATAGCAGGGATATCTCTATGAATGTTGCTGTGTGTATATGTTATGTATATGACGTCTGTAGATATATGTCGAAATCTATGTATTATTGTAATATATATATATATATATATATATATATATATATATATATATATATATATATTTATCAGTATTATATGTCTATGGAGTACATACTGATAGATACACTATGTATGTAGGAGGGGGATAGTGTCAGACAGATATGTAGAGGAAGAGGTCTGTATATACAGATGTATTTCCACATAACAGGTCTTTGTGAGGAAGAGGCAACAGAATTGCGCTAAAGTTAGCTAAATATAGGAGCAGGCCCAGTGGAACTGTCAGTACTTACAAGGTGACTGCAGGCCAGAGCTACTCCAGGCTGGGATTTTGTGTGCTACAGACATTGGTAGCTACACCTGTTTCTGTAGTACAGCACTTCCCTGATATTGTCCATCGCCTTCCCCAGCTGTGTGATGTAATTAATATGTGATGCACTTCCCTGACATTATCCATGGCATTCCCTGGCTGTGTGAAGTAAATAATATGTGATGCACTTCCCTGACATTGTCCATGGCATTACCTGGCTGTGTGATGTAATTAATATGTGACGCACTTCCCTGACTTTGTCCTTGCTTCCATGGCTGTGTGATGTAATTTATATGTGACGCATTTCGCTGACATTGTCCATGGCCTTCCCCGGCTGTGTGATGTAACTAATATGTGATGCACTTCCCTGACATTGTCCATGGCATTCTCCGGCTGTGTGATGTAATTAATAAGTGACACACTTTGCTGACATTGTCCAGGGCATACCTGGCTGTGTGATGTAATTAATATGTGACACACTTCCCTGACATTGCCTTTGGCATTCCCTGGCTGTGTGATGTAATTAATATGGGACAACTCTTCCCTGACATTGTCCATGGCCTTCTCCAGCTGAGTGATGTAATTAATATGTGACAGCTCTTCCCTGACATTGTCCATGGCCTTCCCCAGCTGTGTGATGTAATTAATATGTGATGCATTTCTCTGAAAGTGTCCATGGCCCTCTACAGCTGTGTGATATAATTAATATGTGACACACTTCCCTGACATTGTCCATGAACTTCCATGGCTGTGTGATGTAATTAATATGTGACTTACTACCCTGACATTGTCCTTGGCTTTCCATGGCTGTGTGATGTAATTAATATGTGACGAACTTCCCTGACATTGTCCATGGCCTTCCTTGGTTGTGTGATGTAATTATTATGTGACTCAATTCCCTGACATTGTCAATGGCCTTCCCCAGCTGTGTGATGTAATTAATATATGACAGCTCTTCCCTGACATTGTCCATGGCATTCCCCGGCTGTGTGATGTAATTAATATGTGATGCACTTCCCTGACACTGTCCATGGCCTTCCCTGGCTGTGTGATGTAATTAATATGTGACGCACTTCCCTGACATTGTCCATGGCATTCCCCAACTGTGTGATGTAATTAATATGTGATGCACTTCCCTGACAATTTCCATGGCCTTCCCCAGCTGTGTGATATAATTAATATGTGACGCATTTCTCTGACATTGTCCATGGACTTCCCCAACTGTGTGATGTAATTAAAATGTGACAGATCTCCCCTGACATTGTCCATGGCCTTCCCTGGCTGTGTGATGTAATTAATATATGACACACTTCACTGACATTGTCCATGGCATTCCCGGCTTTGTGATGTAATTAATATGTGACGCATTTCCCTGACATTGTCCATGGCATTCCCTGGTTGGGTGATGTAATTAATATGTGACTCACTTCCCTGGCATTGTCCTTGGTCTTTCATGGCTGTGTGATGTAATTAATATGTGACACATTTCCCTGACATTGTCCATGGCCTTCCCAGGCTGTGTGATGTAATTAATATGTGACACACTTCCCTGACATTGTCCATGGCATTCCCCGGCTGTGTGATGTAATTATTATGTGACGCACTTCCCTGACATTGTCCATGGCCTTCCCCAGCTGTGTGATGTAATTAATATGTGACAGATCTCCCCTGACAGTGTCCATGGCTTTCTCCGGCTGTGTGATGTAATTAATATATGATGCATTTCGCTGACATTGTCCATGGCATTCCCGGCTTTGTGATGTAATTAATATGTGACGCATTTCCTTGACATTGTCCATGGCATTCCCTGGTTGTGTGACGTAATTAATATGTGAAGTACTTCCCAGACATTGTCCATGGCCTTCCCCAGCTGTATGATGTAATTAATATGTGATGCATTTCCCTGACATTGTCCATGGCATTCCCTGGTTGTGTGATGTAATTAATATGTGACTCAATTCCCTGACATTGTCCATAGCCTTCCCCGGTTGTGTGATGTAATTAATATGTAATGCACTTCCCTAACATTGTCCATGGCCTTCCATGGCTGTGTGATGTAATTAATATGTGACTCACTTCCCTGACATTGTCCCTGGCCTTCCATGGCTGTGTGATGTAATTAATATGTGATGCACTTCCCTGACATTGTCCATGAGATTCACCATCTGTGTGATGTAATTAATATGTAACACACTTCCCTGACATTGTCCATGGCCTTCCTCGGCTGTGTGATGTAATTAATATGTGATGTACTTCCCTGACATTGTCCATGGCCTTCCCCAGCTGTGTGATGTAATTAATATGTGACAGCTCTTCCTGTCATTGTCCATGACCTTCCCTGGCTGTGTGATGTAACTAATATATGACGCACTTCCCTGACATTGTCCATGGCCTTCCCCAGCTGTGTGATGTAATTAATATGTGACAGCTCTTCTTTGACATTGTCCATGGCCTGCCCCGGCTGTGTGATATAATTAATATGTGATGCATTTCCCTGACATTGTCCATGGCCTTCCCCGGCTGTGTGATGTAATTAATATGTGACGCACATCTCTGACATAGTCCATGGCCTTCCCCAGCTGTGTGATGTAACTAATTTGTGACATCTCTTCCCTGACATTGTCCATGGCATTCCCCGGCTGTGTAATGTAAGTAATATGTGATGCATTTCCCTGACAATGTCCATGGCCTTCCCCAGCTGTGTGATGTAATTAATATGTGATGCACATCCCTGACATTGTCCATGGCATTCCCTGACTGTGTCATGTAATTAATATGTCATGCACTTCCCTAACATTTTCCATGGCCTTCCCCAGCTGTGTGATGTAATTAATATGTAAAGCATTTCTCTGACATTGTCTATGGCCTTCCCCGGCTGTGTCATGTAATTAGTATGTGATGCACTTCACTGACATTGCCCATGGCCTTCCCTAGCTGTGTCATATAATTAATATGTGACACATTTCCCTGACATTGTCCATGGCATTCCCTGGTTGTGTGATGTAATTAATATTGACTCACTTCCCGGACATTGTCTTTGGCCTTCCATAGCTGTGTGATGTAATTAATATGTGACACATTTCCCTGACATTGTCCATGGCCTTCCCAGGCTGTGTGATGCAATTAATATGTGACACACTTCCCTGACATTGTCCATGACATTCCCAGCTGTGTGATGTAATTAATATGTGACGCACTTTCCTGACATTGTCCATGGCATTCCCTGGCTGTGTGATGCAATTAGTATGTGACGCACTTCCCTGACATTGTCCATGGCCTTCCCCAGCTGTGTGATGTAATTAATATGTGACAGCTCTTCCCTGACATTGTCCATGGCCTTCGCCGGCTGTATGATGTAATTAATATGTGATGCATTTCCCTGACATTGTCCATGGCCTTCACTGGCTGTGTGATGTAATTAATATGTGATGCACTTCCCTGACACTATCCATGGCCTTCCCTGGCTGTGTGATGTAATTAATATGTGGCTCACTTCCCTGACATTGTCCTTGGCCTTCCATGGCTGTGTGATGTAATTAATATGTGACACACTTCCCTGACATTGTCCACGAGATTCCCCGGCTGTGTGATGTAATTAATATGTGTTACACTTCCTGGACGCTGTCCATGGCCTTCCTTGGCTGTGTGATGTAATTAATATCTGTCTCACTTCTCTGACATTGTCCATGGTCTTCCCCAGCTGTGTGAGGTAATTAATATGTGACAGCTCTTCCCTGACATTGTCCATGGCCTTCCCTGGCTGTGTGACATAATTAATATGTGACGCACTTCCCTGACATTGTCCATGGCCTTCCTCAGCTGTGTGATGTAACTAATATGGGAAAGCTCTTCCCTGACATTGTCCATGGCCTTCCCCGGCTGTGTGATGTAATTAATATCTGACGCATTTACCTGACATTGTCCAAGGCCTTCCCTGGCTGTGTGATGTAATTAATATGTGACGCACTTCCCTGACATTTTCCATGGCCTTCCCCAGCTGTGTGATGTAATTAATATGTGACAGCTCTTCCCTGACATTGTCCATGGCATTCCTTGGCTGTGTGATGTAATTAATATGTGACGCACTTTCCTGACATTGTCCATGGCCTTCCCCAGCTGTATGATGTAATTAATATGTGATAGCTCTTCCCTGACATTGTCCATGACCTTCCATGGCTGTGTGATGTAATTAATATGTGACGCATTTTACTGACATTGTCCATGGCCTTCCCCGGCTGTGTGATGTAATTAATATGTGATGCACTTCCCTGAAATTGTCCATGGCCTTCCATGGCTGTGTGATGTAATTAATATGTGACTCACTTCCCTGACTTTGTCCTTGGCCTTCCATGGCTGTGTGATGTAATTAATATGTGATGCATTTCCCTGACATTGTTCATGGCCTTCCCCGGCTATGTGATGTAATTAATATGTGACAGCTCTTCCCTGATATTGTCCATGGCCTTCCCCGGCTGTGTGATGTAATTAATATGTGATGCACTTCCCAGACATTGTCCATGGCCTTCCCCAGCTGTGTGATGTAATTAATATATGACTGCTCTTCCCTGACATTGTCCATGGCCTTCCCCGGCTGTGTGATATAATTAATATGTGACGCATTTCCCTGACATTGTCTTTGGCCTTCCCCAACTGTGTGATGTAATTAATATGTGACACATTTCCCTGACATTGTCCATGGCCTTCCCAGGCTGTGTGATGAAATTAATATGTGACACACTTCCCTGACATTGCCCATGACATTCCCAGCTGTGTGATGTAATTAATATGTGACACACTTTCCTGACATTGTCCATGGCATTCCCTGGCTGTGTGATGCAATTAGTATGTGACACACTTCCCTGACATTGTCCATGGCCTTCCCCAGCTGTGTGATGTAATTAAGTAATTAATATGTGACAGCTCTTCCCTGACATTGTCCATGGCCTTCCCCAGCTGTGTGATATAATTAATATGTGACGCACTTTCCTGACATTGTCCATGGCATTCCCTGGCTGTGGCATTTAATTAATATGTGATGCACTTTCCAGACATTGTCCATGGCATTCCTCGGCTGTGTGATGTATTAATATGTGATGGCCTTCCCCGGCTGTGTAATATAATTAATATGTGACACACTTCCCTGACATTGTCAATGGCCTTCCCCAGCTGTGTGATGTAATTAATATGTGACGCACTTCCCTGACATTGTCCATGGACTTCCCCTGCTGTGTAATGTAATTAATATGTGACTCACTTCCCTGACATTGTCCATGGCATTCCCAGCTGTGTGATGTAATTAATATGTGACGCACTTCCCTGTCATTGTCCATGGCATTCTCTGGCTGTGTGATGTAATTAATATGTGACGCACTTCCCTGACATTGTCCCTGGCCTTCCCCAGCTGCGTGATATAATAATATGTGACGCATTTCCCTGACCTTGTCCATGGTATCCCCGGCTGTGTGATGTAATTAATATGTGACGCACTTCCCTAACATTGTCCATGGCATTCCCTGGCTGTGTGTTGTAATTCATATGTGACTGGGGTACATGATGTAACACTTCCTACAGGGAGACAGTATGCATACCTCTCACCATACCTTTCAGCTTCTGACAGCAAGAAATCTGGAAAAAGCCCTTAATAAAAGTGAGACAAAGGCTCAGAAATAGGGACTGTTTTTAATATTGCACTTATAAGCTTAGAAAGCAGATAGAATAACAGGATTTTCTTTAACATACTTTTTCTGAAGGGTATGAAGTCTGAAAATCAAATGCCTGTCATTATTTTCTAACTTCAGGCTTCAATGAGTTGCCTCTAAATTTGCTAGAAAACCACCGTGTTATGAACAACAGAGCAAATATGAAGCAAAAATCTATACAGTTGTGAGGTATGCCTTTCACTGTACATGTTTTTTTATGTCTAGCATTTCATAGGTTCATAGGTTCATAGGTAGGTACTAGGCTATTGGCCCTAGGGCCTATACAAGCCTAGTCAAAAAGGTTTGCTGTCTTTCGCCACCCAAGAAAATGATTTCCCTGTGCTCCTGTCAAGCAGAGCCACAGAAGTGATCCCCGGGGTGAATTTCCTATTACCCATCCAATCATCAAGATTTTTCTTGAAGAGTGCTAATGAGGAGCTCTGTTTGACATAGATAGGTAGTCTGTTCCAGACTATGGGAAGTCTCTAGGACAGGAATCTATCCCTCCAGCATGTTCTGTTTATTGTGGTGACAAGGTTTAGGTCCCTAGAACGTGTAGCTCAGAGGGATTGGGATTTCTTTAAGTGGAGCATGTCCAACAGCTCTGGGTTTGACATAGCTTTGTATGTTAGGTAGAGATCGCCTCTGAGCAGGCGATATGCGATGGAGTAAAGCTGGAGTTATTTTAGATGGTCTGTGTAAGGCATCTGTTTGAGGCCAGTAATCCTCTTTGTGAGGTATTTTTGCAGCCTTTCCAGTTGTTGCAGATGTCTTGTGAGGTACATACCAAAAGGGGCGTTGTACTCTATAATGGGTCTAATGAGTGATGAGTAGAGGAGAACAATGACCTCTTTTTTTCTGGATGAGAAACCTTTTGTGATGAGGTGTGCCATGTAAAAGGATTTCCTGACCACTGTGGTGATGTGATTATCAAAGAAGAGACTACTGTCCACCTGTGTCCCAAGGTTAAGTAGACTACCACCTATGTGGTAGTTCATGGGTACAGAGTTTTTACCAAAGGGGATGACAATGCACTTTTTGGCATTGAGCTTGAGACCATGTTTTTGACACCAAGCATCTGTCTCAGTGAGGCCCTTTTGTAGGATGTCCACATCATTAGGGGTTTCAATTATGGCTCCTAGTTTGCAGTCATCTGCAAATTTAGTTAGCCAAAAACCTTCTGTGTTAGCCTGTAGTTCAGAGAAATAGATACCAAACAGGAGAGGACTCAGGACTGAACCCTGTGGTACTCCACTTGTCACTGGTCTGAAGTCTGATTTGGAGTCTGCTACTTTCAAGGTGTGGTTTCTGTCAGTAAGCCAGGTGGCAACCCATCTTGTGACATAGGGAATTATACCTAGTTTAGTGAGTTTATCTATAATTCCAGAGTGGGGGATGGTGTTGAACCCCTTGGCGAGATCTAGATAGGCTGTGTGAACCACCTTACCCTCATCTATGGCTTTAGTGACTACTTCAAAGAAGTCTATCAGGTTTAGAGACATGATCTGCCTTTTACAAACTCAAACTGTGTGGGGTCCAGAGTTTGGAGATCTCCAATGTCTTTGTTTATGAGTTCCATGATGGTACATTCCATGGCCTTGCAGACGAGGCTCATCAGGCTAATGGGGCGGTAGTTCCTGGGGTCTGTTGTGGTTCCCCCCTTTGTGGAGTGGGATAACTGTCATGGTGCGCCATTCAATGGGTACAAAGCCTGAGGTGAGGCTATGATTGAACATGGTACTTAGGTGGAGTGCCAGTTCATTCTGTAGTTCATGTAGAAGGCAGCCTGGGATGTTGTCAGGTCCCATGGATGCTGTGTTCTTGGCTTTGGAGAGTGAAGTTTTTACCTGTGCAGCCATGATTACATGAACTTTGCATTCTTCCAGTATAAAGATAGGCCCTTTAGGGGTGAAAGGGGGGTAAAGTTAGCACTGAACCTATCTGCCAGGATGTTGGCAATATCAGTTGGTTCTGTATATTTAGTGTCATTGTGCTGTAACTCAGAGCAGATCTGAGTGTTGCCATTGAGATTTTTGTCATAGCTATAGAATGCTTTGTGATTGTCTTTAGAATCAGTGGCAATTTTGTTTTCATAACTAGCTTTGGAGGATTTTATGAGGGATCTCAGCTTCTTACTGAGGCTGACAAGGGAGTTCCTCCAATCGTGGGATTTTACTCTTTTCTGCAACAGTTTCTTTCTTCTGTTGTAGAGTTTGTTTATGGCAGAAGACCACCAGATTGGCTTCCTTTTTTTGGAGGATAGCATCTTGGTTCTGTTAGGGATAGCACGATCCATGCACTCGTGTAAGTGCTTATAAAGTGCATTTGTGTAGGATTCAGCAGTCGTACCTCTATTGTCCATCTGCATGGGTGTCGTGAAGTTTGCCACTTCTGTCTTAAGAAGCGTGAAGTTGGCTTTGGAGAAATTTTTTACGGTTGTTTTCCTAATGGGAGGGTGGGAGTGGGATGTGGATGTCTAGGGTGATTAGCTTGTGGTCGGATCTGACCAACGAGGAGCTGACCTCTGGTGTGGAACATCGGTCACCCATGTTGGTGATGACCAGGTCTAGGATATTGCTGCCCCTGGTGGGGGTGTGGATAAGTTGATCCAAAGCATTGGAATTAATGATTTCCAGAAAATGTTGAGCAAAAGAGTTAGTACATGAGTAGTTTTTCCAGTTAATGGTAGGGTAGTTGAAATCACCCATTATTAGAGTGTTGGGTTGTACCTTAATATTTTCCAGTGTATCAAGAAAAGAGGAGTGGGAATCCAGGGGCATGGTGGGGGGTCTGTAGCAAGCTACAATCTGGATTGCGGTTTTGCCCAGAGTTAGTTGAACTTGGATAATCTTGGATGCATTATGCTGAGCAACTAGCTTGGAAGTGTGGATATCCTTAATGAATATGGACATGCCTCCACCTTTAGTGTTTTGGTCTGGGTTTGGTGGCCGAAAGGTGTGGTATGAATTATAGCCTGGTAATGCAGGGGTGCTCTCTGGAGCTTTGAACCAGGTCTCTGTAACTGCACAGATGTCAATGTTCTCCATTATAAGGAGTGCCTCGAGTGAGTGCATTTTGAGGTTTAGACTTCTAGTATTGAGTAGCATTACCCTCAGATTTTGCTTGTTTGTACCTGTTATGGTGGTGAATTTGTCATTTGAACCTTGCCTAAAAAAGGCACTATAGGGGTGGCAAGAGCCTTTGCCAGTATCCGGAATCCCAGGAATGACAGGTGCAGGTCATCTCTGGCAAAGCAGTGTGGTCTGTCAATCATGTCATCCCAGGCAGACAGATACTGGATTCCCTTAGAATGACACCAGAAGCTTAGCCAATTGTTAAAGTCAATCATTTTGTCCTTGTACTGTGGTGTCATTCTGCGTGATGGCAGGATTCTACTCAGGGCTAGGGTCATACCGGCCTGGGCTACAAGATCGGAGAGCTCCTCCATGTCTCTTTTCATGTAGTCCAAGGAGGTACATCTCAGGTCATTCACACCAACATGGACAATGACAGAGTCATATTTGTACTTGTTGTGGAGTGACCTGAGTGCATGCGTTATGTGGCAGATCCTGGCATCTGACAGGCAGCTGACAGTAACTTTTTCCTTGTTTAGCCTGGTGAGTGGAACATCAGTGTGCCTGACTATAGAGTCACCTATGACTAGAGTGTTGGGTACGTTATGCCTTATGGGCTTTAGTTGAGTGGCACACTAAGTATGTGGGCTATGTGTCATTTGGGTTGTGTTGGGTGGGTGGGGGTTGCTTGCATTTCTGCTTTGGAGGTCTCTGTTGTTTGGGTAGATTTGTACTGAGAGCCTCCGCGAATGTAGGTGTGTGTGTTGTGGTTCTGTGTGTGTGTTTTGGTGGTGTAGGTTTTGAGGGACTATGTGATTAGTGTGGCGCAGTGCAAGTGTTTACCTTGTCCTCTTGACTGTCTAGACCAGTCTTTGGTGAAGAGAGCTTTGCTTCCAGTTTGGCTATATAAGTGCAGCTCTCATAGGTCGTAGTGTTGGGTGGTAGGAGGAGAGGGTTGTCTGTGTACATGAGGCAATTGCTGCATTGTCCCAAGATGCCCAGATTCATCAAGTAGACAGGAGAAAACACCGGGAGCTGACCTTTAGACATGGCTGAATAGGTGCTTATTTATTAAGTACTAAAACTGTTTTCCTCTAGACAAGTGAAGAAAGTTGAGTGCTGTAGCAATTTGTAACTTATTTAGTGCTTACAATGAGTTCTGAACAAGTGCTGAGATCAAAGAAACAGATGAGTGCTAAAACTAAAAAGCTGGTTAGTTGCAAGGGAAATTTTGAAGAACAGACTTTATGGCTCCAGGAATAGTTTAATCCCAGTAAAGTGGGGGGGGCTTAGGAGCTCACAGTCCTGGACACAGCAAATCCGTATCTGACCTGCCACAGGAAAGGGGGGAAGCAAGCTTAGAGTTTTTTTTCCCAGTAAAGTGGAAATGGAGAAAGCTGGAACAGAAGTTAGTTCAACGTTAAGAATCTGAGTGGGTTGGCCTTCACAAATGTTCTCTATTAGATTGAGTGAACTAATGACACTAGACTGGGAGGAGTGTCACATATTTTCACCCCATATGTCTGGCCTATTCCTGACACATTTGTGGTGATCCAGTAAAATGTTGTATAAGGCAGGCAGTGAATAGTACTACCTACATACAAATGTTTGAGTGTTGGATTTTATAGCCTTCAGATATGCTGTACTGATGCAACCTGCTTTCATATTAGCCACCTTCTAGGTGAATCAGAACATCTGAAGGTCTGTCTTTAGTTTTGGCCCTTTGTCCCCCATTCTCTATGAATTTGTCAAGCTTTCATGCAGTAACAGATTGAGGGGTATGACAGCTAGTGGGGACACCACCATACAACTACCTCACATGCAAAAGATGTGGATACTGTCAGATTCAAACCATCAACACCATCACCCATGCTTTTGTCCCTAGCCTACTGAGCCACACAGGCTGTCAGACAGAGAGGTGTCATTCATCACATATTCAACAGTATACAGACATACATTGTCACCCCTGCATTACGTGAGACATAGAACATGTGGCCAGGTTCTATGTCACAGCCTTGCAATTGGCTGGTCTGCTGGTATAGATTTACACACTGATGTGCTGGTGGGGGATGACCAGACCATGCTCTGCTGGCATAGACAGTTGTGCTACTGTCATGTGATACCACTGTTATTTATTTTTATTATTTATTTATTTACATTTGTTTACTGGGAAATTTCAACTGGACACAGGTCCTTTTTCAGTTGAGACCCGGGGAAAAAGCTCCACTGAACAATAAATGAGCAGCAGAGAACATGAAGAACAATTGAATATACATACAATAGCAAATAATACATACTGCAGCAAACATTACCTATACATACAATATGGAACATAGTAATGAACAAATATACCAATATCTACCTAGAGGCTGGGAATAAAGGTAGGATGTATATACAGATAGTACTAAGCTCAAACAGATACAGTTCTAAACTCATATACCTAAATCTTATATACGAGTATTGCACTAAACTCAAGCAGATACAAAGCAGAAGCTGCACATGAAGGTGGAACATGCTAGAAGGGCTAATGGGATGGAAGGGGAAGGTAGAGGAGTAAGAGAGGAGACTGAGTGAGTCGTATACATGGTAGTGAGAGGAAGATAGGTGTACATCAGTTGGATGTGTATTTGGAGTTGAGATGAAGTGAAGTGGTTAAGCATGTTATAACAGGTCTGAGAGATTGAGTGAGGAGGGAAGGGGAGGGTAAAGGGTAAGGCACTGTTTGCCATCTTCCTTGAATAATGTAGTGGACATTTCAGCCATGTGGCCTAGTGCATATTATGGAGCACATACTATTGGACAGAGTACCTGTTGTCCCAAGTGGCTGTTAGATCTTCACAAGTAGCCCAGTAGCCCACTATATTCCCTTGCATACATGCAGCAGGTCCATACATATGCTACCATATGCTAGTATCCCTTACAAGTGAATTGGTGTGTAACTTACCTTGTGAATGCAGCAGTTGGCAGACCAGTAGTTCAGGGCTAACTCTGTCTGATGCACACAGTAAGCAGCCAATACAAGGTGTCATTAGGTACAGGTTGTGTGGGCTGGCTGGCATCATTTTTACTAATATGTATGCGAGTCAGAGTAAGTTGTCAGCCCCTAGGGCCCTAGGTTGGCAGTGCATGTGCTATGCATTGCATCTTGGCCAAGGCCAGGGCATACTGAGCATGCCTACATCTGTCTACAGGGACAACCTCAGGGTTTTTCCTCCTTGAAGTCTCCCTGTGGGTGTGGCTGTGGTGACCGTGGCACTGTATCCCTTCCATTTGCTGATCCTGCTACAGCTGTTCCCACAGGATGATATTGTGTAGCATAGCACATACTGTGAACATGTGTGCACATGCAGCCGAAGAGTATTGCAGGACTTCACCAGATATATTGAGGCACTGGAATCATGACTTCAGAAGCCAAAACACATGCTCTGTGATGTTCCTAATTTGTGCATGTGCCTCTTTATGGCATTCTTCAGTGGGTGTGTCTACATTTCTGATGGATGTCATCATCCACGGTTCCAATGCATAGCCAGCATCTCCCAGTAAATGGGCATGTGAGATGTCCCCCCAGCAAACATCTGGTAAAGCTGTCATGCATGTCAGATATGGGAGTCGTGATACCTGCACGGCTGTTGGCACACACACTCACGATAATGCCCTGAGCATTGCACATGACCTTGCAGTTGATGGAGTGATACTCCTTGGGGTTGACATAGATTCTACCCTCCTCACCGAGTGGTGCCTTGATGTGTACATGAGTGCAATCTATGGGACCCAGCACCTCAGGGTAGTGTGCTACATGGTAGAAGTGTTGCATACTGCTGGCCCTTGCCTCAGGGGTGAGGGGAAAATAAATGTGCTCACTGGCATGTGATATCATGGCATCCAGGAAATGGTGGAGTACCCTGGATGCTGATGCCTGTGAGACCCCCATCATGTCCCTAGTTGGTCTTTGGAAAGTACCTGTAGCTAGTATCCTAAGAGCTACACATATCTTTGTTTCCACTGAGATGGGTTCCCCTTCTGTTGGCTCTGGGTCTGAGTTGAGGTCAGCAGAGCTCAGTGAGTTCTTGTAGTATGTCCCTGTCCACCCTGTAGCACTCTACAATCTCCAGCTCATGTAGCTCCAGGAAGGTTACCCTGAGCCTGAACTCTTTTCTCCTTCTCAGTCTAGGCATATAGTCAGCAGCAGCAGCACTGACCTTAGCATCCAACACATACAGATGTAGCATCAGCATCAGTACTGACCTCAACATCTAGCAGATACAGATGTAGCATCAGCATCAGTACTGACCTCAGCATGTAGCACATACAGATGTAGCATCAGCATCAGTACTGACCTCAGCATCTAGCACATGCAGATGTAGCATCAGCATCAGTACTGACCTCAACATCTAGCACATACAGATGTAGCATCAGCATCAGTACTGACCTCAGCATGTAGCACATACAGATGTAGCAGCAGCATCAGTACTGAACTCAGCATCTAGCACATACAGATGTAGCATCAGCATCAGCACTGACCTCAGCATCTAGCACATACAGATGTAGCAGCAGCATCAGTACTGACCTCAACATCTAGCACATACAGATGTAGCAGCAGCATCACTACTGACCGCAGCATCTAGCACATACAGATGTAGCAGACCTGCAGCAGCCCCTAGCATTCTGTCAGTTAAAACTCACAAGTATGTACTCCACTGGTGCAGAGTATGTGGGTGAAATCAGATTGTAGGGTGTATGCAACCTTTATAGTGCTCTGCTGTAGGTGCAGCATGTGTGATTGGCTACCTATGATGCATTCCACCTGCCAAGTACATCCTTAAGGACTGTTAATGGCCCTAGTTTAAGTGAAACAGGGGTCATCAGTAATTAACATATCATTGCCTTTTTCAGCCAGTTTTTTTTTTTTGAACAACCTTCCTCACTGAGCACTGCGGTGCACCACACAAACACACCATGAAGGCAAACAGTGCTCAGCACTTAGTGTACATGCCCCCATGAAAGGTCACAATCAGTAGGGCAGCATGCCGCACAAACATGCTCAACCCCAATGAAACATGTGCCCTAAAGGTAAATAAAGCTTAGCAATCAGTGTACACAACCCCCTGCTCAGCAAGGCACCATGCAAACAGGCACCGCTGAGCTCCAATGAGCTTACAAGTGCTCTGACATACCCCCCCCTTTCATGTCAGGTACCTCTTCTGTGGACGCCAACATGGTTCTGTGCCTACACGGATGGGATCTGCGAATATGGATACCCATTTGTGCTATTCAGTAACCCCACCTCATTTGCATAGGGATCCATGCCCACAGCCTGGAAAAAACACAGTTCCATTCACTGCCTCCTTAGCAACAGCAACATTCTACCATTGTATATACTCCATGCAGGGTCATATAATACACTACTGTCACATACTAATAACTTTGTTTTTTTTACATTATTTTTATTTTTTTCATAAAAGCATGTTTTCTCACTGTGGCGTGCTGCACAAATATAACCAGATTATTAAAAAACATAAAATTATTTTAAACTATTTTCCATATGGTTTTGGACACACAGTGGATAGTTTTGCACATATTTGTGCCTGCTATGCTATTTCTGCCCATCTACCTACCCTTTTACAGGTCCTGTTGTTTTTTTTACATCCTGTACATGGAATTTTTTCATGTACATTATGGACATCAACATGGGGTTTGCAGGACTGCCTATCTGCTTCCTGGATCACTCTATCTCCCTCATTTGCATGCAATTCACCTGCTTATCAGGTGATTTGCATGCCAAAGATACTTCCATGTAGGCACACATGTACTCGCCGCCCAGCACTATTTACTGGATTGCACACCTGCTTGCTTTCATGTAAGCAGTGTGGCACTATGCTTACATGGAAAAAAAAGTTTGTGTAGACTTTATTAAATTACTTCCCAAGTAAAAACTGAGTTAAGAGATCAGTTAAGATCAGAATGTCCACTTCCTTTGATTTATAGAGAAAGGGAATATTAGGAAGCAGAAACAGATAAAACTGCAGTGCTTTCTGCTGTGTCATGGTGTTAGCCTTCTCCAGCATAACATCTTAACCAGTGAGTAAACAAGTCTAGAACCACTAGAGCAGGCAGCATAGTGCTGACGTTTCGGTTTTCTAGCGCTCGCTCTTTGCTAATACTTGATGGATAATGCTTTGACTCCCATTTAATCCATTAGAGTCAATTAATCCTTATTCTTTCATGTCTGATAAGAATGGACTGATTTCAGGTCTAAAATTACCACTTTCTTGTTGTATGAACCATTATTAGAATACTGTAAATAGTCATTTATTTATTAAGTGATATTTGTATACTGGGAAAGTGTGACTGGGTAATGGCACCTATTTTCAGTGGAGGCCTGGGGGGAAATGTTTCACAGTTACATAAAAATAAGAAAACGCACGCGTGTGCGCGCGCACACACACACACACACACACACACACACACACACACACACACACACACACACACACACACACAAACACATGCACGCACACACACACACATGGATGTACCCAGTTACAGTTTAATATGTACAGTTAGCAAAAGCAGAGAGCATTTTACAAATGTATGAAATACAGGTTAGAATTTTGGAAAATTGCAGCCTTACATGGATAAACACTATTTAAAGTGAGCATGCAGTTTGGCAGAGGCCCATGGAGAGACAGCTTCACAGACTATTATTAACCCAAGACATACACATGAATAATAGGTAAAAGCTACATTTACAAAAGCTAAATCTGTACACTGAAGTATTAATTGTATAATATTGAAGAAGAGCTAGGATGAGATGCAGAATTGAGGAAGTGTATGGTAAAATCTCTATATACAGCAGAAGTAGATTTATGGCACAGAGATAGCCATGGCAGTGCATGCAGGAAAAGGAAAGAGCAGGTGGGAGGACAAGCTGTTCAATATTCGGTACTTATCAGGAGGATAAGAGAGGAAGGATGAAAAACAGCTGATATGGAAGTTAGTTAAAAAAGTGAATCACAAGAGCTAACTGGACTGGAGCAAGAAAAAAGTCAAGAGGTCGCTAAGAATTCTTTTAATAAAGGCTTGAATGAATAGATGTTAGGTATCAACCTGTTAGATATAGGGATCACAGTAACAAATCAATAAATAACTTAAAATAAAATGTGTATTCATAATACTAAATCAATATCTTAACAGAAATAGTACTATAACTATATTGCAGTGCATGGAGCTCGGTTATTGGAAAAAGACAAATCAGTTAAGTACTACTACTATAACACAAGACATGATCTTAACAAAGATTAAGCACCCACTACCTAACTTTTTAAGGCTAGATCTCACACAATGCAAACAACAACAATTTCTTTCTCCTTGCTTTCTGTGCCAGTAATGGGTCCCTGACCTCCTCTTATAAACTTAGAAGGTTGCTACACTAATAGGATTTGTGTTCATCTGTATTTCTGTAGGATAAGAAATCTAAAACTCAAATGTATGTCATTATTTATTGACTTCATGAGGAGCACATCAAACATATGAGGCAATAATATGGACATTCAGTGGAAATCTCGACAGGTGAAAGGCACGGAAGGTGAGTGTAAACCTAATAGCCTGAGTTATACTGTCTCTGACCGTGACCACTAAGTGCTTTACAGCTTTGAGCACAAGCAAACACTGTTTTTTTTTTCCTGTAACTTGTACATGGAGCAGTAGAAACTCCATGCACTACAAACAACTATGATCAGGTCTCTGATCCTAGTCTTTTATTACATGTTCTTGAAATGGATGCCAAGATTCACCTACAGAGAGAAGTTTCATGGCATCCATGTCTCAAATACGTAACAAGCTGATAATGATCAACAACCCAGTCATAATCACCTGTGTTTTATTAACAGTCACAAGTGTAAATCTGTCAGAGTGTCAACATGTATTCTTTTGGTTATAGGGCACTACACTGGTAACCCACACTGGTCAAATGCAGTGAACCTGGTCTATATGCAGTGTCTGAGTGTGTGCATCATTTGAGGTAAAGGGTAACACTTCACTGCCTACAATTCAATGATGTTGGAGCTATAATATAACTGACACGCTACTGTTTCTAGCTATAACTGACACGCTACTGTTTCTTGCTATAACCGACACGCTACTGTTTCTAGCTATAACTGACACGCTAATGTTTCTTGCTATAACTGTCACGTTAATGTTTCTAGCTATAACTGACAGGCTAATATTTCTTGCTATAATTGTCACGTTATTGTTTTTAGCTATAACTGACACACTACTGTTTCTAGCTATAACTGATGACACACTACTGTTTCTAGCTATAACTAACACACTGCTGTTTCTAGCTATAACTGACACGCTACTGTTTCTAGCTATAACTGACATGCTACTGTTTCTTGCTATAACCGACACGCTACTGTTTCTAGCTATAACTGACATGCTAATATTTCTTGCTATAACTGACACGCTAATGTTTCTAGCTATAACTGACACGCTACTGTTTCTAGCTATAACTAACATGCTACTGTTTCTAGCTATAACTGACGCGCTACTGTTTCTTGCTATAACCGACACGCTACTGTTTCTAGCTATAACTGACACGCTAATATTTCTTGCTACAACTGACACGCTAATGTTTCTAGCTATAACTAACACACTGCTGTTTCTAGCTATAACTGACATGCTACTGTTTCTAGCTATAACTGACACACTACTGTTTCTTGCTATAACCGACACGCTACTGTTTCTAGCTATAACTGACATGGTAATGTTTCTAGCTATAACTGACATGCTAATGTTTCTTGCTATAACTGACACACTACTGTTTCTAGCTATAACTGACACGCTAATGTTTCTAGCTATAACTGACACATTACTGTTTCTAGCTATAACTGACACGCTAATGTTTCTTGCTATAACTGTCACGTTAATGTTTCTAACTATAACTGACACACTACTGTTTCTAGCTATAACTGATGACACACTACTGTTTCTAGCTATAACTGACATGCTGCTGTTTCTAGCTATAACTGACACGCTACTGTTTCTAGCTATAACTGACACGCTAATGTTTCTTGCTATAACTGACATGCTACTGTTTCTAGCTATAACTGACACACTACTGTTTCTAGCTGTAACTGACATGCTAATTTTTCTTGCTATAACTGACACACTACTGTTTCTAGCTATAACTGACACGCTACTGTTTCTAGCTATAACTGACACACTACTATTTCTAACATTATATGCCTCTATAAGTCAAAGGCAGTGACATTCTAACCTGAACTTCTCTCTTTCCCCTTCATCTGCCTGTTGGTCTTCTCTACTTTGCAAGTCAAGAATGGCTTACATCCCACGAAGAGAAAGGTTTATGTGAGTTCATGCTTCTTATTTTTAAGTTCATGTTTCTTTGGAGAGACTTCTTAAGTTAATTCTTTCATTTAGAAATGAAAGCTAACTAGTTTGCCCTAATGTGCTTAACACTGTACTCTCCTTTTCTTGAATTGCTGGTTCACATGGGTGACCACGGTGGTGCAGCAGTTACCGTTGCCACCTCACAGCAACAGGTTCTCCGGTTTGAGCCTCGGCTGGGGTGCCTTCTGTGTGGAGTCTGCATGTCCTCCCTGTGGTCACGTGGGTTTCCCCCGGGTGCTCCGGTTTCCTCTCACATCCCAAAGACATGCTGTAGGTGGATTGGACACACTAAATTGGCCCTAGATGTGAGTGTGCGCATGTGTGTGCCTTCTGTGGAAGGTTGGGTGCCAGGCTGATAACTCGACACTGTAAAACTCCACGGCCAATCATGAGCAGACAGGTGATCCACTGTGGCGACCCCTAACTGGGAAAAGCCAGAAGAAGAAAAGAGAATTGCTGGTTCACAATATATTTTTTCGTTCTTTAGAAGTAACCACATTCCACTATTTAATGAGACAGATTTTGTATCACTCACCTTCCTTTTACATAGAAATAACCGGTTGGCTGTTTTCCTTCCTTTTATCAAAGGAGTTGACACACATACATGCACACATGCACATGTATATATATATATATATATATATATATATATATATATATATATATATATATATATATATAGATATAGATATAGATATAAACAAAGGCCTTCGACACAATACCCCACTCAGGTATCATCGAAAAACTCATCAGCTTGAATG
>NC_056740.1:465758261-465760761 GCF_019279795.1 Protopterus annectens | reverse complement strand
CATTGGCACATAGTAACTGATGTACAGGGGCAAATCCTGACCAGCAGGTGTGGTAATGTAACATAATACCCTGTGCATCAGGAACAGAGCTACCATCTAATGAGATATGCATAACGTAGATTGACCTGTGAATGCATTACACTCAAAATAATATCACTTCCACCCAAACTACAGTTGATGCCTAAATAATATCCACAGGAGTAATGTTTTAAGTGCTGCTCTGGTGGGAAAGAGGAATAAAGCCCTGACTATGGCTCAGACAACCCCGGGTTCAATTAGCAGCTCAAGCAACTGAAGGAGGGGATGGGCGTGACTATTCCAGAAGGTAGGTCCACTAGCACTCACAGTGATGATCTTAAGTTGATGCTGGGAACATCACATGGAGTGAGTGCCTAAAGTGGGATTTAAGGGTGGAGAAATGGTTGAGCTGCTGTGGATGCAGGATGAAACATTGCACACCCTCCTCCGGGCTTCATCATTGACTTACAAAAGGGGTGGAGGGACTGAAATATTGCTTAGTCCAAAGTAAAAATTCCCACCCCCTGGATGGAAGCACAGACATGCCGAGTCACCAGATGTCTTGTTCCATGACCAAATTCAACAACACAGAATTAAGTTCAAGGATGGGGGTTAGCACCTGGTAGACCTGGCATGGACAAGTACAGGGAATCCAGGCTGGTATAAATAACGGAAGGTGGAGATGGGAGGAAAAGGTGAGCAAAAAAAATAATGAATTATGTGACATGAATGATGTTAGATGGGTTTTCTGACTTCATATACCTTTTATGAAAAGATATATGCCCATTAGTAAGTACATGCATCTTACATAAAAATAATTGGCATAAAATAACGTGGAATTTACCCTTTCCTGACTGCGTGTCCATTTAATTCTTAGTAGAGCTGTTTGCAGATGATGTGTTCGTAAGCGGGCACGAAGCCTTCACAACTCTGAATAATCTGCTCTTACAATAACATTTATAATATGCTGTCTAGACTCTGATTATTACTGTCACACTTTCATCCTTTTCCAAATATACTGTTCTGAAATGACATTAACAATTTAAATTCATAGGGATTTCCAGAGAGGTTGAATTAGTTAACAAAGAAAATAAACAAATTCATAAATAACTGGAATTTGTAGATTTTGTAATGATGGTATGTGATGTTTTTAAAGTCTGACATAAATTTGCAAATATTTTTTTTTTTTTATGTGTACATGTTTTGAAAGTTCAATATAATTAATTTCCAAGGAACATTTGGATCTTTACTAGGTTATGTTGTTTCCCTGAATGTTTGCCTTCACTGTGAAATCCACGGTGGTACAGCGGAAGCATTGTTACCTTACAGCAAGAGGTTCTCCCATTCGATTCTCGGCTGGAGTGCAGGGAGTGCCTTCTGTGTGGAGTTTGCATGCCCTCCCCGTGGTTGGGTGGCATTGGAATGACATGCGTAAATGGGCGTGCCTTCGTTGAAGGTTGGACGTCGAGCTGGCACCTCGGCATTCATGAAAACCTACTGCCAATCATTAGCAGACCGGAGTTCCACTGTGGTGACCCCTAACCGGGAAGAGCCGAAAGACAAACAACTATGTTAGTTAGTGTAATCTGTATGTCTGCAGGAAAATAATTAAATACAAAATAAATATTAAAATGTCTTAGCCCAGCTTGCAAGAAAACACCTGATCAAGTTAAATCATTCTGTTACTGGTGGTAGAGTTAATTCTTTTATTTATACTTTAGTTCTCCACACTGCTGCAACTCTATTTAAGCCCATAAAAGTACACCACAATGTTTATTACTAGTAGGACTGGATAAGAATTTAAAGTCCAACTTATAGGATCCGTATGATATCTCTGCAACATAATAAGGTGTGCACAATCATAATAATGCTGAAACAGATGAAGAAGAAGGCAGTGGTATAACTGTCCCAACACGTTGCATTGATATATAACTAGAGTAACAATAAATGGCAAAAAAGAAATGCTGTGTAATAGGAGATTTGTATAACTATGTGTATGTTTGTTGTGTTTGTGTGCATGTGTGTGTGTGTGCGTGTGTGTGTGCCTGTGTCTGTCTGTGTGTCTGACAGTGATCAATGAAAACTAGATTACACTTACCGTAGGTATGTGTATTTGAGGACAGCCTTAATAATGTTAAACAAAATATCCGTAATACTCAGGTTATATTTTTGTGATGTTAGCAACTTTCTGGTGCCGGCATAGAGTTCCTGAATGTGACGCAATACAAGACAAAACATTAATTTAATCTACTGTTATATCCAACTATAGATGCAAACATTCGCTATTATAAAATTAAAAACATTTTTGAGATAAATACTACTTTTAGATTTTCTGAGGAACAGAGCTAGTGATACGTTAGTACTTGTAGTAGAGCCTACAGAATTACTGCAGAATTCAGAGATAAAATTGTATCCTGGCAATCAGACTGAATGTTATTTAATAAGAAACACCAGGGACAAAAATAATGTTCCTTTTTTTTTT
>NC_056740.1:465705761-465753261 GCF_019279795.1 Protopterus annectens | reverse complement strand
TAAACACATATATGCAGACATGAATACAGACACACACACTTGCACACATACTCACACAATCATATACAAATGCAAACACAGACACAAACATATACACATATATACAGACATAAATACATACACACACACACACACACACACATACACAATCATATACAAATGGAAACACAGACACGAACATATATACATATATACAGAAATAAATACATACACACAGACACACACACACACACACACACACACACACACACACACACACACACACACACACACACACACACACACACACATATACTCACACAATCATATACAAATGCAAACACAGACACAAACATATACACATATATACAGACATAAATACATACACACAGACACACACACGCACACATACTCACACAATCATATACAAATGCAAACACAGACACAAACATATACACATATATACAGACATAAATACATACACACAGATATGCACACACACACACACACACACACACACACACACACACACACACACATGATCATATATAAATACAAACATATACACATATATGCAGACATAAATACATACACACAGACACACACATATGCACACATACTAACACAATCATATACAAATGCAAACACAGACACACACATATACACATATATACAGACATAAATACATACACATAGACACACACACATGCACACATACTCACACAATCATATACAAATGCAAACACAGACACAAACAAATACGCATATATACAGACATAAATACATACACACAGAGACACACACACACGCACACATACTCACACAGTCATATACAAATGCAAACACAGACACAAACATATACACATATATACAAACATAAATACATACACACAGACACACACACACACGCACACATACACAATCATATACAAATGCAAACATAAACACATATACACATATATACAGACATAAATACATTCACACACATGTGCACACACACGCACACACACACATGTATATCATCATATACAGATGCAAACACACACAGACATACATGCGTATGCAAACATAAATACATACATAAAAAACACACACATGCATGCACACACACACACGCACAAGATCATATACAAATGCAAACATAGACAGAGACATATACACATATACACAGACATAAATACATACACACAGACACACATGCACACACACACACACACACACACACACACACACATGTACATGATCATATACAGATGCAAACACACACAAACATATACCCATATGCAGACATAAATACATACGTACAAACGCACACACACATGTGTACACACACACACACACACACACACACACACACACACATTATCAAGATCATATACAAATGCAAACATAGACACAGACATATACACAGACATAAATACATACAAACACACACACACACACACACACACACACACACACACACACACACACACACACACGATTATAGACAAATGCAAACATAGACACAGACATATGCACACATACACAGACATAAATACATACACAGAATCATGCACATGCACACGATCATATACAAATGCAAACATAGACACAAACATATACACATATATACAGACATAAATACACACACATACACACACACACACACACACGCACACACACACACACACACACACACACACACACACACACACACACACACACACACACACACACACACACACACACAACAGACACCCCAGCTCACCACAGGAATGCCTTAGGTATCCAGGAGCAAAGTCACGTTGCTATGATCACAGCAAATAAATAACTGACGTTTCACCTATTCTAAGGCTGATTGTATAGTTCAGGTCAGTCATGACTAGTGCATTTACTGAGTATTTCATTATTAAAATGTTTTAAAGAATGACTCATACCTTCAGGTACCTGCTAATCAGCACCAAGTTGGTAATATCAATCCAATACCAGGTGGAACTGCTGAAGGCTTGATGGCTACTTTATAACCAAAATCTGATCTGCTACCCATATTGTGTCTGTTTTAATTGGATTACAGTTTAAGCATTCGGAAGATGTCTTCTCGTTGGCTTCAAGAAGGTTGTTTTTAAAAATTCATAGCAGATGTTTCTGCTCAAGGGTCAGTAACATTGCTAGTTAAGTGTCGTCTTCTTCTCTGTGAATATACTTTCATAAGTCCATGGGTATATATTATGTTAATTGCCACTGGGGTCTTTATAAGCCTAACTATACAAACCAACTGTATCCCACAAGTTACTGTGCCTTAGCGGTTATTTAAGGGTGTATGTAGTTAGGACATGATTTAGTAACTACCTCTGTCCATCAAAGACATAAGTGTCATACCAGGAGGTGAATTTCCAATTTCCCATCCACTGGTCTGGGTTGAATTTCATTACAATTAGGGGAGAACTCTGCTTCACATGGATGGGAAGATAATGGAAATTCTCTGAGATACATACCTGTCCCTCCAACATGCCCTATGTAAGTCACAAGCAAAGTTTTAATCCTTAGATGTAGTAGTTTTGGTGTTGTCCATTTTGTGGCTATGCAAAAGGTACATCAGAGTGAGATTTGAGGATGCCTTGTATGCCAGTCATAAATTGCCTGTCAGTAGTCTGTAAGAAACAGAGTATAGAGATAGGGCCAGGGGTGCCGAAAGCTACTGGTGGCTAGTGGGGCAGAAGGCATGCGAAGCACTTAGTGATCAAAAACTGAAGCATGTACATAGTATAATCTGTGTATATAATACCAATATATAATGCAATAAGAATGACTACACCTAAATTTCATACAAAATTAGCAATGAATGTTGGGATTCATTGGTTTGTGATCCTCCAGTAATAGCAGGACTGCTAATCTGCTATACCACTTTCACCTATCCATTTCTTCAGCCCATTTTAAAGCTTGTGTGAGATGCATACTTTCACTTTAAAGAATGTATATACACACAGAAGCATACCTTTCTGCTTTTACTGGCTGGTGTGAGTAAGTACAAAATTATCATTTTGTGAAATCAGTCCCCTTCAACTATTTAAATTTATTGGCCATCCTACTGTATTCTATAGTACCAGAATACAAATGTGACCACCCCCTTTCAATCTATCTTGCTCTTTTAAAAATAGTGTCTCTCCACTAAAACTTAACTTTTTAGACAGGTAAAACTTAAGCTACCTACTTTCACATCTAACGCTTCTAGTGCACACTGCAGTGTTTAGGATAAACCATTTTTTTCATCTTACCATTAAGCTTCTATTGCAAAACCACCATTTATTGGAGAGCTCAAATTCTGCTCTCAGTAGTCATTTTGGGATTAGTGCTTCTGTTTTCTCCTGGTGACAGAAGGAGTGCAGTTATATTATTTCCTGGAGACCATTGATCACCAGAAAGCTTAATAACTGCTTTATAGGTGACAGCTTGGAATCTGTGCTTATAGTCTGATCCCCGGTGAGAGTGGGAGCAGAGTGCATTGATTCGTGACTCTTTCTGGTTGGAGAGTGAGTATTTGTGCTTAATATACTTGATTGGTCTGGTTGCTATTTGAGGCATCTACCAGAAAAAGGCTACAAGCCTGCAGACCCTTGCATCATCTGGAACAAGACTGTGGATCACAAAACAGGCCATGGCCTGCTTCTCTTCTTGGGATTGGTGATAACATTTTGCGTCTGGTGAGAGAAGAAGCAAAGGAGTATTGTATCCCAACAGAGTGAAGCTGTGGTGAGACCAGCATTAGTAGTAGCCAGGCAGCAGCCATTCATGCAACTCTCCTCTTTTCATCATTCTTGACAAGCTATTTTTTATTTTTCAGTAAGTACTGCTTGATTTCTTTCTAACTTCAAAATATATACCTAAATACTTCATTTTTAAATTGTCAGGGTCTATGTATTAGTTTTCCCTCAAATGCTTGGCAGTGTTCTGTACAGACTCAGACACCATGAGTGACATTTTAGCTGTAAAAGGACTATATAAAAAATAGCTCCAGTACTTAATAATAATGACCATCCCTCCAGGCATGTCTAAAGGTCATTCCCTTGTGCTTTCTCCAATAAACTGGTGAACTTGGGCATTCTGATGCAGTGTAGCAACTGCCTCATGTACACAGACAACCCTATCCTCTTATCTCCCAACACTCAGACTTGTGAAAGATGCACTTATATATCCAAATTGGAAGCCATGCACTCTCAAGCCAAGAAAGGAATAGCTGGTCAAGAGGACAAGGTCAACATCTGCACCACACCAAATACAACACATAGCCCTGCAGAACCCCCACCATCACAGCTCTCACATAAAACACAAACCACACACCCACCTTCGTGGAGGGTCTAAATAGAAATATGCACAAACAGCAGAGACCCTCAAGGCAGAAACGCACTCAACCACCACAACATAGCACAAACCACAAGACACATAGCTCACCTACACAGTGTGCCCCTAAACTTAAACCCCTAAGGCAAAACATATTTTTCAATACACTAATCATAGGTGACTCAATAGTGAGGCACACTGATGTCCCACTCACTAGGTTGAATAAGGAGAAGGTAACAGTCAGCTGTCTGTCAGGTGCCAGAATCCAACACATAACTCATGCACTCAGGTCACTCCACAACAAGTACAAGTATGACTCTGTCATTGTCCATGTGGGTGTGAATGACCTGAGACGCACCTCCCTAGACTACATGAAAAGAGACATGGAGGAGCTCTCAGATTATGTGGCCCAGACAGGTATGACCCTAGCCCTGAGCAGCATCCTATCATTGCCCAGAATGATACCGCAGTACAAGCAGAAAATGATTGACTTCAACAATTGGCTAAGTTTCTGGTGTCATTCTAAGGGGATCCAGTATCTGTCTGCTTGGGACGATGTGATTGACAGTCATAGATGGTTTGCCAGAGATGGCCTGCATCTGTCACTCCTGGGTTTCCTGATACTGGCTAAGGCTCTTGCCAACCCTACAGTGCCTTTTTTAGGCAATGTTCCAAAGACCAAATTACCACCATAACACCTATTAATAAATGCAATCTTTGGGTCATGCTGCTCAATGCTAGAAGTCTAAATCTCAAGATGCACTTGCTCGAAGCACTCCTCAAAATGGAGAACATCGACATTTGTGCTGTAATGGAGACTTGGTTCAAAGCAGTAGAAAGCACCACTGTGTTACCAGACTTCAAAAATTGGCTAAGTTTCTGGTGTCATTCTAAGGGGATCCAGTATCTGTCTGCTTGGGATGATGTGATTGATAGTCATAGATGCTTTGCCAGAGATGGCCTGCATCTGTCACTCCTGGGTTTCCTGATACTGGCTAAGGCTCTTGCCACCCCTATAGTGCCTTTTTTAGGCAATGCTCCAAAGACCAAATTACCACCATAACACCTATAAATTAATGCAATCTGAGGGTCATGCTGCTCAATGCTAGAAGTCTAAATCTCAAGATGCACTTGCTCGAAGCACTCCTCAAAATGGAGAACATCGACATTTGTGCTGTAATGGAGACTTGGTTTAAAGCAGTAGAAAGCACCACTGCATTACCAGGCTATAACTCATTCCGCACCTTTCGGCCCTAGTACATGGACCAAAGCTCCAAAGTTGGTGGTGTCTCCATATTCATAAAGGATATGCACAGCTCCAGACTAGTAGCCCAACATAATGCATCTGAGATACTTCAGGTACAACTAACACTGGGTAAGATGGCAATTCAGGTTGTAGCCTGCTATAGGTCCCCAACCATGTCCCAAAACTCTCACTCTACGTTCCTAAGCACCATGGAAACTATTAGGTTCCAACCCAACACTCTCATGCTAGGTGACTTCAACTACCCCTCCATCAACTGGGAAAACTACTCATGCACCAATGCACTGGCCCAATGCTTCCTGGAATTCATCAATTCCAATGCCTTGGACCAGCTCATTTTTATCCCCACTAGAGGAAGCAACATCCTTGACCTGGCTATTAGTAACATGGGCAACTGTTGCTCTACACCAGTAGTCAATTCCTCCCTGGTTAGATCCTACTAATCACCATGGAAATCCACATCTAACCCACACTGCCTACAAAGGTAACCACCATGAAAAACTTCTCCAAAGCTGACTTTGGGCTCCTAAAAACAGAGGTGGCTAACTTCATGACACCCATGTCAATGGAAACTAGATGCATGACTGCCGAATCATACACCATATGTACAGTTACATAAATGCATGGAATTAGCCATACCCAACAGAAGCAAGATGCTCTCCTCCAAAAAAAGGAAGGCAATCTGGTTGTCCCCTGCCATTAATAAACTCTACAATAGAAGGAAGAAACTGTTGCAGAAAAAGGTGAAGTTCCAAGACTGGAAAAACTCCCTTATTAGCCTTAAAAAAAGTTGAGATCCATCATCAAAACTTCTAAAGCCAGCTATGAAGGCAGAATTGTGACAGGCACTAAAAACAACCACAAAGTCTTTTATAGTTATATCAAGAATCTCCATGGCAAGACCCAGGTTTGCTCTGAGTTACTGCACAATGGTACCTCCTATACTGAGCCAACAGATATTGCCAACATACTGGCCGACAGATTCAGTGATAACTTTACCCCTCTCACCTCTCCCTAAAGGACCAATCACAATACCGGAGGAATGCCAGACACCCAGCATTACTGCAGCACAGGTTAAAGCTGCATTGTCCAAGGCCAAGAATACAGCTTCCATAGAACCTGACAATATCTCTGAATGTGTTCGACATGAACTATAATGTGAACTGGCACCACATCTGTGTGCCCTGTTAATCACAGCCTCACCTCAGGTGTTGTCCTTACCAAATGGTGCACTGCTATATTCATCCCTCTCCATAAAGGGGGAGCGACTACAGACCCTGGGAATTATCGCCCCATTAGCCTGATGAGTCTGATATGTAATGCTATGGAGCGTGTCATCATGGACTTAATTAACAAGGATATAGGGAATTTCCAAACTCTAGATCCCACTCAGTTTGATTTTATGAAAGGTAGATCATGCCTGCTCAACCTGACTGACTTCTTTGAGTCAGTCACCAGAGCTGTGGATGAGGGCAAGGCAGTTCATACAGCCTACCTCGATCTGGTCAAGGCCTTTGATACCATTCCCCACTCAGGAATTATTGAGAAACTCACTAAACTAGGCATCAACCTCTATATCACTAGGTGGGTTGCACATTGGCTCACAGATAGAACCCACAGTGTGAAAGTAGTGGACTCCAAGTCAGACTGCTGACCAGTCACGAGTGGAGTCCCACAAGGACTGGTCCTGGGTCCTCTCCTGTTTGGCATCTACTTCTCAAAAGTCTAGACCAACACTGACGGACTCTGGCTGACCAAGTTCACAAATGACTGCAAGCTAGGAGCCATTTTTAACTCCCCAGGTGATGAAGACATCCTACAGAATGGCCTCACTGAGACCAATGATTGGTGTCAAAACCATGGCCTTAAGCTTAATGCCAAAAAATGTGTCATCATCCCCTTTGAGGAAAAAGTCATTTCCCACTAAATACCACATTGATGGGGGCCCACTGAACACTGAAGGCATTATAAGAGATCTGGGGACACAGGCTGACAGCACCCTCTCCTTTGGCTACCACATTGCCATTGTGGTCAGAAAGTTCTTCTATGTGGCACACCTCATTACCAAGGGTTTTGCATCCAGAAAGAAACAGGTCATCATCTCACTCTACCCTTCGCTCATTAGGTCAATCATCAAGTATAATGCCCCATTTGGCATGTACCTCACTAGACACATGCAACAGCTGGTAAAGCCACAAAAGTACCCCACAAAGAGGATCCTAGACCTTAAACACATGTCCTACATGGACAGACTCAAAAAACTCCAGCTGTTCTCTGTCTCATATCATCTATTAAGAGGCAATCTCTGCTTGACTTACAAAGCCATGTCTGACCCAGCTCTGTTAGAAATGCTACATCTAAAGAAATCCCAATCCCTCCTCATCACATGTTTCAGAGACCTCAACCTCATTATCACAATCAACATAACATGCTGGAGGGACAGGTTCATAACCTAGAGACTGCCCATGCTCTGGAATATACTTTCCATACATGTCAAGCAGAGCACCTCACTGGCCCTCTTCAAGAGAAATCTTGATGAGTGGATGGGAAATAGAAAGTTCACCCCGGGGATCACTCCAGTGACTACTTGATAGAGGCACCAAGAACTAATGGCAGGGCACTTCTATGGGCTAGGGTTGATTGTGGTAATGAGGTTGACGTCTCTGGAGGGTGTGGTGTGGTGGGATTGGGATTTCTTTAGATGTAGCATTTCTAACAGAGCTGGGTCAGACATGGCTTTGTAAATCAAGCAGAGATTGCCTCTTAGTAGATGATATGAGACAGAGAATAGCTGGAGTTTTTTGAGTCTGTCCATGAAGGACTTGTTTAAGGCCTCGGATCCTCTTTGTGAGCTAGTTTTGTAGCCTTTCTATCTGTTGCATGTGTCTAGTGAGGTACATGCCAAATGGGGCATTATACTCAATGATTGGCCTAATGAGGGAAGAAGTGATGACCTCTTTCTTCCAGGATGTAAAACCCTTGGTAATGAGATGTGCCACATAGAAGGACTTTCTGACCACAGTAGCAATGTGTTGGTCGAAGGAGAGGTTGCTGTCAACCTGTGTCCCCAGATCTCTTATAACGCCTTCAGTGTTCAGTGGGCTCCCATCGGTGTGGTAATAAGTGGGAACTGAGTTTTTCCCAAAGGGGATGACGACACATTTTTTGGCATTAAGCTTAAGGCTATGGCTTCGACACCAGTCATTGGTCTCAGTGAGGCCTTTCTGTAGGATGTCTACATCACTTGGGGAGTTAATAATGGCTCCCAGCTTGCAATCATCTGCAAACATGGTCAGCCAGAGGCCATCCATGTTGGCCTGGACTTCTGAGAAGTAGATGCAAACAGGAGAGTTCCCAGGACTGATCCCTGTGGGACTCCAATCAGTATATGAGTCTGTGTTCTTGGTTTTAGAGCTTTATTACAACTTTCTATCACAGTTTTTATTAAAGTTTTTCAGGTTTTCCATTCAAGCTTTGGATTAGGCTTGGTTCATTTAGAATTTTGCTATCCAGTGAGTTACATATATAAGCAATGGCATGGCATCTAGGCCATAGAAGTCATCATACCACTGTACTCAGCCCTCATCAGGCCCATTATAGAGTATAGTGCCCCCTTCAGTATGTACCTGACCAGCCATATGCAGCACCTGGAATGTCCACAGAGGTTCCTTACAGAAGGAATACGGGGAGTAAACACAATGTCCTATGCTGATCATCTGAAAGTCCTAGCTCTTTACTTGGTATCATATAGTCCTTGGAGAGGTGATCTTTGCCTGGCATATGGGCATCCCTAGACTTTGTTTGGATGAATCTTTTGCATATCTGCAAAACAAACAGCATCAGAACTACTAGACTGAAAGACCTATATTTTTCTTGTAACATAAATAGGGCATATTGGAGAGACAGATACATTTCTCATAGAATTTGCATTCTCTGGAACAGGCTCCTCATCCATGTGAACCAGAGTTCCTCCCTATCCCTAGCCCTATATAAGTGCAACTTTGACCAATGGATGGGTAATCAAAAATTCACTCCGGTCTGGTTCTTATGTCTCTAATGGACAGAGACAGTCAGTAAATCACCCCTATAAATCAAATATAATTCATATTTGTGGATCACATTTGGGTTGCACAGCTAGGCTTTTAAGGGTCCTAGTGGTTTTTAGCCTGGTATACAGTCATGAACCTATGAACCTATAATAGCAGTAGAAAAATGGATAAATCAAACCAGGCACATACCTGTCAGATCTCAGAGACATGTAAGTGCTCCCAGAGAACAATAGTTTCAACTTAGTCAAATGGCAAAAGCACATAAGCAGAACATGAAATAGTTGGTTGTGTTGATAGATCCTCACTCTAGACCATGGTCATGGCCATCTCAAAAGTATCTGCAAACTAGACTGAAATGTATCAAGTCTAAAGTTCGTTCCATAGGTTCAGTATCGACAGTTTTTATTTATGATTTTTATTAAATGCTTTGGGCAACATGTTACAAAGCTGAACATCACTACATATGCAAGTGTTTCACTCAGTAGTCTATTTCAGTACAAGAGATTAAAATCCTTCTTGAACAAAACAAAGTCAGATTTGAAATATGTCTTGGATTCATACATTTATCAATGACTCCTTCTAAAACAGGTTTTGCCCTACAGCTTGGTTAAGTTACACGTGCCTGAAACATTCAAAGAAACAACTCTGTGCTCCAGATTAGACCTAACTTTTGATACTTCGCTATCATGATTGACCTCAGCCTTTCCTTCCCATATCAGGTCTTTTGCCTGAAAGGAAAGCCAATGCGAACCAAAGCCAAGAATATGTCAGGTCTTCTTATCCCAGAAGCGATTGCCATTGATAACAGCATATTCTTCCATCAAATTCAGTATGGACTTCCAACAGTAGCAATGCCATATCATAAATAAAAAGATAGTGCTTCAGTGTCTCATAAGGAAATTCCACATATGTATTCTATTTTTACAACATTTAGTATATAATGGCATTTCCCTGCATTGTATAAAATGTCTGTTTATAAAAAAAGGAATAAAATTAACAATTACCTTTGGCACCTTCAGACATTTTCACATTATTTACTTCCCTGCATTCATAGACACTTGAATGTGTTACTCTGGTCAACATATCCTCGGATCCACATTTGATGGCAGTGACAGGAACAGCTACTCAAGAACACATCATAAATTGGTGGATAGGTATTCTCTCACGGACCACATTTTTGGAGTTTTCTCCTACATCTACTGAAGAGCATGGCTGGGCCTAGCAAAATGGTTAAGGTGGTTACCTTACAAATACAAAATACAGGGTCTGATTTTTACCTTTCAAAGAAATTGTCTAGGTTTAAAATGGTCCATGGGGGCAGCTAGCCAAGTACTTACCTATGAACAAGTCTTAAAAATGGTAAAAGTCATGCTATGCATTAAAGCTGCCCATTTTAATTCTTCTCATATTATTAAGCAGCATTACTTCATGAAAATCATCTCTCTAGTCAAAAGAATTGTAAACATGTGGAAACTGCAGATTCACTCACCAGGCATTACCCTGCAGGGCTCATAAAAGAATGATAACTTTTCTCTGCAGTAAGAAACAAGCATCCAATCAAATTAATTAATGAACAAAAAGAACAGCAATAAGAAAAGGAAGGAGGACTAGACTCAGGTAAATGATTACTAATCTAGTACAGAGTGGTGAGAAGGACCACCACCGTTACATCAGATAAATGATTATTAATCTAGTACAGAGTGGTGAGAAGGACCACAACCTTTACATCAGGTAAATGATTATTAATCTAGTACAGAGTGGTGAGAAGGACCACCACCATTACATCAGGCAAATGATTATTAATCTAGTACAGAGTGGTGAGAAGGACCACCGCCTTTACATCAGGTAAATGATTATTAATCTAATACAGAGTGGTGAGAAGGACCACAAATTTTACATCAGGTAAATGATTATTAATCTAGTACAGAGTGGTGAGAAGGACCACTGCCTTTACATCAGGTAAATGATTATTAATCTAGTACAGAGTGGTGAGAAGGACCACCACCTTTACATCAGGTAAATGATTATTAATCTAGTACAGAGTGGTGAGAAGGACCACCACCTTTACATCAGGTAAATGATTATTAATCTAGTACAGAGTGGTGAGAAGGACCACCACCTTTACATCAGGTAAATGATTATTAATCTAGTACAGAGTGGTGAGAAGGACCACCACCTTTACATCAGGTAAATGATTATTAATCTAGTACAGAGTGGTGAGAAGGACCACCACCTTTACATCAGGTAAATGATTATTAATCTAGTACAGAGTGGTGAGTAGGACCACCACCTTTACATCAGGTAAATGATTATTAATCTAGTACAGAGTGGCGAGAAGGACCACCACCTTTACATCAGATAAATGATTATTAATCTAGTACAGAGTGGTGAGAAGGACCACCACCTTTACATCAGGTAAATGATTATTAATCTAGTACAGAGTGGTGAGAAGGACCACCACCTTTACATCAGGTAAATGATTATTAATCTAGTACAGAGTGGTGAGAAGGACCACCACCTTTACATCAGGTAAATGATTATTAATCTAGTGCAGAGTGGAGAGAAGGACCACCACCTTTACATCAGGTAAATGATTATTAATCTAGTACAGAGTGGTGAGAAGGACCACCACCTTTACATCAGGTAAATGATTATTAATCTAGTACAGAGTGGTGAGAAGGACCACCACCTTTACATCAGGTAAATGATTATTAATCTAGTACAGAGTGGTGAGAAGGACCACCACCTTTACATCAGGTAAATGATTATTAATCTAGTACAGAGTGGTGAGAAGGACCACCACCTTTACATCAGGTAAATGATTATTAATCTAGTACAGAGTGGTGAGAAGGACCACCACCTTTACATCAGGTAAATGATTATTAATCTAGTACAGAGTGGTGAGAAGGACCACCACCTTTACATCAGGTAAATGATTATTAATCTAGTACAGAGTGGTGAGAAGGACCACCACCTTTACATCAGGTAAATGATTATTAATCTAGTACAGAGTGGTGAGAAGGACCACCACCTTTACATCAGGTAAATGATTATTAATCTAGTACAGAGTGGTGAGAAGGACCACCACCTTTACATCAGGTAAATGATTATTAATCTAGTACAGAGTGGTGAGAAGGACCACCACCTTTACATCAGGTAAATGATTATTAATCTAGTACAGAGTGGTGAGAAGGACCACCACCTTTACATCAGGTAAATGATTATTAATCTAGTACAGAGTGGTGAGAAGGACCACCACCTTTACATCAGGTAAATGATTATTAATCTAGTACAGAGTGGTGAGAAGGACCACCACCTTTACATCAGGTAAATGATTATTAATCTAGTACAGAGTGGTGAGAAGGACCACCACCTTTACATCAGGTAAATGATTATTAATCTAGTACAGAGTGGTGAGAAGGACCACCACCTTTACATCAGGTAAATGATTATTAATCTAGTACAGAGTGGTGAGAAGGACCACCACCTTTACATCAGGTAAATGATTATTAATCTAGTACAGAGTGGTGAGAAGGACCACCACCTTTACATCAGGTAAATGATTATTAATCTAGTACAGAGTGGTGAGAAGGACCACCACCTTTACATCAGGTAAATGATTATTAATCTAGTACAGAGTGGTGAGAAGGACCACCACCTTTACATCAGGTAAATGATTATTAATCTAGTACAGAGTGGTGAGAAGGACCACCACCTTTACATCAGGTAAATGATTATTAATCTAGTACAGAGTGGTGAGAAGGACCACCACCTTTACATCAGGTAAATGATTATTAATCTAGTACAGAGTGGTGAGAAGGACCACCACCTTTACATCAGGTAAATGATTATTAATCTAGTACAGAGTGGTGAGAAGGACCACCACCTTTACATCAGGTAAATGATTATTAATCTAGTACAGAGTGGTGAGAAGGACCACCACCTTTACATCAGGTAAATGATTATTAATCTAGTACAGAGTGGTGAGAAGGACCACCACCTTTACATCAGGTAAACGATTATTAATCTAGTACAGAGTGGTGAGAAGGACCACCACCTTTACATCAGGTAAATGATTATTAATCTAGTACAGAGTGGTGAGAAGGACCACCACCTTTACATCAGGTAAATGATTATTAATCTAGTACAGAGTGGTGAGAAGGACCACCACCTTTACATCAGGTAAATGATTATTAATCTAGTACAGAGTGGTGAGAAGGACCATCACCTTTACATCAGGTAAATGATTATTAATCTAGTACAGAGTGGTGAGAAGGACCACCACCTTTACATCAGGTAAATGATTATTAATCTAGTACAGAGTGGTGAGAAGGACCACCACCTTTACATCAGGTAAATGATTATTAATCTGGTACAGAGTGGTGAGAAGGACCACCACCTTTACATCAGGTAAATGATTATTAATCTAGTACAGAGTGGTGAGAAGGACCACCACCTTTACATCAGGTAAATGATTATTAATCTAGTACAGAGTGGTGAGAAGGACCACCACCTTTACATCAGGTAAATGATTATTAATCTAGTACAGAGTGGTGAGAAGGACCACCACCTTTACATCAGGTAAATGATTATTAATCTAGTACAGAGTGGTGAGAAGGACCACCACCTTTACATCAGGTAAATGATTATTAATCTAGTACAGAGTGGTGAGAAGGACCACCACCTTTACATCAGGTAAATGATTATTAATCTAGTACAGAGTGGTGAGAAGGACCACCACCTTTACATCAGGTAAATGATTATTAATCTAGTACAGAGTGGTGAGAAGGACCACCACCTTTACATCAGGTAAATGATTATTAATCTAGTACAGAGTGGTGAGAAGGACCACCACCTTTACATCAGGTAAATGATTGTTAATCTAGTACAGAGTGGTGAGAAGGACCACCACCTTTACATCAGGTAAATGATTATTAATCTAGTACAGAGTGGTGAGAAGGACCACCACCTTTACATCAGGTAAATGATTATTAATCTAGTACAGAGTGGTGAGAAGGACCACCACCTTTACATCAGGTAAATGATTATTAATCTAGTACAGAGTGGTGAGAAGGACCACCACCTTTACATCAGGTAAATGATTATTAATCTACTACAGAGTGGTGAGAAGGACCACCACCTTTACATCAGGTAAATGATTATTAATCTAGTACAGAGTGGTGAGAAGGACCACCACCTTTACATCAGGTAAATGATTATTAATCTAGTACAGAGTGGTGAGAAGGACCACCACCTTTACATCAGGTAAATGATTATTAATCTAGTACAGAGTGGTGAGAAGGACCACCACCTTTACATCAGGTAAATGATTATTAATCTAGTACAAAGTGGTGAGAAGGACCACCACCTTTACATCAGGTAAATGATTATTAATCTAGTACAGAGTGGTGAGAAGGACCACCACCTTTACATCAGGTAAATGATTATTAATCTAGTACAGAGTGGTGAGAAGGACCACCGCCTTTACATCAGGTAAATGATTATTAATCTAGTACAGAGTGGTGAGAAGGACCACCGCCTTTACATCAGGTAAATGATTATTAATCTAGTACAGAGTGGTGAGAAGGACCACCACCTTTACATCAGGTAAATGATTATTAATCTAGTACAGAGTGGTGAGAAGGACCACCACCTTTACATCAGGTAAATGATTATTAATCTAGTACAGAGTGGTGAGAAGGACCACCACCTTTACATCAGGTAAATGATTATTAATCTAGTACAGAGTGGTGAGAAGGACCACCACCTTTACATCGGGTAAATGATTATTAATCTAGTACAGAGTGGTGAGAAGGACCACCACCTTTACATCAGGTAAATGATTATTAATCTAGTACAGAGTGGTGAGAAGGACCACCACCTTTACATCAGGTAAATGATTATTAATCTAGTACAGAGTGGTGAGAAGGACCACCATCTTTACATCAGGTAAATGATTATTAATCTAGTACAAAGTGGTGAGAAGGACCACCACCTTTACATCAGGTAAATGATTATTAATCTAGTACAGAGTGGTGAGAAGGACCACCACCTTTACATCAGGTAAATGATTATTAATCTAGTACAGAGTGGTGAGAAGGACCACCACCTTTACATCAGGTAAATGATTATTAATCTAGTACAGAGTGGTGAGAAGGACCACCACCTTTACATCAGGTAAATGATTATTAATCTAGTACAGAGTGGTGAGAAGGACCACCACCTTTACATCAGGTAAATGATTATTAATCTAGTACAGAGTGGTGAGAAAGACCACCACCTTTACATCAGGTAAATGATTATTAATCTAGTACAGAGTGGTGAGAAGGACCACCACCTTTACATCAGGTAAATGATTATTAATCTAGTACAGAGTGGTGAGAAGGACCACCACCTTTACATCAGGTAAATGATTATTAATCTAGTACAGAGTGGTGAGAAGGACCACCACCTTTACATCAGGTAAATGATTATTAATCTAGTACAGAGTGGTGAGAAGGACCACCACCTTTACATCAGGTAAATGATTATTAATCTAGTACAGAGTGGTGAGAAGGACCACCACCTTTACATCAGGTAAATGATTATTAATCTAGTACAGAGTGGTGAGAAGGACCACCACCTTTACATCAGGTAAATGATTATTAATCTAGTACAGAGTGGTGAGAAGGACCACCACCTTTACATCAGGTAAATGATTATTAATCTAGTACAGAGTGGTGAGAAGGACCACCACCTTTACATCAGGTAAATGATTATTAATCTAGTACAGAGTGGTGAGAAGGACGACCACCTTTACATCACGTAAATGATTATTAATCTAGTACAGAGTGGTGAGACGGACTACCACCTTTACATCAGGGAAATGATTATTAATCTAGTACAGAGTGGTGAGAAGGACCACCACCTTTACGTCAGGTAAATGATTATTAATCTAGTACAGAGTGGTGAGAAGGACCACCACCTTTACATCAGGTAAATGATTATTAATCTAGTACAGAGTGGTGAGAAGGACCACCACCTTTACATCAGGTAAATGATTATTAATCTAGTACAGAGTGGTGAGAAGGACCACCACCTTTACATCAGGTAAATGATTATTAATCTAGTACAGAGTGGTGAGAAGGACCACCACCTTTACATCAGGTAAATGATTATTAATCTAGTACAGAGTGGTGAGAAGGACCACCACCTTTACATCAGGTAAATGATTATTAATCTAGTACAGAGTGGTGAGAAGGACCGCCACCTTTACATCAGGTAAATGATTATTAATCTAGTACAGAGTGGTGAGAAGGACCACCACCTTTACATCAGGTAAATGATTATTAATCTAGTACAGAGTGGTGAGAAGGACCACCACCTTTACATCAGGTAAATGATTATTAATCTAGTACAGAGTGGTGAGAAGGACCACCACCTTTACATCAGGTAAATGATTATTAATCTAGTACAGAGTGGTGAGAAGGACCACCACCTTTACATCAGGTAAATGATTGTTAATCTAGTACAGAGTGGTGAGAAGGACCACCACCTTTACATCAGGTAAATGATTATTAATCTAGTACAGAGTGGTGAGAAGGACCACCACCTTTACATCAGGTAAATGATTATTAATCTAGTACAGAGTGGTGAGAAGGACCACCACCTTTACATCAGGTAAATGATTATTAATCTAGTACAGAGTGGTGAGAAGGACCACCACCTTTACATCAGGTAAATGATTATTAATCTACTACAGAGTGGTGAGAAGGACCACCACCTTTACAGCAGGTAAATGTTTATTAATCTAGTACAGAGTGGTGAGAAGGACCATCACCTTTACAGCAGGTAAATGATTATTAATGTGGTACAGAGTGGTGAGAAGGACCACCACCTTTACATCAGGTAAATGATTATTAACCTAGTACAGAGTGGTGAGAAGGACCACCACCTTTACATCAGGTAAATGATTATTAATCTAGTACAGAGTGGTGAGAAGGACCACCACCTTTACATCAGGTAAATGATTATTAATCTAGTACAGAGTGGTGAGAAGGACCACCACCTTTACATCAGGTAAATGATTATTAATCTAGTACAGAGTGGTGAGAAGGACCACCACCTTTACATCAGGTAAATGATTATTAATCTAGTACAGAGTGGTGAGAAGGACCACCGCCTTTACATCAGGTAAATGATTATTAATCTAGTACAGAGTGGTGAGAAGGACCACCATCTTTACATCAGGTAAATGATTATTAATCTAGTACAAAGTGGTGAGAAGGACCACCACCTTTACATCAGGTAAATGATTATTAATCTAGTACAGAGTGGTGAGAAGGACCACCACCTTTACATCAGGTAAATGATTATTAATCTAGTACAGAGTGGTGAGAAGGACCACCACCTTTACATCAGGTAAATGATTATTAATCTAGTACAGAGTGGTGAGAAGGACCACCACCTTTACATCAGGTAAATGATTATTAATCTAGTACAGAGTGGTGAGAAGGACCACCACCTTTACATCAGGTAAATGATTGTTAATCTAGTACAGAGTGGTGAGAAGGACCACCACCTTTACATCAGGTAAATGATTATTAATCTAGTACAGAGTGGTGAGAAGGACCACCACCTTTACATCAGGTAAATGATTATTAATCTAGTACAAAGTGGTGAGAAGGACCACCACCTTTACATCAGGTAAATGATTATTAATCTAGTACAGAGTGGTGAGAAGGACCACCACCTTTACATCAGGTAAATGATTATTAATCTAGTACAGAGTGGTGAGAAGGACCACCACCTTTACATCAGGTAAATGATTATTAATCTAGTACAGAGTGGTGAGAAGGACCACCACCTTTACATCAGGTAAATGATTATTAATCTAGTACAGAGTGGTGAGAAGGACCACCACCTTAACATCAGCTAAATGATTATTAATCTAGTACAGAGTGGAGAGAGGGACCACCACCTTTACATCAGGTAAAAGCTTATTAATCTAGTACAGAGTGGTGAGTGGGACCACCACCTTTACATCAGGTAAATGATTATTAATCTAGTACAGAGTGGTGAGAAGGACCACCACCTTTACATCAGGTAAATGATTATTAATCTAGTACAGAGTGGTGAGAAGGACCACCACCTTTACATCAGGTAAATGATTATTAATCTAGTACAGAGTGGTGAGAAGGACCACCACCTTTACATCAGGTAAATGATTATTAATCTAGTACAGAGTGGTGAGAAGGACCACCACCTTTACATCAGGTAAATGATTATTAATCTAGTACAGAGTGGTGAGTGGGACCACCACCTTTACATCAGGTAAATGATTATTAATCTAGTACAGAGTGGTGAGAAGGACCACCACCTTTACATCAGGTAAATGATTATTAATCTAGTACAGAGTGGTGAGAAGGACCACCACCTTTACATCAGGTAAATGATTATTAATCTAGTACAGAGTGGTGAGAAGGACCACCACCTTTACATCAGGTAAATGATTATTAATCTAGTACAGAGTGGTGAGAAGGACCACCACCTTTACATCAGGTAAATGATTATTAATCTAGTACAGAGTGGTGAGAAGGACCACCACCTTTACATCAGGTAAATGATTATTAATCTAGTACAGAGTGGTGAGAAGGACCACCACCTTTACATCAGGTAAATGATTATTAATCTAGTACAGAGTGGTGAGAAGGACCACCACCTTTACATCAGGTAAATGATTATTAATCTAGTACAGAGTGGTGAGAAGGACCACCACCTTTACATCAGGTAAATGATTATTAATCTAGTACAGAGTGGTGAGAAGGACCACCACCTTTACATCAGGTAAATGATTATTAATCTAGTACAGAGTGGTGAAAAGGACCACCACCTTTACATCAGGTAAATGATTATTAATCTAGTACAGAGTGGTGAGAAGGACCACCACCTTTACATCAGGTAAATGATTATTAATCTAGTACAGAGTGGTGAGAAGGACCACCACCTTTATATCAGGTAAATGATTATTAATCTAGTACAGAGTGGTGAGAAGGACCACCACCTTTACATCAGGTAAATGATTATTAATCTAGTACAGAGTGGTGAGAAGGACCACCACCTTTACATCAGGTAAATGATTATTAATCTAGTACAGAGTGGTGAGAAGGACCACCACCTTTACATCAGGTAAATGATTATTAATCTAGTACAGAGTGGTGAGAAGGACCACCACCTTTACATCAGGTAAATGATTATTAATCTAGTACAGAGTGGTGAGAAGGACCACCACCTTTACATCAGGTAAATGATTATTAATCTAGTACAGAGTGGTGAGAAGGACCACCACCTTTACATCAGGTAAATGATTATTAATCTAGTACAGAGTGGTGAGAAGGACCACCGCCTTTACATCAGGTAAATGATTGTTAATCTAGTACAGAGTGGTGAGAAGGACCACCACCTTTACATCGGGTAAATGATTATTAATCTAGTACAGAGTGGTGAGAAGGACCACCACCTTTACATCAGGTAAATGATTATTAATCTAGTACAGAGTGGTGAGAAGGACCACCACCTTTACATCAAGTAAATGATTATTAATCTAGTACAGAGTGGTGAGAAGGACCACCATCTTTACATCAGGTAAATGATTATTAATCTAGTACAAAGTGGTGAGAAGGACCACCACCTTTACATCAGGTAAATGATTATTAATCTAGTACAGAGTGGTGAGAAGGACCACCACCTTTACATCAGGTAAATGATTATTAATCTAGTACAGAGTGGTGAGAAGGACCACCACCTTTACATCAGGTAAATGATTATTAATCTAGTACAGAGTGGTGAGAAGGACCACCACCTTTACATCAGGTAAATGATTATTAATCTAGTACAGAGTGGTGAGAAGGACCACCACCTTTACATCAGGTAAATGATTATTAATCTAGTACAGAGTGGTGAGAAGGACCACCACCTTTACATCAGGTAAATGATTATTAATCTAGTACAGGGTGGTGAGAAGGACCACCACCTTTACATCAGGTAAATGGTTATTAATCTAGTACAGAGTGGTGAGAAGGACCACCACCTTTACATCAGGTAAATGATTATTAATCTAGTACAGAGTGGTGAGAAGGACCACCACCTTTACATCAGGTAAATGATTATTAATCTAGTACAGAGTGGTGAGAAGGACCACCACCTTTACATCAGGTAAATGATTATTAATCTAGTACAGAGTGGTGAGAAGGACCACCACCTTTACATCAGGTAAATGATTATTAATCTAGTACAGAGTGGTGAGAAGGACCACCACCTTTACATCAGGTAAATGATTGTTAATCTAGTACAGAGTGGTGAGAAGGACCACCACCTTTACATCAGGTAAATGATTGTTAATCTAGTACAGAGTGGTGAGAAGGACCACCACCTTTACATCAGGTAAATGATTATTAATCTAGTACAGAGTGGTGAGAAGGACCACCACCTTTACATCAGGTAAATGATTATTAATCTAGTACAGAGTGGTGAGAAGGACCACCACCTTTACATCAGGTAAATGATTATTAATCTAGTACAGAGTGGTGAGAAGGACCACCACCTTTACATCAGGTAAATGATTATTAATCTAGTACAGAGTGGTGAGAAGGACCACCACGTTTACATCAGGTAAATGATTATTAATCTAGTACAGAGTGGTGAGAAGGACCACTACCTTTACATTGGGTAAATGATTATTAATCTAGTACAGAGTGGTGAGAAGGACCACCACCTTTACATCAGGTAAATGATTATTAATCTAGTACAGAGTGGTGAGAAGGACCACCACGTTTACATCAGGTAAATGATTATTAATCTAGTACAGAGTGGTGAGAAGGACCACCACCTTTACATCAGGTAAATGATTATTAATCTAGTACAGAGTGGTGAGAAGGACCACCACCTTTACATCAGGTAAATGATTATTAATCTAGTACAGAGTGGTGAGAAGGACCACCACCTTTACATCAGGTAAATGATTATTAATCTAGTACAGAGTGGTGAGAAGGACCACCACCTTTACATCAGGTAAATGATTATTAATCTAGTACAGAGTGGTGAGAAGGACCACCACCTTTACATCAGGTAAATGATTATTAATCTAGTACAGAGTGGTGAGAAGGACCACCACCTTTACATCAGGTAAATGATTATTAATCTAGTACAGAGTGGTGAGAAGGACCACCACCTTTACATCAGGTAAATGATTATTAATCTAGTACAGAGTGGTGAGAAGGACCACCACCTTTACATCAGGTAAATGATTATTAATCTAGTACAGAGTGGTGAGAAGGACCACCACCTTTACATCAGGTAAATGATTATTAATCTAGTACAGAGTGGTGAGAAGGACCACCACCTTTACATCAGGTAAATGATTATTAATCTTGTACAGAGTGGTGAGAAGGACCACCACCTTTACATCAGGTAAATGATTATTAATCTAGTACAGAGTGGTGAGAAGGACCACCACCTTTACATCAGGTAAATGATTATTAATCTAGTACAGAGTGGTGAGAAGGACCACCACCTTTACATCAGGTAAATGATTATTAATCTAGTACAGAGTGGTGAGAAGGACCACCACCTTTACATCAGGTAAATGATTATTAATCTAGTACAGAATGGTGAGAAGGACCACCACCTTTACATCAGGTAAATGCTTATTAATCTACTACAGAGTGGTGAGAAGGACCACCACCTTTACATCAGGTAAATGATTATTAATCTAGTACAGAGTGGTGAGAAGGACCACCACCTTTACATCAGGTAAATGATTATTAATCTAGTACAGAGTGGTGAGAAGGACCACCACCTTTACATCAGGTAAATGATTATTAATCTAGGACAGAGTGGTGGCAAGGACCACCACCTTTACATCAGGTAAATGAATATTAATCTAGTACAGAGTGGTGAGAAGGACCACCACCTTTACATCAGGTAAATGATTATTAATCTAGTACAGAGTGGTGAGAAGGACCACCACCTTTACATCAGGTAAATGATTATTAATCTAGTACAGAGTGGTGAGAAGGACCACCACCTTTACATCAGGTAAATGATTATTAATCTAGTACAGAGTGGTGAGAAGGACCACCACCTTTACATCAGGTAAATGATTATTAATCTAGTACAGAGTGGTGAGAAGGACCACCACCTTTACATCAGGTAAATGATTATTAATCTAGTACAGAGTGGTGAGAAGGACCACCACCTTTACATCAGGTAAATGATTATTAATCTAGTACAGAGTGGTGAGAAGGACCACCACCTTTACATCAGGTAAATGATTATTAATCTAGTACAGAGTGGTGAGAAAGATCACCACCTTTACATCAGGTAAATGATTATTAATCTAGTACAGAGTGGTGAGAAGGACCACCACCTTTACATCAGGTAAATGATTATTAATCTTGTACAGAGTGGTGAGAAGGACCACCACCTTTACATCAGGTAAATGATTATTAATCTAGTACAGAGTGGTGAGAAGGACCACCACCTTTACATCAGGTAAATGATTATTAATCTAGTACAGAGTGGTGAGAAGGACCACCACCTTTACATCAGGTAAATGATTATTAATCTAGTACAGAGTGGTGAGAAGGACCACCACCTTTACATCAGGTAAATGATTATTAATCTAGTACAGAGTGGTGAGAAGGACCACCACCTTTACATCAGGTAAATGATTATTAATCTAGTACAGAGTGGTGAGAAGGACCACCACCTTTACATCAGGTAAATGATTATTAATCTAGTACAGAGTGGTGAGAAGGACCACCACCTTTACATCAGGTAAATGATTATTAATCTAGTACAGAGTGGTGAGAAGGACCACCACCTTTACATCAGGTAAATGATTATTAATCTAGTACAGAGTGGTGAGAAGGACCACCACCTTTACATCAGGTAAATGATTATTAATCTAGTACAGAGTGGTGAGAAGGACCACCACCTTTACATCAGGTAAATGTTTATTAATCTAGTACAGAGTGGTGAGAAGGACCACCACCTTTACATCAGGTAAATGATTATTAATCTAGTACAGAGTGGTGAGAAGGACCACCACCTTTACATCAGGTAAATGATTATTAATCTAGTACAGAGTGGTGAGAAGGACCACCGCCTTTACATCAGGTAAATGATTATTAATCTAGTACAGAGTGGTGAGAAGGACCACCGCCTTTACATCAGGTAAATGATTATTAATCTAGTACAGAGTGGTGAGAAGGACCACCACCTTTACATCGGGTAAATGATTATTAATCTAGTACAGAGTGGTGAGAAGGACCACCACCTTTACATCAAGTAAATGATTATTAATCTAGTACAGAGTGGTGAGAAGGACCACCACCTTTACATCAGGTAAATGATTATTAATCTAGTACAGAGTGGTGAGAAGGACCACCACCTTTACATCAGGTAAATGATTATTAATCTAGTACAGAGTGGTGAGAAGGACCACCACCTTTACATCAGGTAAATGATTATTAATCTAGTACAGAGTGGTGAGAAGGACCACCACCTTTACATCAGGTAAATGATTATTAATCTAGTACAGAGTGGTGAGAAGGACCACCACCTTTACATCAGGTAAATGATTATTAATCTAGTACAGAGTGGTGAGAAGGACCACCACCTTTACATCAGGTAAATGATTATTAATCTAGTATAGAGTGGTGAGTGGGACCACCACCTTTACATCAGGTAAATGATTATTAATCTAGTACAGAGTGGTGAGAAGGACCACCACCTTTACATCAGGTAAATGATTATTAATCTAGTACAGAGTGGTGAGAAGGACCACCACCTTTACATCAGGTAAATGATTATTAATCTAGTACAGAGTGGTGAGAAGGACCACCACCTTTACATCAGGTAAATGATTATTAATCTAGTACAGAGTGGTGAGAAGGACCACCACCTTTACATCAGGTAAATGATTATTAATCTAGTACAGAGTGGTGAGAAGGACCACCACCTTTACATCAGGTAAATGATTATTAATCTAGTACAGAGTGGTGAGAAGGACCACCACCTTTACATCAGGTAAATGATTATTAATCTAGTACAGAGTGGTGAGAAGGACCACCACCTTTACATCAGGTAAATGATTATTAATCTAGTACAGAGTGGTGAGAAGGACCACCACCTTTACATCAGGTAAATGATTATTAATCTAGTACAGAGTGGTGAGAAGGACCACCACCTTTACATCAGGTAAATGATTATTAATCTAGTACAGAGTGGTGAGAAGGACCACCACCTTTACATCAGGTAAATGATTATTAATCTAGTACAGAGTGGTGAGAAGGACCACCACCTTTACATCAGGTAAATGATTATTAATCTAGTACAGAGTGGCGAGAAGGACCACCACCTTTACATCAGATAAATGATTATTAATCTAGTACAGAGTGGTGAGTAGGACCACCACCTTTACATCGGATAAATGATTATTAATCTAGTACAGAGTGGTGAGAAGGACCACCACCTTTACATCAGGTAAATGATTATTAATCTAGTACAGAGTGGTGAAAAGGACCACCACCTTTACATCGGGTAAATGATTATTAATCTAGTACAGAGTGGTGAGAAGGACCACCACCTTTACATCAGGTAAATGATTATTAATCTAGTACAGAGTGGTGAGAAGGACCACCACCTTTACATCAGGTAAATGATTATTAATCTAGTACAGAGTGGTGAGAAGGACCACCACCTTTACATCAGGTAAATGGTTATTAATCTAGTGCAGAGTGGTGAGAAGGACCACCACCTTTACATCAGGTTAATGATTATTAATCTTGTGCAGAGTGGAGAGAAGGACCACCACCTGTACATCAGGTAAATGATTATTAATCTAGTACAGAGTGGTGAGAAGGACTACCACCTTTACCTCAGGTAAATGATTATTAATCTAGGACTGAGTGGAGAGAAATACCACCACCTTTACATCAGGTAAATGATTATTAATCTAGTACAAAGTGGTGAGAAGGACCACCACCTTTACATCAGGTAAATGATTATTAATCTAGTGCAGAGTGGTGAGAAGGACCACCACCTTTACATCAGGTAAATGATTATTAATCTACTACAGAGTGGTGAGAAGGACCACCACCTTTACATCAGGTAAATGATTATTAATCTAGTACAGAGTGGTGAGAAGGACCACCACCTTTACATCAGGTAAATGATTATTAATCTAGTACAGAGTGGTGAGAAGGACCACCACCTTTACATCAGGTAAATGATTATTAATTTAGTACAGAGTGGTGAGACGGACCACCACCTTTACATCAGGTAAATGATTATTAATCTACTACAGAGTGGTGAGAAGGACCACCACCTTTACATCAGGTAAATGATTATTAATCTAGTACAGAGTGTTGAATAGGACCACCACCTTTACATCGGGTAAATGATTATTAATCTAGTACAGAGTGATGAGAAGGACCACTACCTTTACATCGGGTAAATGATTATTAATCTAGTACAGAGTGGTGAGAAGGACCACCACCTTTACATCAGGTAAATGATTATTAATCTAGTACAGAGTGGTGAGAAGGACCACCACCTTTACATCAGGTAAATGATTATTATTCTAGTACAGAGTGGTGAGAAGGACCACCGCCTTTACATCAGGTAAATGATTATTAATCTAGTACAGAGTGGTGAGAAGGACCACCGCCTTTACATCAGGTAAATGATTATTAATCTAGTACAGAATGGTGAGAAGGACCACCACCTTTACATCAGGTAAATGATTATTAATCTAGTACAGAGTGGTGAGAAGGACCACCGCCTTTACATCAGGTAAATGATTATTAATCTAGTACAGAGTGGTGAGAAGGACCACCACTTTTACATCAGGTAAATGATTATTAATCTAGTACAGAGTGGTGAGAAGGACCACCGCCTTTACATCAGGTAAATGATTATTAATCTAGTACAGAGTGGTGAGAAGGACCACCACCTTTACATCGGGTAAATGATTATTAATCTACTACAGAGTGGTGAGTAGGACCACCACCTTTACATCGGGTAAATGATTATTAATCTAGTACAGAGTGATGAGAAGGACCACCACCTTTACATCAGGTAAATGATTATTAATCTAGTACAGAGTGGTGAGAAGGACCACCACCTTTACATCAGGTAAATGATTATTAATCTAGTACAGAGTGGTGAGAAGGACCACCACCTTTACATCAGGTAAATGATTATTAATCTAGTACAGAGTGGTGAGAAGGACCACCACCATTACATCAGGCAAATGATTATTAATCTAGTACAGAGTGGTGAGAAGGACCACCACCTTTACATCAGGTAAATGATTATTAATCTAGTACAGAGAGGTGAGAAGGACCACCACCTTTACATCAGGTAAATGATTATTAATCTAGTAGAGAGTGGTGTGAAGGACCACCACCTTTACATCAGGTAAATGATTATTAATCTAGCACAGAGTGGTGAGAAGGACCACCACCTTTACATCAGGTAAGTGATTATTAATCTAGAACAGAGTGGTGAGAAGGACCAGCACCTTTACATCAGGTAAATGATTATTAATCTAGTACAGAGTGGTGAGAAGGACCACCACCTTTACATCAGGTAAATGATTATTAATCTAGTACAGAGTGGTGAGAAGGACCACCACCTTTACATCAGGTAAATGATTATTAATCTAGTACAGAGTGGTGAGAAGGACCACCACCATTACATCAGGTAAATGATTATTAATCTAGTACAGAGTGGTGAGTAGGACCACCACCTTTACATCAGGTAAATGATTATTAATCTAGTACAGAGTGGTGAGAAGGTCCACCACTTTTACAGGAAAATCAACTGAAGTATGGGCTGCAGGTACATAAGTAAACTTTTTCCAAGAGAAAGCAGTTTTAAGTAATTGACCTAGGAGTACTATAGGAAGAGAGAAATGGGGGGTGACCAGTAGTGTGTACACATACAGTGAAAGGGGAAACAGTCTTCAGTTTGGAGGACAGATTAAATACAACTCTAACATACACAAGTGTAGCTGAATGCACTTTAGTGTTCCACCGATGCAAGGTCTCCCAGTGCAGGGCAACAATACAGCCTTGGGTTTATTGGAGGTTGGCCAAGACACAGGATGTAACTTTTGCTGAGAGGACTTGAAGTAAAAAGGCAAAAGAGGTAAATATTAGGTCTGAAGTTTTAAAACACTCTGATTACCAAGTAACTGAGATAGAGGATGCAGGGGAGGAGCAGCATACCTTTTAAGAAACAGCACAAGTCTAAGAACAACACAAAATGCAAGGATAGCAGAGAAAAAAAATTAGGTAGGGATTTTAATCCCACTGTGGTCAACTGGCATGTTTGTGCATTACGGTCCCATGGAATATAAATGTTTTGACAGTTCTACATGACTGCACATCCATTTCATTCATGCCTCCCAACATTCTCTCTCAAACATCCCGTGATGATGTCATCCACTATAAATTGTCCTGTAGCATTGTAAAAGTCAGACTTGTGCCATGGTGTTTGCATTACATACTGAGTTCTGTAGCTGGTGTTCCTGGTTAGGTAGGGGTTGTATTCTTAGTGTGGTCAACTGTTTTCTGTGTGTTTGTGTGTGTGTGTGTGTGTGTGTGTGTGTGTGTGTGTGTGTGTGTGTGTGTGTGTGTGTGTGTGTGTGTGTATCATATTCCATAAAGTGCAATGCGACAGTGTTACAGTCAGACATATGTGGGTTTGCTGCTGTGACATTGCACTGCATTCATATTCTATACCTACACAAGTGCAATGTTCAAATCAGGCCCAGTCTACTGCTGTGTGTGTGTGTGTGGCTGGTGGTACATTATGGTCATTGTATGATCTTTGTAATCACTCTTAATTTCACTACCACTTGGGGAACCTTTCACCCAGCCCCATGCATCCACCATCTTCCTTTTTCCTCTGGCCACATGACATCCTCCTTGTAGAGGAGTGGATGATGTCCTTATGTCAAATATGCATACACACATCATGAAGTAGTGCCCTTCCATGAGAAAGCTGCACAGGTCCCATATGGACAATGACAGAATGCAATGCAATCCAACAAATATACACATACATACAATAGTCTTACTATCTTCTATAATTAAGATATAGGTATTTTGTTTACATGGTATAATAAGGCTAGGATTTCATGTGATGTTGGCTATCAGCCTAACAGTGTTCTATGACCCCATGAATGGTTGACATGTCAATGTTGCTGTCATTGACTTATGCTATGTTGAGGTATGGATTTACAGTGTGGCTGCAAGAGGGTATTACAATCTGTGATGTGAGCTAATGTATTGATAACCACTGCTGCCATTTCATTACATGTTCATTCTATAACAGCTATAGTAATATGCCTCCTGAGATCTTTTGACATGGGATGATAAACCTTTGTGTACATTGTTGGATTATTAGGACATGTGCTGTTGTAGTGGAGCAGATCAACCTTCTCCACAGTTCTCATTCCACCATCACAGTGACACTTACACTATGGCACAAATCTGCATGTGTCTATGCACCATCATTAAATGTTCTGAGACAAACATCAGCATAAATTCATATTAATCACATAGTCACATAAGTCTTGTCTCATACACATATTGTTATGCTGTGATATACACAACCAATGCATCACTTGTTTTGATTCAGTTGGAACCTTGTGGAATTCATTGTATGTGCAATTGCATTGCTATACCTAAGGACTACTGAGGTGGTCAGCATCACCATCATGTGACTATTGGCATTTGTGTCAGGAAGTGGTCTTCATGAGCCACAAACAACTGATCGCTAATGTGTCCTGATATGGCATCATGCCACTCAAACCCAGCTTCCCATGAAACACATATAGGCATATGTTGCACAAAATACACCCATACTTACATCCCTAGTCATCCCCTATAATAACCTCAAGACCTTACACTCAGCTAATAACCTACTTGTACAAATATAAAAAATCCAACAACATAGCTGGTGACACCTTGTTCTCCAATACAGTAGGTAAAGCCAGGAACATCCTCCCAAGCCAGCTAACCTCAATATCCTCTGTCAGCTAATTTAAAAGCAAGCTTAAACCTTACCTCAAATCACACTGGCTATGCCCCTGTGTTAACCCAGACTAAGTACCTAACTATTAACTAGACTCCCACAAATCCTAGCCTCCCATGATCATGATCTTGTGCTGTTTCACTAATTTTTAGTGAGCTTAACCTTCCTTAGGATTTTTTCTCATGTAAATAAGTATATACTGTGGAATGATCAAACACCTTCATATAGTATCACAACCTATGTGTTAAATAACACTAGAAATCCATCCTTGTTTGCTGTTCTTCTATACTATATCTATTGATCTCTAGTGTTTTTGTGAGACCTTAGTATCTCTTATCATAAATTACTAGGTGTATCTAATTTTGTAATATGTTATAAAGATTTGTACTACACCATTTCTAATGCAAATGTATTAGTCTTTTTCATCTATTCTTAGATAAATTTTTCCTTTTTCCTACTGAAATATAAAATATATAATCTTAGGCTTGTACTATAATTGTTAAACTTATGTACCAAATTATACTGTTATTGTCTTTGTCTTGACCTTTTATGTTGTTGTAATTCATGGAGCTTTTCTCCCCGGGCCTCCACTGAAAATGGACATAAATCCAGCTGGACTAGCCTGGTCAACAAATGTAAAATAAAATAAAATAAAATAAAAATAAATAAATAAAAGTGATGTAAGTATGTGACATTGGTACAGTTGTACAACTGTGTGCATAGCAACAGTGTGAGGAATGTGATGAATAGCAAAGGTTGTATTTGGAGGTCTTTTCACAAATCATTTATTCCAATAAATGAAGATGTTAAGTGGAATACACAACTAAGCACAGATCTGTATGTGGATGCCACCAGACAAACCCAAATGGAGGAAAGAGACAATCCACTAGCTGACAGTTTATCTCACTCATTAACCCCAAGTTGCCACTAGCCATCAGCCAAGGTATACATGCAAACATTAAAGTAGGAAAGCTCATCTGTGCACTCTATACAGCTAATACTAATACAGAATCAAAGGGCCCTGTCAGCATCAGAGGTTGCCTATAGCATGACATAAAACACTGACCTACCAGATGCAGTTTGATCCAAACATCAACACAGCCTTCAGGCCGCCTGTGATCCCATTGAAGGGTGCACATCAACATGCATCCTTCTGGCTGGGGAGTCATCACCAGATGCATGCATGTATAGACCCATCATGACTCTCCTCATCTGTGAGGTGGACCAACAAGTCATCATGGATCTTTTCTAAAAGGACACAGGTAATATCCCAACTGTGTCTCAAACACATGTGTGATATGTTTAGGCTACATTATGCCTGTTACATTTGTTCAGTGTCATCGATAAAGGCATGCATGACAGCAACACTACCATCCTGCATATCTTAACCTGGCCAAGGCATTTGACACAAATCCATACTGAGGAATTACTGAGACATTGTTAACAGTGGCCATAAACACCTATATCACCAAGTGGGTACACCACTGGATCACATACGTGACAGAAAATATGTTGAAGTGTAAGTGACCTATATCTAGAGTCCAGTGATCAGGTCTGTACCTCAGATTTTTGTGCTAGGCCCTTTCCTGTTAATTATTGAAGTCTCAGACATTAAGACTGACTTACACATCCTTTGTCCAACCAGCTTTGTGGAGAACTGCACAATGTGGGCAGTCATTGAATCCAAGTGTGGTATTGTTATAATACAGACAGTATCAACACACACAAAGAATTGCTGCCACAGCCATGGAGACACAGGAGTCATGGGGGGCATTTGTTACATTATAAAAACAAATACGAAATCTAATTATGATATTGACAGCACAGCACTGTGAGCAGACCAAGTGGTATGTGACCTGTGTAAAGAGGTAGATGGTATGCGGAAAGTCCACCAGTGTGTACCCACACTTGTGACTATTCCCTTGTAAAACATCTCCTGAGTATATCCAGGACATCAACATAAAAGAGTGTTATAGTTTCATTGTTCTCAGCCCACATCACACCAGTAACTGTCATACCCTCCATAAAGGTGGTAACTCTACTTAGTTATCCAATTATAGACGCATAAGCATCTTATCACCTCTGGTATAAATAATGGAAAAATGCGTCCATAAACAGCTCCTGTACTTTCTATCCCAAAACAACCTTCTGGCTAACTCCCAGCATGGCTTCAGACCATATCATAGTATCACCACAGCTCTCCTCACCTTCTCTAATGCTATAAACTATAACAGGAACAACAGCGAGTTATCTTCAGCTCTCTTCTTAGACCTGTCCAAGGCTTTTGACATGGTCAGTCACCATCTTCTCATCGACACCCTGGCAACAATGTCCCCAGGCAATCACTCTCTTTGATGGTTTGAATCCTACCTGAGCAATAGACTACAATCCATCTTATGGCAGAACAAACTCTCAAACCTCCTACCCAACACTCTAGGTTGCCAAAGGGGTCCATCTTGGAATCACTTCTGTTTTCCATTTTTTATCAATGACCTCCACAAAGTCATCCCTGATGCCATCTGCATTCGATTTGCAGATGACTCAACATTGATCTGCACTGGCACCTTGTAAACAGAGCTGCAATCAATAACTCAGAGTACTTTCAACCTAGTAGAGAGCTGGCTTGCCACTCGCTGCCTTATACTAAATCCTAATAAAACAAAACTCCTACTTTTCACCCCACACATAGATCCCCAGTGTTATCTCTCTCCATTAAGGCCAATAATTGTACCATAATCACTCAAGATACCCATACAAAACTGCTAGGCGTCATTATAGATAACAATCTTAAGTCTGATGTGCACATTAACAAAACAATCAAAACAATTAACATAAAAAAACTGGGCTCACTATATAGGGTAAAACCATTCCTTACCATATATGCTAGGACTTCCATTGCCCACTCTCACCTACTTTCTACACTCTACTATGTTTCCCCTTTACTGGCCAACCTAAATAAAACTGACCTTAACAAACTCTCAAGCTGCTATAACAAAATAGCAAGATTTGCAACTGGTCTGCCCTATAGAACACATCATTGTAATAATCTAAATTATCTCGGATGGCTAGGGCTTCCCAGGCTGATTCAGAATAATCAATTCATTGTGGCTCACAAAGCACTTAACCAACCAGATAATACACCTTCCCTGAAATAAATAATTTATCCCCACTTCAACTCTAGATCACTGCGGTCATCCTATAGATTAGCAGTGCAAACCATTAAATCCAACAACTCATCTGGTGACTCCCTGTTCGCCAACTCTGCTGGCAAAATTTTAAATTCCCTTCCTGCTAACATTACCCTACAAGCCACCCTATCTCAATTTAAGAAAGCTCTCAATGAGCACTTCAAGTCTCAATGGATATGTCCCTGTTCCAAACCTGACTAAATATTCATGCATACTGGTTTACTAGTTCTATGTCTGTAAGTGGTACTCAATTATCTTTGTTAAGCTAGTTTAGAAGATGGTTAGACTGTATTAATCTAACTGGACTATAAAATGTGTTATATTTGTAAAAATTCAAGCAGACTGTAAAATGTGTTCTATATATATGTTATGAAGACTCATGATCTATATGTACATTGTAATGATTGTATATGAAACCACCTGTGGAGCTTTTCTCCCCGGGCCTCTGCTGAAAATAGACATGCATCCAGTCGGACTATCCTGGTCAACAAATGTAAAATAAAATAAATAACTGAGTACAATGGATCCTTTTCCATGTACCCATGTACCTCACTATATAGCTTCCAAGGATGAGTTACTCAAGTGCACATTTGCCGAAGTGAGCTCCCACGCATCTTGTCAGCTATACCTCAGCATTCTTTTACTGCATAAACATTAATGGTCGATGGTGCATAACCCCCATCAAGGTATTATACAAGATGCATGTGTGATAAACATTAATGGTCGATGGTGCATAACCCCTATCAAGGTATTATACAAGATGCATGTGTGATAAACATTAATGGTCGATGGTGCATAACCCCCATCAAGGTATTATACAAGATGCATGTGTGATAAACATTAATGGTCGATGGTGCATAACCCCCATCAAGGTATTATACAAGATGCATGTGTGATAAACATTAATGGTTGATGGTGCATAACCCCCATCAAGGTATTATACAAGATGCATGTGTGATAAACATTAATGGTTGGTGGTGCATAACCCCCATCAAGGTATTATACAAGATGCATGTGTGATAAACATTAATGGTTGATGGTGCATAACCCCCATCAAGGTATTATACAAGATGCATGTGTGATAAACATTAATGGTTGATGGTGCATAACCCCCATCAAGGTATTATACAAGATGCATGTGTGATAAACATTAATGGTTGATGGTGCATAACCCCCATCAAGGTATTATACAAGATGCATGTGTGATAAACATTAATGGTTGATGGTGCATAACCCCCATCAAGGTATTATACAAGATGCATGTGTGATAAACATTAATGGCTGATGGTGCATAACCCCCATCAAGGTATTATACAAGATGCATGTGTGATAAACATTAATGGTTGATGGTGCATAACCCCCATCAAGGTATTATACAAGATGCATGTGTGATAAACATTAATGGTTGATGGTGCATAACCCCCATCAAGGTATTATACAAGATGCATGTGTGATACGTTTTCCTGGGATGTAAACAGTCCGGGTCTGAACTGCTTGCAAACACAAACAGCTAAAGTTAACTATGAATATGTGTCTACCTGTTTGAGCTAATATTTATTATCCCCTGGAGAGCACGCTGCTTTGGCTTGTAAGCGGCCCCCCAACACACACACTCACCTTCCATTTTCTTTTTTATTACCTTCTGTTAACAAATCGTATCCATAACTGATCAATACTGTGTGTTTGTTCATTTAAACTGAGACCACAGTAGCCTACTGATACAAGGCTATCCTGTTTTTCCACCTGAGAAATGGTTAAGAAATGGCTTACAGTTTCAGAGCAGTCCTTGGTCAATTCTGATTGTTTCTTAAACACAAACTTGTCTTTGCTTTGGCTCATTAGCAGCAGTACAAAAGAACTGCCTGCTCACACCCTTATTCTCTCCTCCCCCTTCCCTGTTTATTACCTTAAGCCAGTCCCAAAGTTAATGAATATTACCTGTGTCAGGCACCATTTTTAAAACTACAATGACCCTTTGAGCACTTTATGCTCAGCCCTGCCATAAAACTTACTAAAACCGCTTGAGCTGGGGCACAGCTAACTGAGAGTTTGTGGAAATACAGGGTACCTACCCGAGTCTCCACATTCACTATCATATGTTCTCATATCAGTTTACTCTGTTACCTGATTGTTTCCAGCCCCCTCATAAGCTCAACTAACAGGGTCTCTGCCCGCTTCACTCCCTACCAACTCCCAATTTCTACCCACCCCCAGTGGTCCTACCTTTATTACACACGCAAACCCTTCCAATCTTTCCAACAGGCAACCACAGCGCTAACCCAACACTACCTCCTCCATCTTCCCACTGCTATCACACCTCCTCAACTAACATGTACAAGCATACCTTACCTGTGCTCACTGCATGCACTCTCCTTGCATATCTTACATCCTACCAAAACTCCATCATTCCCCCACTCAACCACTATCACTGTACTATTACTCACACCACCACTCATGTCTCGCCCTCACTCAACTCCCCTCCCACCAACTCAAAAACCATCCCTATGCACCCCTCACATATTCTATCAACTATATTACTCAAACATAAAGCATCCCTACAACTTAACATAGTAACCCTCCCACCATACCTATTACCCACAGAGCACAATCATAAAGTTTCCCTAATAAACAATCACATTCAAAAACTGAGAAAACTAATAACCTCATGCATATCAAAACTAGCCCTAAGTGGAGAGATCCACCCCAACCCTGGTACCACCATCTCCAACCCCACACCTCATAATCGGACTAGAAACCACAACTTCTCCCAAATCACAGCCTGTAGAAAGCCAAGTGACCTCCTTCAACTAAGCCTAAATATTAGAAGTATATCCAACAAGGTCCATGAACTCCATGCCACCATAGACTTGTACTCCCCAGATATAGTTATCCTGACAGAAACTTGGCTAAAACCTCACATTACCAGTGAGGAAATCCTCCCTACCAGTTACGGCATACTAAGAGTAGACCAGCTAAACAAGAAAGGAGGTGGTATAGCTATAATATTTAAACAGCATCTAAACATCCAGATCTTAAAATCATCAGCTCCACAAATAGGCAATGAAGAAATAATATATACTAACTTCAAAATAAGCAAAAATAAAACCATCAACATAATTGGATGCTACTTCCCACCTGACCAAAACATCCCTCCACTAGAAAACCTCCTCAGCTGGACTACCCACCATCTCCCCAAGAAACTATAATTTTAGGTGATTTCAATATTGACTGGCAATCCTGTTCTGGCAACCATCTAACCCATCATCTAAACCTTCATGGCTTCACCTAACTAGTCCAGTCGCCAACCAGGATAAATAAAAACTCCAACAAGCACACTACCCTGGATTGAATACTAGTCAGTAAGAGTCCCCAGTTATATATAGCAGGCTGCTTATCGGATAGCCTCAGTGATCACTCCCCAACATTCCTACTCAAAAAATACCTATACCAAGCAAAACCTGTTGTCTACCGTCAGATACGTAAAAAAATAAACTTTAACCCACTCACATTCATCTCATCCCTCAAAGAATGCAACTGGCATCCTCTAAAGTACCTCATTCTTGATGACGCAGTTGAATTTTTTAATACTACCTTCCTGAACATCCTTAATTACCATGCCCCCATAAGATTTTTCAGAACCAAAGCACAACCCTCCCCATGGCTACAGAAAACCACTAAGTCAGAAATGAAAAACATGGATAAAGCCTGGGAACACTGGCGCAAAACCAAAACCCCCTCAACTAGACAGAAACTCCTAGAACTATGCAATAGAGTCAAAAAGCTAATAAAACAGGACACATTTCAATACTACCAGTCTGCCCTAGACTCCTCCCAACACAGCCCCAAACAATTCTGGTCCTCCATAAACTCCATCCTCCACCCAGGTAAAGTCAGTACCGCTCCTCCTAATACCCCTCACTCCTCCAAAAATATTGCTACCTCATTCAACACACACTTCACACAAACCATATTATCACTAGCTAGACAGCACAATCCCCCTCCAACCCACACCTTCAACCAGAAATCTTCCCACTGTCTTCTCTTTTTTGCCTGTTCCTACCTCCAACATAAAAAAACTCTTAACTAAACTTAAGCCCACCAAATTAGAAGCAGACAACCTCCCAAGTGAATACCTACAAATCTCAGCTGATGCTCTAGCCTACCAGTATCCATCTTAACTGATCTCTGTCAGAAAGTTACGTTCCCACACTATGGAAATTATCACATATAAATGCCCTCAACAAAGGCGGCCCCTCTACAGAACTAACCAATTACCCCTGCATAGCTATTCTCTCTCCACTCTCCAAAATACTAAAGAGATGCATTCAATCACAGGTCTCAGACTACCTCCTTACTAACAACCTCCTTTCCAATACCTAACATGGTTTCCGATCAAACCATAGCACCACCACTGCCTTTCTCTCCTTTACTATCACTAACCTTAAGCATAAAAACAATGGCTATCTCTCCTCTGCTACTTTCCTAGCCCTATCTAAAGCATTCAACATGGTCCCACACAAACAACTCATCTCTGTCCTCAATAACCTATCCTTCTCTCAATCAGTCACCAACTGGTTTCAGAGTTACTTGTCTGACTGCCAACAATCCATTGTATGGCAGAATGACATATCTCCCCAACTACCTGTCTCTATAAGGGTTCCCCAAGATCCATCCTGCAAAAAGTCACACAGGAAGCCTTTTCCTCTGTTGAAACTTGGTTATCCGATGCCCAGTTAATACTCAACCCAAACAAAACTAAACTGCTCATCTTCCAACCCACCAAACATACTCAAAACAACTCTCACTTTAATATTACAGCAAAAGACACCACTATACACCCAACAGAACATACCAAATTGCTAGGAGTGGAAATAGACAATAAACTAAAATTTGATATTCACATATCCATGACCATAAAAAGTCCACAAAAAAAACTAGGAGTGTTATACAGAAATAAGCAACTTCTCACCAAAACAGCAAAGATTTCGATAGCAAATTCCCACCTTATCGCCACCCTACTTTATGCCTCTCCAATGTATACCAACCTAAGGCAATGCGATCTAAACAAGCTAGAGACCTTCTACAACAAAATCACCAAATTCACCACAGGGGCATCCTACCATAGTCACCACTGGCTCTCACTTGCTGAACTGGGCTGGCTTGAACTCCCTCACCTCCTTCAATGATATCAGCTCACACTCATCCACAAACTAGTAAACCATCCACTAAAAGTCCCATCCTTCCAGAATCTACTCCAACCCTATCGCACCACCAGACCACTAAGATCCAGCAACAAAAATCACTTACAGATCACTAAAGCCAATAACTCTGCTGGTGAAGCACTATTCTCTTGCATCATAGCCAAATTATGGAACTCCATCCCACCCACAATTACCTCCGTACCATCATGAACCCACTTCAAAACTTTACTAAAAGCGCATCTAAAAACATGCTGGCTATGCCCTTGCAACTGCCTCTCTAATATCACCCACCCCATCCACCCACTACCTTTCTTTCCACCCCACTAACTACCTTGATTATAGCAAGCTCAGATGCTCATAAGCCTAACTAGTTATTATACAACAGGAACGTCTTATTGTAACAATTGTTAATGTCTATTATGTACTTCGCAGATGATAAAGATTCTAGTTGTCTACTGATGTAGTTTCTTCTTCATCTGTAACTATGTTTGTAATTTTTAATTGCTATGTTGATCAAATTGTTAATTTCTATGTAAATCCAATGTAACTACTGTCTGTATATTTTAACTGTGGAGCTTTTCTCCCCGGGCCTCTGCTGAAAATGGACCTATGTCCAGTCGGACACTCCCAGTCAACAAATGTAAATAAATAAATAAATAATACATAGCTGACTGACAAAATTGATGTCATGGATTACATTCATGACTGTGTGGATTGTGCCATGTATATGCCATGTGCACCTGTCAACTAGCCAGGATTGCTCCTAATTTCAAATGCAGGTATAACAGTGTCCATCCTAACACCTCCAGCAGATGTTAAAGTTTGAGTAAGGTGTGTTTGACTCATCTCATAGATTTCTGACAAATCATGACAGTTATACAAGTGTGTTGTTGCAGAACCATCTATGATAACTCATTATCACATATGTTATATCAGATACTTGGGACTACTGGTGGTATTATTCTGATATTGTCCCTGATTGTGCATGCTTCTGTCTGCTGTTGTCCATGAGCCTGTTACTATGTGTCCCACTCGGTTGATATCTATGCTGATGTTGCATTCACAGTCATGCAAGTCATTTTGCACAGCTTCACAATAGGCACCTACCCCTGTTATATACACTTTCCCAGATGTATGTCTTCTCCATTGTTCCTGTCAGGTTCATAGAAGGTTACTAGGCTAACGGCCCTATGGCTCTTACAAACCTAGCCATAGTTATCTCAAGTTGCCTCAATTGTCAGTGGTTAGGTGACTGAAGTTCAAAGAGTTAAGGGTGTATGGTAGCTAATACCAACTTTCTCTATCCAGGACAGACATGGGCCCCATCCCAGGAGTGAATTTGCAGTCACCCATCCATTGATCTAGATTACATCTGAAGAGGGTCAGAGAGGGGCTTTGTCTCACATGAACTGGAATCTTGTTTCAGAGAAGTGGTAGTCTCTGGGTTATGCATCTATCTCTCCAGCATGACCTGTTCATGTCAGAGGCTAGGATAAGATTCCTGGAGTGAATGAACCTCATGCAGTTTGATTTACAATTTATGTCAGTATGCTTATAACACAACGATTCCTCTCCATTGATATGTCAGCTTGTGTGACAGTCACATAATATAGAGAACCGTACAGTACATTGTATCATGCCCAGACTTGATTACTGTTCATGCTACAACTGTCTTCACTGACATGCCATCAACTGCTGTACATTACCATGTTTCACCAGTCCTCTTCCCCTCTGTTCATTCCTACAATTCATCTGGGTGCCCCTTTTCAATTCACACACTACCCCTGACTATTTATTTATAATGCAGTCTATGCACCCTCGCTAATCATGTAAAAACTTCTATTCAGTATGCCTGAAACAGGTTTCCACAGTACTCTGCACTGTATACCCATTAGTATAATGTATCAGTACTGTAGACATTGCCTTATTAATGCCCTAGTAGTCATTGTGGCTTTCCACTCCATTCTGCAGACCTGGTTTGCCCACAGGTAAACAGGTATACATGTCTGCAGGTGCTCATGTTGCTTTACATGGTTTCCTAGCCGGCAACAGTGTTGTTGGCCATGGAACTGTGCTTGTTTACATTTAAACGTGGTGCATGTTTACATTTAAACGTGGTGCTTGTTTACATTTAAACGTGGTGCTTGTTTACATTTAAATGTGGTGCGTGGCATGCATATGTAATTAATGCTGCTGCTCACCATGCAAAAACATAAACTATATGTAGGATTAGCACACAGCCTGCGTGGAGTTTACTGAATCCCCAGGTCAGTGTCTGCAACATAATGCATTCATAACGTCTCTCATGCAGAGCATGGGGACACAGCACCTTCAAAAAACATTATCAGTTCCTGCTACTACGCCTTTTAAAGAAACAGCACTTCCATGTAACTCTAGTGACATGTTTATAATTGAGTTAACGTAATGCACAAATTATAAACAGTAACTAACAAAGTTAATGAGGTAAGTAAGACAGTCACTAGTTCAGATAATGCAAATAATGCTGACAGGACCAAATTCTTCCATACAAAGCTATCTTTGGGATTCAGAAACATAACATAATTGGTTGTGTTATATCTAAATCTTGCAGTCAAAGCTGTGTTACTTGGCCCAAAGATAATTAACAATGTAGTAGAAGGCAATTAGCGTGAATCCATTGGTGAAAACTGTACTGACCATGGACAGAGGAGCATACTTTGATGATGGTCACATGACATGTGGCCAGTCATATATATGTAGCATACTCACAACTATGCATGTCCATTCATGCAAAGTCATGCCACTGCAAGAACTACTAAGAGTCTTAACAGGAACCTCGCAGCAAAGGTCATACCATTTTATTCCGTATAAATGGTGAGGATATAAGTGTAGAGGACAGACAGATGGTGGAAGACAGACAGATAGACATAGAGAAAGAGAGACTGGGATGGGAGCAGAGAAGAAAGCGTATGTATTTTTTTCAATCAAAGATGCAACTTTATTAACAATAACAAATAAGAAAAGTAATGCCAAGTTGAAGATAATGCAAAATTGTGATAATTTAACACAAACTATCACTGGAACAGAGGGACAATGCATTAACCATATAACACAGTAAGCAGGTGATTTAGGCAACTTGTAAGAAAAAAACAATTGGCCAGTGAATAACAAACTGCACACATAAATGAAATACGATATTTAATACAAAAACTCCAGTGCCTCGACAAATATTTCCTTCTAGGAGTTAACACATAGTAAAAACAACACTGCCATATATACTGCACTCATTAAAGACAATTAAACAATTATCCAACTAAAATTCATCAATTACAAAAAAACTCTCCAATCACATTCCTTATTTAAACTATTAAGTGACAGTGTGTTATACTTAAAAATAAAAATAGTTTCTTTATAAAGTAATTTAGTCCTTAGTAATACTATGTCCCTTGCAAAAACATGTTCCAGAATACATGCTTTTAAATCAACAAACTCCCCTTCATGAACCCGATTAAAGTGCATAGCCACTGGATTATCAGAATTTTTATTTTTTATGTCTCTAATGTGTTCTTGTAGTCTCACCATAAAAATTCTCTTAGTCTCTATATAAAAGAGACCACAAGGGCAAGAAAGAACAGATATTACTCCTTTTGTGATGCACGTATAAGTAGCTGAAAGGCAACCCTTTACCCCATTTATCTTATTGAAAAATCTGACAATATGTCGACACAGTGAGCATCTCCCACAAGGGGTAGTTCCACAAACATTCAGTGGTGTGTTTAAATCATCACTACGGGCAATGAATACATTATGTGCCACCATGTCCCCTCACATTCCTGCCTCTTCTGTACAATATGAGGGGAGTCTGGTATAAATTCTTAACACCATTTTCACTTGCGAGAAGAAAAGGCTAATAATACTTAACAATGTTAACTACTTCCTGACTAAAAATATTAAAAAAGGTAACAAAATAAACTTTCCTCTGTTCACCGCACATAAATTTGTTTACTTTAAAGTCTGCTCTACCCATAGAATTATTCCTATCAGCTGAATAATGTACCCCTTCAAATGTTTGAAGTAATTTTTTTAAGGCTTGAATAACTTATTGTTCATTATAGCCTCTTTGCTTAAAAACAATACATGTATGTATTATTTCACTCTTTAAGACTTAGGATTACTGCATAACCTACTCATCCTCAAAAGTTCATTTTACAGTAAAGACTTTAACAAATGGAGAGGGTGACAGCTCTTACTATCCAAAAAATGTATTCCATCATCCAACTTCTTATGTATTGTAATACTAATATCAATACCAATGACCTCAAGTTTTAAATCGAAAAATGTAACAACTTGGCCTGTTTGTAGGCCATCAAATGCAGGTTAAAGTGGTTACTTTGAAGGTCATTCACAAAAGATAAAACTAAACCCCCCCTTACATAAAAAAATCAAATCATCAATAAACCTATAATATAAAATTGCATACTTTCTAAAAAAACTTAAGTTATATAAAAATTCAGTTTCAAATAAACCCATAACTAAATTGGCATTAGTGGGTGCAAAAGATGCACCCATGGCTGTCCCTTGGAATTGTTGATAAATACTTTGGTTATAATCAAAAGAATTATTAGTTAAACTAAAACATACTAACTCGAGTCTTTAATATCATCATTATCTCCTTTCGGCTTATCCCAATTAGGTGTCACCACAGCAGAACAATGGTTCGCAGAACGATTGGCAGTGGAGTTTTTATGGTGCCAAGTTGCCAGCCCAGCACCCAACTTTCCACAGAAGCCACACACATGCACACATTCACACTTAGGGCCAATTTAGAGTGTCCAATCCACCTACAGCATGTCTTTGGGATGTGGGAAGAAACCAGAGCACTTGAAGGAAACCCACGTGACCACAGGGCGGACATGCAGGCTCCACACAGAAGGCACCACAGCTGAGAATCGAACCAGAGAACCTATTGCTGTGAGGCGGCAATGCTAACTGCTGCACCACTGCACCATCATGTCCACCCAAAAGAGTCTTTAATATAAGACACTAATTTTACCACATATTTTAACAAATATGAGTGAAGCAATATATTATAACATGTAGGAAGCTGCTACTATCGGACAGCCAGGGGGGAGACTAAACTTTGATGGATTTTGGGTAAACAATAAAATTTAGCTAAAGACAAAAGATTTAGACAATCTGTACTGTATAAAGGCTTCACAAAAGAATACTCCAGTAACTCATTCCATTTGGTCATGTCACCATTATTATTATAACACCATATTCACCATGTTTATGCTGGAATTTAGGAAAACTGTTCAGGTTTAGCCATTCATACTGCTTCCAGTAAGTAAACATTAGAGGCAGCCATGTGGCCATTACAATTCTAATCCTTGGTTTCAGAGCTGAAAACTTAAGATAGGTGGTACAGAGTCCAAATAACCAAACTTTGAGACTCGTTATCAGGCAGTGGAAGACAAAGTGTCCAAGATATGCCTTCTGTTGTTATACTCCAAATTTTCTTCACACTAGGACAATCCCAAAGTAAATGTAAATAATGTGTGGTGGTATGATCACAGTGCCAACGTTTATTATCCTGGAGTGTTCACCTCTTACATAGCATGGCAGGGGTGACATGACTCATATACAGGACTTTGGCATAACACAATCTAGCTAGCGTGGGCCATTTCTTGTCACAAAGGCTACCTAAACAGTCGATTCATCAGAGTGAGGGGGGCATTTATCTGGTGTCTGCATGTGTGTGGAGGGGGGATATTCAACATAGAATTTCATTTGATTAGACTAAGACATAAAAGCTAACATGGTTTATTAATTAGATGCTGGTAAAAGAAGCTCAGTTTGGGCACTTAAGTTTTAATATGTTGACTGGCTGTTGCCTCCAGTCCAGTATTTTAACTTCAAAGAATGGATGAGACTTATTTAGCCCCTCAGAGATACTAGCCTACAACTAAAGGTATTGCCACAAATGCACTGACATATAGGGAAAGGCTTTCTAATTGTTTCGTAAGCATGAGTCAACTGACAGAAGATGTCCTGTGTCAGAAACACAAAAAAATTCCAGCCTCAATCCAATTTTCCCAGATGATCAGGCTATCATCACTCAGCACTACCAGGTGATTCCAGACTGAAGAGCATGGAGTTAGGGATAAATGCCCTGTCAGTGACTGATTATGAAACCACAAATCCAAACTTCTCAGATCCCAAATCATGTATGGCAGGGTACGTGGAGGGGAACAGGTCCTGTGCATTTTAAAGTTTAGTGTTACCAGGAACCATATTGGCTTAGACACCTCCCTAACCTGAACAAAAGATTGTCCAATAACTACCCTGTCATATCTCCATATATGAGGGACCCCAACCCTCCCACCCAAGTTTTGAAAAAATGAAAAGTTGCTTTCTACTAAATCTGTTTTTTGCCATCCCAGATAAAATCCGTAATTGATATTTTCAATGTTATTAATATATAGGGAATCGGTTGCTTGTGGCAATGCTGAAGGATGAATAACACTTGAAGAATAAACATCCAAACTGCCTGGATGTGGCTGAGGAAATGCATAGAAACACTGTTCCAGCAGGGTAACAGCAATCTTAATTTCTCCATTAATGGTGTCTTATTAAGATCAACCAATTTTCCCATATTCTGACCCATTACAATGTCCTGGTATATCACTAAGTCTGCTACTGGAGTGCATTCCTCCACTGGTTCCATCTGATTCATGTCATGAGTATAGAATCGAAAGAAAATTTATTTATTTATTATTTATTTATTGCAGTTGGTTTACCAGGATAGTCCATTGGGCCATAATGAACCCGTTTTCAATGGAGTATTGGGGAGAAAAGCTCCAAAAATACATTCTTCATACTTACGAACATACATTCATACATACAAACAAAGTTTAACAATAGGTACAACAGGTAAAAAATAAAGCAATATCAAGTAGTACAGCAAGTGTACAGTTAAATACATTGTAGAAAAACGTATTAACTATTTAGCACGAAAATAGTTTTCTTCAAATTGACTTGCAACCTGTCACAGTGAAGCTATCCAAGGTATTAAGATTATGAGGAATTTGTTTCCTGGGATGTTTTCACAGATGACACGGTCACCTGCAAACAATGTAGTCAGGGGTATATATCTAGCTATAGAAATGCACACATTTCTCAAACTCTTACAATGTAGTCAGGGGTATATATCTAGCTATAGAAATGCACACATTTCTCAAACTCTTACAATGTAGTCAGGGGTATATCTAGCTATAGAAATGCACACATTTCTCAAACTCTTACAATGTAGTCAGGGGTATATATCTAGCTATAGAAATGCACACATTTCTCAAACTCTTACAATGTAGTCAGGGGTATATATCTAGCTATAGAAATGCACACATTTCTCAAACTCTTACAATGTAGTCAGGGGTATATATCTAGCTATAGAAATGCACACATTTCTCAAACTCTTACAATGTAGTCAGGGGTATATATCTAGCTATAGAAATGCACACATTTCTCAAACTCTTACAATGTAGTCAGGGGTATATATCTAGCTATAGAAATGCACACATTTCTCAAACTCGTACAATGTAGTCAGGGGTATATATCTAGCTATAGAAATGCACACATTTCTCAAACTCGTACAATGTAGTCAGGGGTATATATCTAGCTATAGAAATGCACACATTTCTCAAACTCGTACAATGTAGTCAGGGGTATATATCTAGCTATAGAAATGCACACATTTCTCAAACTCGTACAATGTAGTCAGGGGTATATATCTAGCTATAGAAATGCACACATTTCTCAAACTCTTACAATGTAGTCAGCGGTATATATCTAGCTATAGAAATGCACACATTTCTCAAACTCTTACAATGTAGTCAGGTGTATATATCTAGCTATAGAAATGCACACATTTCTCAAACTCGTACAATGTAGTCAGGGGTATATATCTAGCTATAGAAATGCACACATTTCTCAAACTCGTACAATGTAGTCAGAGGTATATATCTAGCTATAGAAATGCACACATTTCTCAAACTCGTACAATGTAGTCAGGGGTATATATCTAGCTATAGAAATGCACACATTTCTCAAACTCTTACAATGTAGTCAGGGGTATATATCTAGCTATAGAAATGCACACATTTCTCAAACTCTTACAATGTAGTCAGCGGTATATATCTAGCTATAGAAATGCACACATTTCTCAAACTCTTACAATGTAGTCAGGGGTATATATCTAGCTATAGAAATGCACACATTTCTCAAACTCTTACAATGTAGTCAGGGGTATATATCTAGCTATAGAAATGCACACATTTCTCAAACTCTTACAATGTAGTCAGGGGTATATATCTAGCTATAGAAATGCACACATTTCTCAAACTCTTACAATGTAGTCAGGGGTATATATCTAGCTATAGAAATGCACACATTTCTCAAACTCTTACAATGTAGTCAGGGGTATATATCTAGCTATAGAAATGCACACATTTCTCAAACTCTTACAATGTAGTCAGGGGTATATATCTAGCTATAGAAATGCACACATTTCTCAAACTCTTACAATGTAGTCAGGGGTATATATCTAGCTATAGAAATGCACACATTTCTCAAACTCTTACAATGTAGTCAGGGGTATATATCTAGCTATAGAAATGCACACATTTCTCAAACTCTTACAATGTAGTCAGGGTATATATCTAGCTATAGAAATGCACACATTTCTCAAACTCTTACAATGTAGTCAGGGGTATATATCTAGCTATAGAAATGCACACATTTCTCAAACTCTTACAATGTAGTCAGGGGTAGATATCTAGCTATAGAAATGCACACATTTCTCAAACTCTTACAATGTAGTCAGGGTAGATATCTAGCTATAGAAATGCACACATTTCTCAAACTCTTACAATGTAGTCAGGGGTAGATATCTAGCTATAGAAATGCACACATTTCTCAAACTCTTACAATGTAGTCAGGGGTAGATATCTAGCTATAGAAATGCACACATTTCTCAAACTCTTACAATGTAGTCAGGGGTAGATATCTAGCTATAGAAATGCACACATTTCTCAAACTCTTACAATGTAGTCTTGGGTAGATATCTAGCTATAGAAATGCACACATTTCTCAAACTCTTACAATGTAGTCAGGGGTAGATATCTAGCTATAGAAATGCACACATTTCTCAAACTCTTACAATGTAGTCAGGGGTAGATATCTAGCTATAGAAATGCACACATTTCTCAAACTCTTACAATGTAGTCAGGGGGTAGATATCTAGCTATAGAAATGCACACATTTCTCAAACTCTTACAATGTAGTCAGGGGTAGATATCTAGCTATAGAAATGCACACATTTCTCAAACTCTTACAATGTAGTCAGCGGTATATATCTAGCTATAAAAAAAAAAA
>NC_056740.1:465686760-465705261 GCF_019279795.1 Protopterus annectens | reverse complement strand
GCAAAAATAACATGGGGTAGGGGAGCAAGGACCAAAAATTAGGGACAGATGTAAATATTGTTCCTATAAACTTGGAAAGTAACTAGCATAATTGGTTTTGCATTAGCATGCATTTTCTGAAGGATATGAAGTCTGAAACCCACATTTCTGTGACTATTTAGCTAATTCAATCCTGAGATATATTGTAGAAAACCAGAAATTTTGAGGAACAGGTCAAAAATATTATGCAAAAATCCAGACAGTTGAGAGGTATGGAAATGCAATGACTGTGATGCTTTACTGTATAGATTCTTATCTCTCATCGAGACTACAACAATAAACAACAGCAAGGAGAGGGGACACCCTTATCATGTGTTATGTAGCAGGGGAATTGGCTTTTAGAGCATACCGCTGACAAAGATTTAAGTGGAGGGATTCTAACCCAGTCCACAAACTGTGATGGGAGTTGTCACTCGTCTTGTATATACTAAGAAGACAATGAGGCTTGGGGGTTTGTTTAAGTAGTTTATTGCATACAAACACATCAGGATGGATAGCAGGAACAATGAACTTAAACAAACCATCAAACTAACTGACGGACAACATACATGCATGCTCTCACTCTGGCTGCCCACTCAAAATGGCACTCTTGCTTGTATGTGCTCAGTACTTATATGCATGTGCCCACTGACTGGAATGCTTTTTAAAAAGTATATCACACACTGTGACCTACATCCTCCCTCTTTACTGAGCTGTTTCATATTAGCAACGACATTTAAATAGGCATGTAATTATACAGACACTAATAAAGAAAACAACAGTCATGTCCAGGTTGCTGTGTATCTGGAACTAGGTCTGGAGATGCGACCTGATCTCGTAATGTAATAGCTAGGACTGGGTTTAGCAACAGGGACAGTCACTGAGTAATGTTCTACTTGAGGACTCTCAGGGATTTTCTCAGGAACAGGGATTGTTGATGTAATGTCCTCTAGAACAGGAACATTGGACAAGTCACTGAGAATTAGAGCCTTTGTCACAGGCAAAATGCTATAACACACTGGTTTGGACACTGGTAACAAATGCTTCAGATTTTTTCTGAATTCCATTCCTTGTGATCCCATAATGTACGATCGTGGCTCTTGACACAAACTTTTCACAAATCCAATGTGAGAAAAACCTTTTGACATCTGCATCCTCACTATCTCCTCTTCTTTTAATGAACTGAGCAGTTTGCTGCTTTTATCATAGTAGGACTTATGGGATAACTGCTTTTCAACAGTTGAGCTTTCACTGCTTTGTTGTTTTTAGCACATGAAACCAATAAATTGCTGCTGATTGGTAATGTGGTTTGGTTTGTCTCGACATAAGTCTCTGGGCAGGTGAACCAAGATGATTATCATGAGGAATGTTTCTGAGATTAAGCAAGTTTAGAAAAACATCAGTATTGCTACATTTGGATCTCTCTCTAACAGTTGTTTTGCACTTTGAGCTACACATTTAGCCAAGCCATTTAACTGCGGATACTCAAAACTGCTTGTAATATAAACAAAGTCCCACACTTCTGCAAATTGTCTGAATTGCTGACTTGTAAACTGTACACCATTGTCAGAAACAACTCTGTGTGGACAACCATGGACAGAAAAATGTCTCTTCAACTTAATAATGACAGTACTGGAAGTTTGGCTAGGAAGTAGGTCAATCACAAACCAATTTGAATAAGAGTCTACTAACACCAAGGAATATTGACCATTCTTCTCGAAGATATCTGTGGCTACTGTCGACCAAGGTAGTTCAGGAATCTGGCTTAACTGAAGGGGTTCTTTTTGTTGATGCAGCTTTGTACTATTACATACTGAAGAAGATGAAAGTACTTTCTCAATATCTCTTGACATAGAAGGCAAAATACTAGTTCTTCAGCCCTTCTTTTGGTAGAATCAGTTCCTGGGTGGCCACAATGTAAAATCTTAATGTACTCTCGTAAAGATTTTGGAGTAATTACTTTAGGACCTTTTGTGATGATACCATTGTCTGACAAATCTCATATATTTATGGAAAATCCTGCTGCACTTCTACTGGTAAACAGGATTGTTTTGAAGGCCATCCTCGACTGATAAAGTGGTTAAGTTTTAAAGAATTGCATCTGAAGCTGAGTAAGTTCTAAGCTCATCAAGATGTGGAAGGAAAATTTCTGACTTCCATGACTTCAAAATCATGTTACTCGAGAGGGAAGGGGGACGTGGCTAGGATGTAGACTGGTTGGCAGCATCTTTTCTCAGCTCTGCACTCAAAAGATATTTCTGACAGGAATTTTTAAAAACTAGATATTGTAGACAAACCTATTTTGTTGAATTACTTCTACTAATATCACTAGAAGTCTGCAGTGCAAAAATTTGGCTTTAAACATTATTTTTCCTGTCAAAAACAAGAAGGAAGGTATCTGAATCTACTGAAAATAAACTTTTCAAAGCATACCACACAGGACCAGACGATGAAAAAGGAGATACAGTCTTTATTAAATGCTATACAAGACTTGTCAGTGAAATTTGACAAAATGAATACCAAACTGGACACTTTTGAGGAGAGATCTACAAAACAAATACAGCAACTACAAGAAATAATGACGCAACAGAAGTCTCAAATAGCTGACATAGAGAGATCCTTAAATGATACTGAGGGCACACTCTCAGAACAAGATCTTCAGCTTCATTTTTTATCACAACAAAATGCTTCATTACAAAATAAAATAGAGGATCTAGAGAACAGGTCCAGACGAAATAACCTTCGCATCTATGGGCTACCAGAGAAAACAGAGGGAGATAACATGGTGACTTTCCTTACTACCTGGTTACCAGAAGTTTTAAAATTACCTGAAGCTCTTTCTTATGGAATTGAAAGAGCCCACAGATCCTTAAGAGCTGCTTCATCAACCATCAAATCAAAAAATCACCCGAGATCAATAATAGTAAAGTTTTTTTCATTACAGGACAAGGAATTTATTTTAAAAACAGCATGGTCAACTTCTCCAGTTAAATACAAAGACAACATAATCAGATTTGATAATGATTATTCTGCTGGAGTTATAATGTCTCCCTCTAATAAAGGAATTGAAAAGAAGACAACTTAAAGTCCACTTGCTGTTCCCTGCAAGAATAAAAATATTTTTTACTGAAGGTCATAAAACTTTTGACACTCTGCAAGCAACAGTTTCTTATCTTTCAGCTAATAAAACCTTGGATAATGTGGAAGAAATGCATTTCTCCCAATTTGGGGTTAAGCGTCACTTAGAAAAAAATGAATGGAGCACTGCTGACAAGAAGAAGAAGAAACGATAAAAGACGAGTTCAAAATGGCCGCTGTTCTGTGAGCACTGCTATCACCTAGGTCTCGATATACCCTGGATTAAAACAAACCCAGAAGGCAACGCAGAATTAATAATACAGAAATAACTGTAGATATTTACTGCTAATATCATCCAGCAAACAAACGAGGAAGAAAAAGTGACAGATTCAGCTCAGAAACAGCAGGATTAACTAAGATTTCTGAATAACAGCTTAAGCAATGTGCTACTAAGACCCTGCATCTGACTGCAAGATTGGTAAAACACTATACAGCAAGATGTCAAAAGAGGAAAATAATATGGAAACAACAGCAACTAAGACCAAATTCTCAGTACTAGCCTCACCTGAGAAAGACACAACTTCAAAAAGACAAAAGACAACTGAACAAACTGACAACTCTAAAACTACAAATAAATCCAAGACAGACGAGCCAGCTAATATGGAAGACATAAAATCTGCCTTATTACCTATCCAGCAAGCATTAAAGGACTTATCATTACAATTTCAAACCTTTAGTGACTCATTCAGCCAAATAATATCCAGAATGGAAAAATCTGAGTCCAAAATAATAGAAAATGAAATAAAAATAGACTCTATTTCTCAAAAAACTGATGCCCATGACAAAGAAATACAAAACTTGCAAGCAAAATTAACAGACCTGGAAGCAAGATCTCGAAGGAACAATATCATCATCAGAGGAATACCTGAAACTGTACTTCATAACAATCTAATACCAACAATCAAGCAAATAATAAATTCCCTCCTAGAGGAATCTGAAGAAATGCAGCAAATAACAATAGAGAGAGCCCACAGAGCCCTGAGGGAAATGCAAACATCACTGAAACCAAGACCTGTCTATATTAAAATATTAAACTACCAAAATGTAAATAAAATCATACTGGCAGCAAAGAAAAAAGGCACACTCACCTGGAATAATAATAAAATCTCCTTTGCTCAAGACCTCCCAATACAAATAAGACAAGCAAGACAACTACTATCTCCATACTGCAGGTTCCTAATAGAAAAAAAATCAAATTCCAGATGAAATATCCAAATCAGTTAATCTTTTACATCAAAGAGGTTAAATACATGGTTGCTAACCCCAAAGAGGCAAAAGAGACATTCCTGGCTGTTTTCAAGCAAATTCCACCTTCAGAAGTGAAATAAATCCACAAAAAAAAGATAAAGGTCCATTGGATGAAAAAAACAACCCCATTCACAAGCACTCTAGCTGGGATCCAATTCTGAAATCTTCGCCTTGCTGTCTAGGCCCTTGGGTCATTGATGTGAGTCATGAGGAACACAGGAAAGGGAAGTACAGCCTGGGTGGGAACCAAAAATGAACTGCTGTTTCCGATGCACGAATATAGGAAGGAAGTTCCCATCTCGGATATTGGCTTGCAAATGCAGTCACCCTAGACTTTTGATGGCTTCATTAAGAACAGTTAGACTAAATGGATTTCAGCAAGCTCCAAAGGATTTTACTGCCTGAAAAATGAAAATTGATCTGCACCAGCTAAAAGAAGAAAGCTGCACCATAGATGTCAACCAACCTGCAAGCAAACCTTGAAGAAATAAGGTACTGTTGAACTGAACCATTCACTAAAACAGTACACCCAGTACTGTGTAGGTGAATGAAACTCCAGCCTTAAATAATAGGCAAGAAATAAACTGTCAGAATTATGCTAGCTCATAGATTAATATTGGGGAAAAAAGGGACAAAATTGTTAAATGTTTTATGTAAATACTAGAAATGTGTTAAAAGATCCTGGAGAGAAGTAATCTCAGGAAATTAGTAAAATAACCTTACAATCCTGAGATAATGTAAATATAGCCTTAATATGTCAACTATAGCAGAAGGACTGTTTGGCTAAGCTGTTTTTCTTTTTTTTGTCTCTGTACTTCCTACTTCTGTTAAATAGGTGCCAAGTATATATTTTATAACCCACACAGATTGATGTGGAAAAACATCACTATAGGCACCAAAGAAGGTCGAAACCTGAATAAGTAAAGGGGAGGAAAAAGAAGTCAAATGAGAGAAAAATGTAAAAATGACAAGATTGATTGTTTAACAATATTACTATGGTACATATATTACTATAATTTACTGAGGAATGTATATTAATATGCTGTTTTAAAAATACTATTAGAAAGAATTAGTCACAAGACAAAAACAATACATGCTGTACCTTAAATGCAATACCATCACTGTATAAATAATATGTTGGAAGAGGCAAGGATATTAAGTAGCAGTGTTTGTTGAGGGAACTAGTTTGTTCAGCTTTGTCCACATTGTTTATAGTAACACAGGGGGGATACTATGGAGTAAATCTATATCTAAAAAGAAAACACATTCCAAGATTAGACGTAAAGGTAAACCATATAATGAACCTTCATCCTCCCCCACCTGATTATTCCTGGTCCAGGGATATAGTGGTTAGGAACAGTGTAGGGACAGGGATAAATAGATGCTTTCCTAAACCATCACACAGTAACACATACAAAACTAACAAAACAAAACTAATATACATGGCATATCTAAGGAATGCACCTAATAAATAAATGTGGGAAATAGAATCATGGAATGTTAAAGGGCTCCAAAACAAGAAGAAAAGAAAACTATTCTTACACCTTACATTAAAAACCACAGCCAACCTCATACTAATACAAGAAACGCACTTGACTGCAGATCAATGGGCAGAAATTAGCAGAAAGAAATGGATAAGTCAAATCATAGCTTCAGGGGGAAAACAAACAGTGCTGCGGCTGCCATAATAATTAAAAACCAATTTAAGGAAAAATACTTAAAACCAAAGCTGACAAGGAGGGAAGATGGTGTTATGTAACATTTAATATTCCTACAATACCAAAACCTATAATGGTACTTAATGTTTACACCCTGTAATAACCAACAACACGTTTTTATGTCATTATACCCAACCTTAAACCAATTTAAAGATCACTACCTAGTGATTGGAGGTGACTGGAATACATATCAAAACCCAGAAAAGGATAAATCTAATCTGACCAAATCACATAATAAACAAGCCACATTAGCCCTTAATGAACTCAAACAAGATTTCAAACTATATGACCCTTTCAAACATGGGAGCAGTGCAGATAAAACAGGGAAATTCACATTCTATTCGCAATGCCACAAAATGTGGTCAAGGATAGACTTCTTCTTAATCTCTGACATATTCATTAACATGGACCCAACAATAACTATACATACCAGGTTCTTTTCAGATCACTCCAAAATCACACTGAACATTAACTGGGACAAAAAGATATATTTAGAGAATAGGGGTCATAATTGGTCATTAAACCCTAATTTACTTTCCAAAATGGATGTAATAAAAGAAACAGAAGCAATACTAAAAATAGCTCTTATAAATATTGCTAACTCCCAAGTACCAACTGACATAGAATGGGCTGCAACCAAAGCACAAATCAGAGGATTGTTTATCAAAAAAGCAGCATACTATAAAAAATACAACTGAAAGAGGAGCATATACTGAAAGGGAAAATAGAGCATCTTGAAAAAGAACTAATAAATAAACCTAAGAACCAAACAGAAGCAGAACTTTTAAAACTGCAAAGGGATCTATATATGTTAGAAACCAGGAACCTATCTTTCTATGAAGCCAGAATGTTAGCCACTTACGCAGAAGAAGCTCAAATACCATCTAGAGCTCTGGCCAGAATTATCTGCCAACACAAAAATGCCTCCAATATATCAGAAATAAACTACAGAGACAAAAACTACACAAAAAATGAAGACATTATTAAAACATTTGAACAAATATACTCTCAAATATATGGAGCACAAATACTACAAACCTCAAAGGAAGATAGAACTCTTTTCTTCAAAAACTGAAATTCCCTAAACTCAATTTAGACCAACAAAAAACTAACTGAGCCGATATCCATCAGTGAAATTATTACAACAATCAAACACTTAAAAGTGCATAAGGATCCGGGTCCGGATGGACTCACATCAGAATTTTACAAAGCATTTTCCCCCTTGATAGCCAAACTACTATACTATACACTGAATTACATAATAAACTATAAAATAAATGATATCCACTTTAATGCCTCTAAAACTGTATTTATATTAAAAGAACACACAGACCCCAAAAACCCCAACAGCTACAGACCCATCTCCCTCTTAAATATAGATACTAAAATATTTACCTCTATACTTGCAAACAGAATGAAAAATCTGATAGAAAAAATCCTCTCCCCAGAACAATCCGGTTTTACACCACATAGACAGACTAGTGACAATACATTAACATTAGATGCACTAATATCCTACGCTAACCTATACAATATCAACATCTACACAATGGTAGTGGATGCCCACAAGGCATTTGATAGGGTTAATCTAGAATTCTTACTCCAAACACTACCCTACTTTAATATACCCAATAACTTCATTCAGATCATCCAAATTCTCTATAGCAACCCATACACATCTCTGTATATAAATAAAACTTGGTCAAATAGGATCCTAATAAAAAATGGAACAAGACAAGGATGCCCACTATCACCCTTCCTGTTTAACCTATACCTAGAACCACTCTTTCTATACATTAAACAAAATACATATCACAATCCTCCATCAATGCACAACTTCAAAATATACCTCACTGCATTTGCAGATGATCTGAACATATACTGCACTACACCAAATTCAGATATAAACAAAATAATAGCTGCAATTGAACATTTCTCGACTATGTCTAACTACAAACTAAACCTTTATAAAACTAATATTTTTCCCCTAAAAACACCCAAACTCATCTCACCAATACCATTGTTAAACACAATAAAAATTAAAGAAGAAACTAAATACCTGGGAATCACCTTTTTCCAGAGTAACAAAGACTTCTACCAACACAATGTAAACCTTAAATGGCAAAATATAATGCAAGACTGCAACAGATGGAACAACTTAAAACTACCATTCTTGGCCAAAGTATCAATAATCAAAATGAACATTTTACCTAGATTAATGTATATATTCATGACATCACAGACAACAATACATAATAAATTCTTCAAACAAATTCATACCTTCCTAGCAAAATTTATATAGGAACCCAAAAAAAACAGAATCTCCTATCCAAAATTAACACTCCCCAAAAGCAAAGGAGGACTAAATCTACCAGATTTTAAAATGTACTACTCGATCATTAACACTAACAAAATAATGAGAATAGCTGAACATAACCCGTCAATGGAAAATTGGTCTCCTCTCTGGGTGACAATATATTATAGATATATTAAAGCTTTAGGTTTCAATCCCAAAGCACTTCCATTCCTGAAGCAGAAAGAAATACAAACTTATAACATTATAGAGCCCTTAAAACATTCTATTAACCTAGTGCAAAAACTCTTTCAATTCTTGAACCTTAGACATGCCATGACAATACTGCAACCCCTTCATAAAAACCCAAATTTAAAAATAAACAATAAGATGTTGGACTTAGTCCCTTTTCCCAGACTAAAAGATAAAACAATCCAAGATATCTATCCCTACCTTAACTGTTCAATACAAGAAATGAGGACCAACTTAAACCTCCCTAAATCACGCATAATAATCCTAAGACAAATCAAAGAACTGTGTTCCAATTATCTCCAAAACATTACTATGACCAATAGTGACATAGAAACTTCTAGCAGTCTTTGGAAAACTATTATCACAACAAAGAAAACTATTACTAATTCATATAAAATGATAAATGAAATCAAATACCAGAAGGACCTCCTCTTCTCTAACTACTGGAGAAAAATTAAACCATCCATAGATGATCAGCAAATAAGCCAGGCAATCAATCTAACGCTGAAGATTCTACCCCTCAAAAAGTTAGCATACACTCAGCTCATGATCAATAATAATGCTTATTTTACACCTGCAATCCTACACAAATTTAACACATCAAAATCACCTTTCTGCCCACACTGTAAGGACCAGATAGCTGACTTAATCCATGTATTTTGGAGCTGTAAATGTGTCTATAAACTCTGGAACTCTCTCAAGGTACAATTACAAAAAACATGTTATCAAACATCAACATTAACTTGGGAATTCACTCTGTTACACATTCTCCCACCCAACATCCCAAGAAAGCAAGCAAATACACTTTTAACAATTTTCCTACTAATGAAACTGTATATAGCTTTTAAATGGCTAGATACAATAAATATGTCTTGGGAGGGTTTTAAACAAGTAGCTATACAACACCTTTTAGCTTATAAAATAGTAATAGATAAAAGAAACAAAAACATGAAATCCAGAGAAATTTGGGAACAAACCTTTAACATCATATTAGCATAATTCATCACACAGCAACTTAGAAATACACTATAATGGAACCAAAGAACACATACGAGTTCAGATATTAAATAATAACTTGGATATTATGAATGTATATACTGTCTATATAACTGTGGAATTAACAATGAAAGCATCTATGTACATAGTGTAAACAGATATGTTGTATTACCTATATCCTGTGGTATTTGACATCAATGTATAACATATGTATATGTGTGTATGTGTATGTATGTATATATGTGTGTATGTATGTATGTATGTATGTATATATATATATATATATATATATATATATATATATGTGTGTGTGTGTGTGTGTGTGTGTATGTATGTATGTGTATGTATATATATATATATATATATATATATATATATATATATATATGCACACGGTCATGTTGTAAGATGTCTTTTTTTTTTGTGACATTTATTAATGTAAAAATAAAAATAAAAATTACTGAAAAAAAAAAAAAAGAAACGATAAAAGACATATGAAAAACACAAACATTATTGTCTTCTATTTGCTCTGTAAGGCAAAAAAATTCTTTGAAAGCATTCATGCTTTACACATGTGTCAGTCTTTGAAACAATATAAATACAAGATAAGCAAGACATTTTATAACTAAAGGAAACAACCCTAAAGAAAGCAAGGTAACATATCTTTCTCTATTACAGTGTAAATACTTACAGTCATGATTTTTCTAACTCTAAATGATGTTTAGATAGTTCATTTATAAATTACCTGCCTTTTACTGCTAGTATAGAATATGATGTATTTACACTGACATATTAATGTGGTGTGTTTAAATGAGCATGATTCCTTTTTATATTATTTACACTAAGCTGCATGAAATATCTAAACTGATGCATTTAATACACATAATAATATATAAAAACTGATAGTAATAACTATCAAAAAGTGCCTTGAAAAGTAATTATCTATTCTTTGATGCTAAAAGTACCTTTTTGACTAATAAACAACTATTTGGCTTGTATATCTGCTCTTAATGTTAAGAAAACTAATATAAGTTTAATGAGCTGGTGTTCAGTTTAAAAAAAGCCCTAAAAACTTCACTTACTTTGTTTTTGTCTTCCCGCCATGGTCATGAGCTGGGAACTCTTATTTTACCACCCCTGAATGAAGGTTCTTCAGTTAGAATCCATTACAGTGTCTTAAACCTTCTAACAGCACAAAATGAAAGTAAACAGTCATGAGTGATGTCAGCACTAAAACAAGACAGTATGGGTGTGGTGTCAGCTCCTAAGCTACTTAAAGTAACCAGCAAACTAGTTATGAGATGGCAAAGTGCTTTTACAGTTTTAACAAATATTAAAAGTACACTGAAGTACCTAATGAATTTAGAAGGTATCAACACATACATGACATTTTATTATATTGTAATATTTGTTATTCATTTTGAATTGTACACATAAACAGCACACAAAGCTTAAAAAGAAGTATATCACTTGGAAGAAACTGTATGAATAGTTAACACATACAGACTTTACTATAATCTTTTCGGATAAGATCACCCACGTAAATTACTATAATTTAACTTAATTTTATAAAAATTTAATATATTTAAGTCCTTGACTGGAATTATATAACATATTTGTAAACACACTGCAGCTAGTATTCTCAACCTTAAGGATAGTAAGTCAATTAAGGTTCATGAATGTAGCTATGTGTTATTAGGCATTTTAAGGGTAAAAAGGAGTTGCTGTTTAATTATCAAGATACTCTGTAAATATTAAATTGTTCAAGTAGCACAATCATTAAGCAGTAATGAGCAAGAAAAAATCTCAGTCTTGCTTATGATATTGTTTTATATATATATATATATATATATATATATATATATATATATATATATATATAGATATATATAGGAAAGAACTGCTGAATTATAAGTATGCTTTTATTAAAAGCAAGTTATATTAAAATTGAACATCCTCACTGAAAATGAATGGTTGTGTAGAGACACAGTAACTCCCATTATATAACCAAGGCTACAGAGATTGTCTTGTATGTCTAAATTGATCAGCCTTGAACCTTAGATTGCAAATAGACATGCAACATACTTTTACTTATAATACTGAATATATATTATATAACATCACAAACGCTAAAGCCATTGTCAGCTACATCTCATATCAATCAGCATTAAAATATGATTTGAATAGCATAGGCATTTACTAACATATTGCTGTTGGTACCTGATATGCATATAAGTAACAGGTCTAATTTATGTCTATGAAAGTAAATACCAGGCTGTGTGCATTTGTTAATTATGAAACAAGAGCGTGCTATCTATTCTTTTTAATATCCTATAGGTATGTACTTGTTAGAGACACACACATGCTGCAAAGCTGCTAGTTATTGCATATTCATTAGTATATTTCTGACTGCAGTGTTATAAATATATGGTGTGGACCACTTGAGTTGAGAATAAGTCTCTATATTGGGCATGTTCTCTGTTTGAATGTTGTATATTATCTATGATATGATATGGAGTACCCTCACTAAATTCAAAGAAGCCACAATAGAAACAAATATTTATTAAAAATGGAGAATAGAAGGATGAAGAGAAAAATGAAGGAAAATGGTTGATGGTCATATAAGGTTATCGTTTCCTGTGTATGTAGAAGAGTTGACAGTATTAAGTACCAAACAATTGTGTTATAGCATATTTAAAGCCTACTTTGCTTCTCATATTTTCCAACCTTACAGTTATAACGCTGCAGATAAATCCTGTAATATCATAAGGAGTATGAGTTGCTATTTGACATATGACATATGTGGTACACTAGCAATGAAATATGCCAGTGGCACTAATAAATATATAGGAATTGCTAGGAAATATAGTCTTAAACTATATAATACCAATGCCAAAAACAAATTAGTAGCATTCATACCACTAAAATATGACTTTTTGAATTAAAAGAAAACTATAAGATTACTGATAAATGACAATACAAATGTAACATTATATTCATTGTTACGGATACTTTCTGATTTAATCAACTTGTGGCATGGTTAACTGATGCATATAATGCTTAACATTTTTTTTTTTTATGTATGCATGCATATATGTGTGTATGTATGTGTGTGTATATATATATATATATGTGTGTGTGTATGTGTATGTATGTATACGTACATGTATGTATATATATATATGTATATATATATATATATATATATATATATATATATATATATATATATATATATATATATATATGTATAGGTAGACCATTACAATAAATTTGATACCTATGAATGCCACTCACACTATAAGGGAGATAGACAGCAAGCATATTATTTTTAAGATGCATAACCGTTATTGCTACACAAAAGATATATTAAAATAAAATATTTTCCTTTACAATTTAAACAAAACCAAATAATTAAGTATTAAATCTATGTATAGTTGTGTTGCCTTAGTGTTTTATAAAATATTAAAAATAGATAAAGACTGTATTTAAGTAATCTGTAAAGACAGATACATGTATACTTAAAAGATAAATAAGATACTTTTCATTATAAAACAACCATATGGCGGGGCCGGGGGAGGATGCTGAAATGCAGACTTAGAGAGATCGCTTGAATGATTAGATCATTCAAGGATGAGATGTTTTTTCTCATGGAGGGGTTTGGTGGTTGTTTATCTTATATTGTTCTCAGTTATGACCTTGTAATTTACTTTTATTGGGTGTCTATAATCTATTGTAATACTGTTGGAAGAAGAAAGAACAAGTCATTCTTTTCATGTACACACATCTACACATTGTTACGAGTATATGAATATGGATAAAAGCAAAGCTAATATAAATCCAATTGCAAAATGTATATCTCTTAATGTAAATGGTTTAAATAATAGCTGCAAAAGGGGAAGTCTTTATAGATATTTAAAGCTATGTGAAGCAACTAGTATTTTTACAGGAAACACACCTTACACAGGAAGACATAAATAAAATAAACAATAAAAATTATACAATACTAGTAAGTTCCACCTATAATCAGAAGCGAAGGGGAGTAGCAATTTTGTGGAAAAACACTACTTTAATGCCTAAAATCATAAACACGTTCCATGACAACTCAGGAATGTTTTGTCTAGTGACAATATCTATCAATGAAATGATATATACATTAGTGAATATTTATTTAATATTTATTGGATACCAGGACTAGGTGTTAGAGTGGCCAAACAACACTTAGAAGACATTGTACAATATACAAAAGGCAATTTAATCATAGCTGGAGATTTTAATTGCAATATAAAAGAAACTGACACAAATACTAAAACTACACGTAAGAGATCACCTTTAACAAAGTTGTTATCTGAGTTTGTTGAAACTTTTAATATAGTTGACATAAATGAGTATGCTAGCCCAGATTCACTATTCTTTACACATTTTTCCCATAGACATAATACATACTCTAGAATAGATAGAGTGTACATAACAAAGGATTTAACCTCTAAATTAAATAAAGTCAAGACAATTTCATGTCCATTTTCAGACCATAACACCATAATGTTTGAGATAGACTTATGTTTCAAGAGAAGGATATCAGTAACAAGAATACCATCTTACATAACAAATCTCAAAGATTTTAATGAATTTTATATTAAAGAGGCACAAACATTCCTAGATATCAATCTTACAAAAGATGTATCTGAAATATATATATGGGATGCATTGAAAGCATACCTATATGGAAGAGCGGTGGGATGGTATAAAAATAAACAAAAACAGTGGAATAAGGAATTAATGGAATTACAGTCAAAAGTAGATAATTTAAAGCTTGATATTCGAAATGGAAACACCAACTTAATAAAAGAACTAGAAGATACTAATAAAAAATACTCAGAGATGCTACACCACTAAACAATGATCAACTTAGAAAAAATTAAACTATGTTACTATTCAATGAACCCTAAAAACCAATGAAGAATAGCAAATAGGACTAAAAAGATTATTAAAACAAATCAAATCAAGGAAATACATAATATAGAAACCAAAAAGAAAGTATCTGATTTAGAAGGAATACTAGAAGCTTTTAGACTATTTTTTCATAAACTTAATAAACAAAATGAGAAAACAGAAACACATTCAGCATTGAAAGCTTTTCTCAAAAACAATGTTAAAGTTAGGTTATTAGAGGAGCAGGTACAACTAATAGATAAACAAATAACAATGACAGAACTTAAAGCTGAAGTAAATAAGCTAAAATTAAACAAAGCTCCAGGTATAGATAATATCACCCCAGAAATGTTTAAATTACTATCAAATGAGGCTTTGCTGTTGTTATTGAATGTCTTTACATCAGTTAAAAATGGTAAAGACATTCCTCCTTCTTGGAAGTACACATTAATATCACCAAGTCTGAAACAAAATAAAGATCCCAGTGAATGTTCATCATACAGACCCATTTCACTTCTTAATATAGATTATAAAATTTTTATGGCAATACATGCTGCTCGAATAAAACAATTACTACCACTTTTGATAGAGGAGGATCAAACAGGTTTTATAAAAGATATGAACACTTATGACAACATTAAAAGAATTCTTTCCTTAATTGATTATATCAATGTCACAAAAACAAAATGAATGTTATTAGCTTAGACATAAATAGCGCATTTGATTCAGTGAACTGGAATTGTCTGTGGTTAGTTTTAGAAGAATATGGCTTCTCAAACAACTTCACTTTGTTAATAAAATCATTATATGAAAAATCATTGGCTTATATAAAACTGGGACCTTGTCTGTCTAAATCTATTAAAATAACTAAGGGCACAAAACAAGGCTGCCCTCTTTCTCCATTATTGTTTGCGCTAGTCATTAAACCCTTAGCAAATAATATATGTATGGATAAAAATATTGAAGGAATACAATTAGACAACAGCCTAGAGCTTAAAATTCAACTTTTTGCTGATGATATTTTAATTACATTAAAAAATAATAATAGCAGTTTAAAAGCATTATGGGATTCAATTCAAAACTTTCAAAACTTTTCAAGTCTTAAATTTAATGAGAACAAAACAAATTTATTGCTTATAAATACTAATAAAAAAGATCTAAATAAAAAATACCATAAATATATCTCTACCGATAATATAATTAAATACTTGGGAATTATAATAACTAACAACCTAGATACTACAATTGAAACAAATTATAAAGAGACCTTAAATAATATTAAAAATCTAATACAAAGATGGAATAAATTCTTCTTTTCAATGGAAGAAAGGCTTTATATAATTAAAATGATCATATTTTCAAAAATTCTTTATGTCATACAAGCTTGTTCTTTGCCACCAGCTAAATCGCACCTAAAACAATTAAATGATTTAATGGTAAGATTCCTATGGTATCCAAAAAAACCAAGGATAGCTATGAAGTATCATCTAGATGATTGGGATATAGGTGGCATAGGTTTACCAGACATAGAAATATATTTGCATTCATCCATTATTAAAATAATATCATTATGGCTAAATACAAAATATACATCTAAATGGAAGCTAGTTCATGAGAGAATCTGGTTAAAATCAGGATTTGTAGTAGCAAATAAGTATACAGAGTTCATACCAAACAATTTTCTATGGCTGATGAAGGAATATATGATGATACATAAGAATAAAAATATAAGTTCCAAATACATTACTTATACATTAAAAATTTTCCAAAATCTTATTAATAGCAATCCTGATATTAAAGCATGGTCATTTCTTTTATATCCAGTAGCATACACACAAGGTAATATAATAACATTTAATATGGAAGTAGTCAACATGCTTAAAGAAAAGGGATTAATATATTGGCATCAATTGCTAAACTCTGGAAAACCTCTGACAATAGACCAGATTAAACAGAAATTAAATATGGAAGATAGTTCGTGGTTACATGTACAGGAATTAAGACAGTATATATTAAGCAAACAAGAAACAATGCAACCATCAATAAGACAAAATGTTCCTAACCTTATAGAACATATAATATTACTAATGAATCAACCCATTACTGGAAAGGGATACTTATCATCTATTTATAAAACAAACAAAAAAATAAAAATGCATAATAATGAGAAAATATGAATTATTATAGATCAGTTAATGGACATGTGCCAAATGACAGAGATAAAAAACTAATTCTTCTCTCTCCAAAGCAGACATCACTTTCATTACATTGGAGACGTTTTACATGGCAATTCATACACAGATCTTATGTAACCCCTCATAAAATGGAACTTATGTTTAAGAAACATATTGGCTGCTGGAGATGTGATTTATCAATAAAAGCAGACTGGCAACATATGTTTTACGAATGCCATTTGATTAAACCATATTGGGATAAAATAAATTATTTTCTGCAAATGGTATTCAATGATAAATTCCAGATTTCCAAATCTATTATTTTGTTTAATGCACCTGTACCCGACTGTGTGCCAGGAACAAAATATGTAATCTTATGGACTCTGCTAGCTATTGCAAGGAAGAACATTACATCAAACTGGAAATCCAAAGCTTCTCCAACTTTTAAGCAATTCATGAATATGGTGTCAGCAGTATCACAATTGGAAATGAACACTATTAAAGGAAGAACTGAAAGAACTACATCATTATACGCAGCATGGCAAAAAGTAGCTGAAATACTGGAGAATAATGACTGCAGCAGATTATAATTAGGAAACAATTCTATAGAAAGTCAATTATATGTCAACAATAGACACCCTTGTAAATATTTTATTTTGGTTTTAATGCTTGATATCTGTTTAGAGGTTTTAGCCTACCTTTTTAAATAATTTGTAAATACTTCATTGTAATAAAGAACCTGTATTCATGTTTTCTTGTTTTTGGAAATGAATAAAAATATTTAAAAAAAAAAGAATGACACCAAAAAAAAAAAAAAAAAAAAAAATGATGTTACTCATTATCATGCTGCTCTGTGGTGTTCCTGGCAGTCTGAATAAGGTATCATCAAGATAATGAAGTCTGCCTTTTGTGTAAACAAGATTAAAATTGTACTTTTGCAATTTGAACATCATGCTTTGTAATCTGACAGGAGCTGTGTGCATAGGCTTTCTCAAAATAGTGACTAGAGGTTGGTGGTCAGTAGGCGGGGAGAAGGAGACAAATGTCCTGTACATAAAGTATTCAAGGGTGCAACTAGCCATCTGATTCTGATTGCTGTTTAGTGCATATTAGCTTAAAAAGTTTGTATTGCATTTGCAGTCACATTTGAGCACTGTAGTACTCTGTTGCCTAACATTAGCAACCAGCCAACCACTTAGTACATTTGTACCAAGCACCTGGCTGCAGTTTTTTTATTTAGTTATTTATATTTATTTATTTGTTGATATTTGATTACCAGGAAAGTCAAACTGAGTAGAAGTCCATTTTCAGTGGAGACCTGAGGAGAAAATCTCCAAATTATTGCAAAACATTTTAACAACACTAATTTTAAAATCTTCAAAAAAATTTAAAGAAACATTTTTTTCTTAATTTAAGCAAAATCTGAGCATGAAATGTTCTGTACATAGTATAAACTGCAGCAACGTCTTGCATGTGAGGTTGGCATAAGGGGGAGGTTCGGCGAATGGTTGAAGTGCTTACCTTACAAGCACAGGGTGCAGGGTTTGATTCTTGTATGGCTTAACTGACTAAGCTACAATGGCTCCCAAAGGCAGTTAGCCTAGTACTAACCCATAAACCTACAAGGGCAGCTACAGTTTTTTGTTTAAAAATTTTTTTCTTTCTTTTTTAATTACAATCTGAGTGCTGTATTATTCCGTGTCTGGTAAAAACTGTAGCAGTTTTTACAGTT